>NW_019525210.1:195825-356801 GCF_002814215.2 Seriola lalandi dorsalis | reverse complement strand
TTGTGGTGTGTGGGGTCATGCTCAGGAAAATTGTAGAGGATGTGCATCAAGAGTCAAGATGAGGAATCTCTTAACATGGGCTGAAATTCACAGCTGAAGGCTGCTTGCAGTTCAGCGAGCCTAGATGTCTTGCAAACAGCAGCTTATTAGAATATAACACTAGATCAGTAAGAAGCTGTGAAAGAGGGTCAAGATCTGCTTGAATTTTTACAAAAATGAACCAGAAGACATGCAGCTTGTAAAACACTCGCTCATCCCACACCAAATTTTTAATGTTCTACGAGCATAGTGCTCAATTGTGCCAAATTTTAGGAAGTTCTGTCAAGGCGTTTTGGGGTATCATGTCCACAATAACGAGATGGACGGACAGCCTGAAAACAATATGCCACCAGCTTTGGCTGCCGCTGGAGCAGAGGCGTAAGAATTGAAATATCCTAGTCTTCTGAGTGAAGTCTAAGTCAACTCTCAAATTATGAATACCAAGTCAAAGTTTTATCATTGTTAATCAATCAAGTCTCAAGTCCTGTGATTTAAGTCTGACTTGAGTAAAGTCATGGGACTCAAGTCCCCCAACTCTGGAACAACTGTTCCATATACTGTAGGACAGCAAGTTCTGTGATTTGTCCAGTCAGAGATGTTGCCTTTTAATATGTTAGCATTTGTTTTAGAACTAATTGTTAATTTATTGTGTGCCACAGACAAAATCAAATGTAACCTCTGTTATATGTGGGTAGCAGGACAAATCTGAGAGGTGGATATATCAGACCTCAAAAGATAACACCAGAACTCTTCACATGGCTAGAAAACAGTGGGACAGTCAGTTCTTCGTAATGTGGGTGAAGCAACCCTTGAAATAGGTCTACAAACTGACAGGGTATTCTTCTTCTTCCTTCTGTTTGGGTTTTTACAGCAGTTGGCATCCATTATGTTGCATTACTGCCTCCTTCTGGTTTTACGCATCCATTACATCGTTGTGATTAGTCCAGTTAATACTGAGTGGTACTTAAATGAAACATAACCAATAAGCTTAAGTGCAAACACCTGCCCAGGTTGTCAGAGAGGTCGCTACTGATGCTTCAAACCTGATTCCAATTATTTAATTAGTGTGAGATGTGACTGGTGGACTCAGGTACCAACATATAAAGAAGACTGCTGTGGTTGTAGTAGTTACAAGGCTGAAACAAAAGCGTCTGGGTCCTTTGGCATCCTGCAAGCAGCACAAGTGTTGCATGTTGTTTGGCTTCAGGTTTGGAAAATGGCCTCTGGATATTGTGTGAGGTAAGTATTTTAAGTGTTGTTTGTTTTTTGGCTCTTTTGTTAATCGCTTGGGTTTCTTTTGCTCAGTAATGATCCTCTCCATTTTCCAGGGTGTTCTTGCTCTCACTATTAGCATTTGGGCCACATGCAAAGGGTAAGAGTTCATTCTACACAAACTGCAGTTCCAGTTGTAGTAACTTCTTCACATGACTGACCATTAAAATGTTTTCTCTTTTTAGCACTGAGCTACAGAGGTGGAGGGTCCAGTATCATTAAACCTTACTTTGCCCAGGCTGAAGGCTTTTCAGGCAGCCACAAACCTGGTTCAGCCTCTCCAAAATATGAGAGCCCTGCACAGCCTGGAGGTTTTATAGGTAGCTCTGTACCCAGTTATCCCAACACGGGTTCATTTGAGAACCTGAAGCCTGCTGGTGCTGGAGGTTATAGTGGTTCTTATGGTAGGCAAGTAGATGGATACAGTCCAGATGGAAGTGTGTCTAGTTACAGGCGTTCAAAACCCAGAGACAACCCACAGCAGCCGCATTTCAAAACACAACTTAATGCAAAAGGTGTACTCCAGACCAAGGCTGGCATGTGGGATGTTGCTTCTCCACAGGATGGAAACAGATTTGACTCGGGTATCGCTTCAAGTCATGGAATTGAGATGGCTTCAGGTCACCAATCTGAGACCAGGCCGCAGAAGCCCAGCTACCCTGCTCAGCCCCGGCCCCAGCAGCCCAGCTACCCGGGCAAGCCCCAGCCGAGGCCCCAGCAGCCCAGCTACCCGGGCAAGCCCCAGCCGAGGCCCCAGCAGCCCAGCTACCTGGGCTACCCGGGCAAGCCCCAGCCCCAGCAGCCCAGCTACCCGGGCAAGCCCCAGCCGAGGCCCCAGCAGCCCAGTTACCCTGCTCGGCCCCAGAAACCCAGCTACACTGCTCAGCCCCAAGTCCAGCCGAGGTCCCAGCTGCCCAGCTACCCGGGCAAGCCTCAGCCGAGCTACCCCGCTCAACCCCGGCCCCAGCAACCCAGCTACCTGGGCAAGCCTCAGCCGAGCTACCCGGGCAAGCCCCAGCCGAGGCCCCAGCAGCCCAGCTACCTGGGCAAGCCCCAGCCCCAGCCGAGGCCCCAGCAGCCCAGCTACCCGGGCAAGCCCCAGCCCCAGCCGAGGCCCCAGCGGCCCAGCTATCCGGGCAAGCCCCAGCAGGGGCCTCAGCATCCCAGCTACCCTGGCGTACCCCAACCGAGGCCTCAGCAGCCCAGCTACCCTGCTCTACCCCAACCGAGGCCTCAGCAGCCCAGCTACCCTGCACGGCCTCAGAAACCCAGCTACCCTGCTCAGCCCCAGCCGAGGTCCCAACAGCCCAGCTACCCGGGCCAGCCCCAGCAGCCCAGCTACCCGGGCAAGCCCCAGCAGCCCAGCTACCTGGGCAAGCCCCAGCTGAGGCCCCAGCAGCCCAGCTACCCGGGCAAGCCTCAGCCAAGCTACCCTGCTCAACCCCAGCCCCAACAGCCCAGCTACCCGGGCAAGCCCCAGCCGAGGCCCCAGCAGCCCAGCTACCCGGGCAAGCCCCAGCCGAGGCCCCAGCAGCCCAGCTACCCGGGCAAGCCTCAGCTGAGCTACCCTGCTCAACCCAGCTACCCGGGCAAGCCTCAGCCGAGGCCCCAGCAGCCCAGCTACCCGGGCCAGCCGTGGCCCCAGCAGTCCAGCTACCCACGCAAGCCCCAGCAGCCCAGCTACCCGGGCAAGCCTCAGCCGAGCTACCCTGCTCAACCCCGGCCCCAGCAGCCCAGCTACCCGAGCAAGCCTCAACCTCAGCTTCATCTCCAGTCCAGGCCAGATCAGCCAAGTTTTGGCATGACCCAAAGCAAAGCTGGAATGTGGGACTCTCGTCCTTCCCAGGACGGTGATGCTTATGACTCGATAGAGAAGTCCACCAACTCTGGAATTCAGCCAAGATCTTATGGCTCTCCGAGGTATTGGGGCTATATTTAAAACCCCTGGTCCTGGTATCTTCGTCACTCCCATGTTTGACTTTGGATATGCTTTCTGTAAGTATGTTTTTACCTCTGTTTCTAAGATTTCTTGACTGCTTTCATCAAGCTGGAGTTTTTTTTTTTTTTTTTTTTTTTTTTTTTTTTTTTTTTTTTTTTAAATAAATAAGAGCATCTTTGCAAGTTTCTCTTTAAAATCAATTTTCTTGCATGTCAGTGTAATGAATTCCACACTTAACAGTGTTTCTTTTCTCAGGTTCCTGGAAGCTATCCTGGCATCAACTTTGTGAAATTGAATAAAGTACTTAGAACTGCACTCCCTGCCTACAGCTGTCATTTCAAAATATGTTGAGTGGTGCTGGATAATGATGGGACAAAACATTATTGCAATGTCTTTGAATGGGCTTTATCACAGACATCTTCTTGAATGCTGAGGTTCTACCTCATTTTACTCTTTGTACCTTGGCATGACATGTTAGTGGCTCAGTGCTTTGCACATGAAGACTAGTCATCAAAAATGTAAACTGGGATTCTTCTGCACTTAACCTGTCCTGTCTGACCTTTTGTCTCCCATTGTTAATTAGACAACACACAAGTAGTCTAACACTGGAAATATGAAGGATTCCAAATTTGAGCCATATGTGACTTGCGTTTGTAATGCAACCTTAAGTTGGTTCTTTTGTAACAAAGGTGACCTGTATAAACAGGTGCATCTCAATAAATTAGAACATCATGGAAAACTTTTATTTCAGTAATTTAATTCAAAAAGTGAAACTTGTATCTTATCTAGATTCATTACAGTGAATTTTTTTTTTTTTTTTTTAAATTTGATTATGGCTTACCACTAATGAGAACCCAAAATTTAGTATCTCAGAAAATTAGAATATTGTGAAAGTTCAATAGTGTAGACTCATGGTGTCAAGTTAATCAGCTAATTAACTCAAAACACCTGCAAAGGTGTCCTGAACCTTTAAATGGTCTCTGCCTGGTTCAGTAGGCTACACAATTATGGAGAAGACTGCTGACTTGACATTTGTCCAGGAGATAGTCATTGACACCCTCCACAAGGAGGGTAAGCCACAAAAGGTCACTGCTAAAGAAGCTGGCTGTTCAGTGCTGTATCCAAGCATATTCATAGAAGGTTGAGTGGAATGAAAAAGTGTGGTACAAAAAAGGTGCACAAGTAACGGGGATAACCGCAGCCTTGAGGATTGTGACGCAAAGGCAATTCAAGAATTTGGGGGAGATTCACATGGAGTGGACTGAGGCTGGAGTCAGTGCATCAAGAGCCACCATGCACAGACGTATCCAGGACATGGGCTACAACTGTCGCATTCCTCGTGTCAAGCCACTCCTGAACCAGAGACAACGTCAGAAGCATCTTACCTGGGCTAAGGAGAAAAAGGACTGGACTGTTGCTCAATGGTCCAAAGTCCTCTTTTCAAATGAAGGTAAATTTTGCATTTCATTTGGAAATCAAGGTCCCAGAGCCTGGAGGAACAGTGGAGAGGAACAGAATCCAAGTTGCTTGAAGTACAGTGTGAAGTTTCCACAGTCAGTGATGATTTGGGGAGCCATGTCATCTGCTTGTGTTGGTCCACTGTGTTTTATCAAGTCCAAAGTCAGCGCAGCCGTCTACCAGGAAATTTTTAGAGCACTTCATTTTACCTTCTGCTGACTAGCTTTATGGAGATGCTGATTTCATTTTCCAGCAAGACTTGGTACCTGCCCACACTGCCAAAAGTACCAATACCTGTTTAATGACCATGGTATCACTGTGCTTGATTGGCCAGCAAACTTGCCTGACCTGAACCCCATACAGAATCTGTGGGGTATTGTCAAGAGGAAGATGAGAGACACCAGACCCAACAATGCAGATGAGCTGAAGGCCGCTATCAAAGAAACCTGGGCTTCCATAACACCTCAGCAGTGCCACAGCCTGATCACCTCCATGCCACGCCCCACTGATGCAGTAATTCATGCAAAAGGAGCCCGGACCAAGTATTGAGTGCATATACATGAACATACTTTTCAGTAGGCCAACATTTCTGTATTAGATATCCATTTTTTTATTGGTCTTATGTAATATTCTAATTTTCTGAGATACTGAATTTTGGGTTTTTCATTAGCTGTAAGCCATAATCATCGAAAATAAAAGAAATAAAGGCTTGAAATTTTTCACTCTGTGTCATGAATCTATATAATATGAGTTTCACTTTTTCAATTGAATTACTGAAATAAATCAACTTTTCAATCATATTCTAATTTATTGAGATGCACCTGTATACATCTCTAGAGATTGCAGTTTCATGCTTTGTAGGCTGCATGAATGGGGACAAAACCAACTGGAGAAGTGGCCTTTATGGTGTGTGGGGTCATGCTTAGGAAAATTGCAGAGAATGTACATCAAGAATCAAAATGTTGAATATCTAACATGGGCTGAAATTCACAGCTGAAGGCTGCTGGCAGTTCAGCGAGCAGCTGCTTGTCAGTGAAGATGCTTTATCTTTAGATTTAAGGCCTTAAGACACTGCACATGTAAGGCTGAGGTGGTGGAGTTAAGTACCAACATTGCCAGATCCAAGGGTTTTATTTTTCCTTGGTTCACTGTAAAAAACATGAAAAGGAGCCTAGACGTCTTGCAAATAGCAGCTTATAATAATATAACAGTAGATCAGTAAGAAGCTGCGAAAGAGGGTAAAGATCTGCTTGAATTTGAACAAAAATGAACCAAAAGACATGCAGCTTGTAAAACACTCGGTCACCCCACAACAAATTTCTTCAGTTGAGTTTTATGGTAGATTAGTTTGAATTAGTTAATACTGAAATCGGCTGCCATTGTTTGAAATTAATTTGTGCAGTGTAAGATTCCTTTTTTAGATAAAAAATATAAATTAATGGCTAACATTCAGTAGTTTCTGTCGTGTTTAATGGATGATTTTTCATGTTCTAAGACCCTAGCCCTCAACACATGTCAAAACTGTTTTGTGAGGTCACCACACCCTTGACCTTTGACCCCCAAAATCTTATTAGTCCATCCTTGAGTCCAAGTAGACTTTTGTGCCAAATTTGAAAATGTTCCGTTAAGGCATTATTGAAATAATATATTCACAAGACCTTAACCGCATTTTGTGAGGTCACTTTGTCCTTGACCTTTGAACTTTGATCTTCAGCCGACACAGTCTAATCAGTTTGTACTTGAGTCTTGATGAAAATTTTTACGACTAAATTTCTTACTAGTGAATGTTTGTGTCAAATTTAAGGAAGTTCTGTCAAGACGTTTCTGAGATATCGTGTCCATGATAACGGGACGGATGGACAACCTGAAAACAATATGCCTCCCGCTCTGGCTGCCACCGGCACGGAGGCATAAAGATGCAAATATTCTTGTCTTTTGAGTGAGGTCTAAGTCAACTCTCATATTATGAAAACCAAGTCAAAGTTTTATCGGTGTTAGTCAAACAAGTCTCAAGTCCTGTGATTTAAGTCTGACTTGAGTAAAGTCATGGGACTCAAGTCCCCCAACTTATCCCCCAATTTATCCAGTCAGAGATGTTGCCTTTTAATATGCTAGCATTTGTTTTAGAACTAATTGTTAATTTATTGTGTGTCACAGACAAAATCAAATGTAACCTCTGTTATATGTGAGTAGCAGCAGAAATCTGAGAGGTGGATATCTCAGACCTCAAAAGATAACACCGAAACTCTCCACATGGCTAGAGATCAGTGGGAGTGTCAGTTCTTCGTAATGTGGGTGAAGCAACCCTTGAAACAGGTCTACAAACTGACAGGTTGTTCTTCTTCCTTCTGTTTGGGTTTTATGGCAGTTGGCATTTATTATGTTGCATTACTGCCTCCTTCTGGTTTTACACATCCATTACATTGTTGTGATTAGTCCAGTTACTAGTGGTACTTAAATGAAATGTAGCCAATTAGCTTAAGTGCAAACACCTGCACATGTTGTCAGAGAGGTCTGTACTGATGCTTCAAACCTGATTCCAATTATTTAATCAGTGTGAGATGTGACTGGTGGACTCAGGTACCAACATATAAAGAAGACTGCTGTGGTTGTAGCAGTTACAAGGCTGAAACAAAAGTTTCTGGGTTTTTCGGCATCTGCAAACAGCACAAGTGTTGCATGTTGTTTGACTTCAGGTTTGGAAAATGGCCTCTGGATATTGTGTGAGGTAAGTATTTTAAGTGTTGTTTGTTTTTTGGCTCTTTTGTTAATCGCTTGGGTTTCTTTTGTTCAGTAATGATCCTCTTCATCTTCCAGGGTGTTCTTGCTCTCACTATTAGCATTTGGGCCACATGCAAAGGGTAAGAGTTCATTCTACACAAACTGCAGTTCCAGTTGTAGTAACTTCTTCACATGACTGATCATTAAAATGTTTTCTCTTTTTAGCACTGAGCTACAGAAGCAGAGGGGCTGGTATCATTAAACCTTACTTTGACCAGGCTGAAGGCTTTTCAGGCAGCCACAAACCTGATTCAGCCTCTCCAAAATATGAGAGCCCTGCACAGCCTGGAGGTTTTTTAGGTAGCTCTGGACCCAGTTATCCCAACACAGGTTCATTTGAGAACCTGAAGCCTGCTGGTACTAAAGGTTATAGTGGTTCTTATGGTAGGGAAGTAGATGGATACAGTCCAGATGGAAGTGTGTCTAGTTACAGGCGTGCAAAACCCAGAGACAACCCACAGCAGCCAAGTGTACTCCAGACCAAAGCTGGCATGTGGGATATTGCTGCTTCACAGAATGGAATAGGATTTGGCTCAGGTATCGCTTCAAGTTATGGAATTGAGATGGCTTCAGATCACCAGTCTGAGACCAGGCCGCAGAAACCCAGCTACCTGGATCAGGCCCAGCCGCAGCCCAGCTACCCTGGCAAGCCCCAGCCGAGGCCCCAGCCCAGCTACCCTGGCAAGCCCCAGCCGAGGCCCCAGCCCAGCTACCCTGGCAAGCCCCAGCCCCAGCCCAGCTATCCGGGCAAGCCTCAGCTCCAGCCGAGGTCCCAGCAGCCCAGCTACCCGGGCAAACCCCAACCGAGGCCCCAGCGGCCCAGCTACCCTGTTCAACCCCAACCGAGGCCCCAGCGGCCCAGCTACCCTGCTCAGCCCCAACCCCAACCGAGGCCCCAGCATCCCAGCTACCCTGCTCAGCCCCAACCCCAACCGAGGCCCCAGCGGCCCAGCTACCCTGCTCAGCCCCAACCCCAACCGAGGCCCCAGCGGCCCAGCTACCCGGGCCAGCCCCAGCCAAGCTACCCTGCTCAACCCCAGCCTGAGCAGCCCAGCTACCTGGGCAAACCCCCTCTGAGGCCCCAGCAGCCAAGCTACCTGGGCAAACCCCAGCAGCCCAGCTACCTGAGCAAGCTGAGGCCTCATCCTCAGCTTCATCTCCAGTCCAGGCCAGATCAGCCAAGCTTTGACATGACCCAAAGCAAAGCTGGAATGTGGGACTCTCGTCCTTCCCAGGGCGGTGATGCTTATGACTCGATAGAGAAGTCCACCAACTCTGAAATTCAGCCAAGATCTTATGGCTCTCTGAGGTATTGGGGCTATATTTAAAACCCCTGGTCCTGGTATCTTCGTCAATCCCATGTTTGACTTTGGATAGGCTTTCTGTAAGTATGTTTTTACCTCTGTTTCTAAGATTTCTTGACTGCTTTCATCAAGCTGGAGTGTTTGTTTGTTCTTTTTTTCTTTCCTTATTTGAAAATAAGAAATGTGCAAGAGCATCTTTGCAAGTTTCTCTTTAAAATCAATTTTCTTGCATGTCAGTGTAATGAATTCCACACTTAACAGTGTTTCTTTTCTCAGGTTCCTGACTTCTTCCTGGAAGCTATCCTGGCATCAACTTTGTGAAATTGAATAAAGTACTTAGAACTGCACTCCCTGCCTACGGTTGTCATTTCAAAATATGTTGAGTGGTGCTGGATAATGATGGGACAAAACATTATTGCAATGTCTTTGAATGGGCTTTACACTTTATCTCATGTCTTCTTGAATGCTGAGGTTTACCTCATTTTACTCTTTGTACAATGGCATTATGACATGTTGGTGGCTCAGTGCTTTGCACATGAAGGCTAGTCATCAAACTTAACCTTCCTCTTGTGTTAGCTTTCTGTTACTATCTTATGTTAACAGGTCAGTTTTGACATGTCTTAAATCAGCGATCAAATACCCTAAACAATTTATCATCCAATTTGTTTACTTTTGTAAGGCTTCCTTATCCACGAAAAGATTGGTTTTAATAATTTTGTTGTTGCCCCCTGGGCCTGCATTTTGACAGCATACCCCTTGTTTTTTATATATAAATACATTACCTGACTATTACTGAGGGGTATTAGAACACATATCAAATTTTCACTTTTTTTTTTTTAAACTATAGTAACATCTATGGTGTTATGGGTCAATTTCGACCCATATATATTTACTTCAAGAGGCAAAACTTTTTTCTCCAAATAGAACTTGAATACAAAATGAAAAGCAGAACTAGTAAATGTAGATTTGCAAGGTCAAACAATGACCAATCAAACTAACAGAAATCAAGTACTAGTTCCATTTTAAAAACTGCAAGAACATGCATGTGTATTTTTAGATGCATGGTTGGCAAAAAGTGACACTAGTGTGTTCTTTGCAGAGTTTTTTTTTTTTTTTTTTTTTTTTTTTTTTTTTTTTTTTATTTATTTATTTTTTTTTTTTTGGCATGCATAACTGGTTTCTCCATCACAGGCTGCCCAGATTTTTATGCCATATTTGCCTGGCTTACTGGGCATGTATTGCCGGAAGGGGCATTTTCCACGGAAAGGGAGAAAATGTTCATCTACTGTCACCTCTGGCCCTGGGTTGAACATCAGTGGAAGGAGCTGCACCCATCTCTCCCAGACATCCTTGATGGGAGCAAGCTTGTCAGATTTTGCTCTGGTGTCTCTTGTCAAATCTGAGGACTCTTGATATCATTCGAAAGGTCTGAAGTGACATTGTTGCCTGAAAAATATTCCTGCCTGTCGACGTGTCCAAGAGACTATCAGTGGCCTCATTGCTGGATCTGTACACTCCAGCAAGGAGAAGAACACCAATGTAGGCATCCAGGTATTCCTCATCAATGTCATTCCACATGTTGCCGTGGACTTTTTTTCCTTCAACGTTTGTAATAGCAATGATGACTTTTTGGTGACAATGGCATAAACAGATCAAAACATGTCTTGATGTCACTTACTCTCGTCACAGCAAACCTTGTGATCCCAGGGGTCATTTTGATGATATTTGCAGCAGCTGCCCTGCCATGTATGTCAGGAGGTACTGACCTCCAACAGATGTTGCCACTTTTGGATTTGAATGTTTCAGCAGGAGCGGGAGCAGCTTCAGCACCGGTGACCTGCTCATCAGACTGATCAGATGTGTCTGTGTCTTCCGGTTGATACTCCACATCATCTTCCTCCTCAGAAACCTGCTCATCTGTATCGCTATGCTGCTGTGTGTCCTCTGCCTCATTGTCAGCAAAGATATGATCCAGAGCTTGGCTTACATTAAATCTTCTTCTCATTGTTGCATGCTGTAAACTGGAGATGTGTTCTCTGCAAGTCACCAACTGTAAACTGAAATGGCCTTACATGCCTGGACATGTCCGTCTTTGTTTATTTTGTCAAACAGGCGAAGAGAGAAGCCCCTAACTGAAGCTCAAGTGGTTGGAGGAAGAGCTGGCTGTGGGCTGTTGGCTGATAGTGTGTTTATGATTTCAGTTTTGGCACTTATTGTTTTATAATCTTATATTATAACTAGGTCGAAACGGACCCTAACAGCACAAAAGTCATAACTTTCACCAGAGCATTTTATAATTTAGTAAAATTGATTTTTTTGATTGTATTTTGTTTAAATAGAAGTTCCTGACAAAGTCAAAAAGTCTTGATGCAATAAACAAATTTATAAAGTACTTTTTTGCATTTAAAACCTAAAAACAGAGGGCGTCATGTGGCGTAATGATCTAAGAAGGCGCCCCATGCGTAGAAGGTACAGTCCTCGCTGCAGTTGGCCCCGGTTCGAGTCCCACATCGGACGGCCTTTGCATGTCATTCCCCCTCTCTCTGCCTCCCCACTTCCTGTCTCTCTCTACTATCCTGTCCAATAAAGGCACAAAAGCCCCAAAAAATATATTAAAAAAAAACTAAAAACAGGTCGATTCCAACCCTAACACTAGAGGAAGGTTAAACTGGGATTCCTCTGCACTTAACTTGACCTTTTGTCTCCCATTGTTCATTAGACAACACACAATTGGTCTGACACTGGAAATATGAAGGATTCCAAATTTGAGCCATCTGTGACTTTAGTTTGTAAAACAACCTTAAGTTGGTTCACTTCAGTTCTTTGTTCCAAAGAACAAAGATGGCATGTGCCTGTATACATCTCCAGTGACTGCGGACTAAAACCAACTGGAGAGATGGCATTTGTGGTTTGCCAGATCCAAGGGTTGTATTTTTCCTTGGTTCACTGTAAAAAACATGAAAAGGAGCCTAGACATCTTGCAAATAGTAGCTTATTAGAATACGACACTAGGTCAGTAAGAAGCTGCGAAAGAGGGTAAAGATCTGCTTGAATTTGAACAAAAATGAACCAAAAGACATGCAGCTTGTAAAACACTTGCTCACCCCACACCAAATTTCTTCAGTTGAGTTTTATGGTAGATTAGTTCGAATTTTGTTTGCCATTGTTGTTGTATTTGTGCAGTGTAACATTCCTTTTTTAGATGAAAAATATAAAATTACGGCTAAGATTCAGTAGTTTCTGTCATGTGTTTAATGGATGATTTTTCATGTTCTAAGAGCCTAGTCCTCAACACATGTCAAAACTGTTTTGTGAGGTCACCACACCCTTGACCTTTGACCCCCAAAATCTTATTAGTCCATCCTTGAGTCTGAGTGGACTTTTGTGCCAAATTTGAAAATGTTCCGTTAAGGCATTATTGAAATAATATATTCACAAGACCTTAACCGCATTTTGTGAGGTCACTTTGTCCTTGACCTTTGAACTTTGATCTTCAGCCGACACAGTCTAATCAGTTTGTACTTGAGTCTTGATGAACATTTTTACGACTAAATGTCTTACTAGTGAATGTTTGTGCCAAATTTTAGGAAGTTCTGTCAAGACGTTTCTGAGATATCATGTCCATGATAACGAGATGGACGGACAACCTGAAAATAATAGTGATGGGAAGTTCGGCTCTTTTCCGAGAGCCGGCTCTTTTGACTCAGCTCCCAAAGAAGAGCCGGCTCTTTCGACTCCCGAACGGCTCTTTAGTTAGGATCTTTTGTAGCCTATATTTTACCTTAACTTTGCAAAAAAATCATGGTTATGTGTTGAAAACCCTTTTGTTTTCAGTGTTTTTATGAGAGACCTTATAATTGCCTAATTTTGTGCATTTATTCTGTGACAAAACCACTCTTACATTTGTTTATTTCAATTAAACCTTTTTGTTTGGCTGGGGTCATCAGTTTAGGTAAAAACTGACTTATTTTGCTTTGAGTTGCAGTAGGAGGGGTTATACTTGCACGCATGGGGATGGCAGTAGACGTTGCAGCAGCTGTTGTTTTGGTATGAGACACACCAGGATCAGGAGATGGTGAGCTGGCTTGCCCTCTCTCCTCTAACTGCACTGTAGGATGGACAGTTCTGATATGTCTATGCAGGTTTGTGGTGGAACCTGCTCTTATAGTGACCTTCGTTTTGCAGTGAAGGCACTCTGCCATGTTGTTCCCAATATATTTAAACTGCAGCCAGATGCTGCTTCGCTTTCTAGTGTCACTCATAGTTAAACTACACGACAATGCAAGACGCACACACGCTCCTCAGTCCTCACCGCTCTGTCTCTCTCTTCACTTGCATCGGAGTCAAGTGGTGTGTCTGCCCCGCCCCCCTCTCTGTTTACACATCCTTAATTCTCACGTGAATGCAGCATGCTGGTCGCCATGCTGGCCAATCATAACAAAGCTCTGTCGTAACCAGAGCTGGGACTGAGCACTGAAAGTGAAACCTAAGCAGCGAATGGGCAAAAAACTGGGAGTCGGCTCTCACTCGATGCAAGCCGGCTCTTCTGATTCACTACAAAGAGCCGGCTCTCAGAGCCGATGCTTGTGCGCATGACCCATCACTAGAAAATAATATGCCACCAGCTTTGGCTGCCGCTGGCACGGAGGCATAAAGATGCAAATATTCTTGTCTTTTGAGTGAAGTCTAAGTCAACTCTCAAATTATGAAAACCAAGTCAAAATTTTATCATTGTTAATCAAGCAAGTCTCAAGTCCTGTGATTTAAGTCTGACTTGAGTAAAGTCATGGGACTCAAGTCCGCCAACTTATCCACCAATTTATCCAGTCAGAGACGTTGCCTTTTAATATGCTAGCATTTGTTTTAGAACTAATTGTTAATTTATTGTGTGCCACAGACAAAATCAAATGTAACCTCTGTTATATGTGGGTAGCAGCAGAAATCTGAGACCTCAAAAGATAACACCAAAACTCTTCACATGGCTAGAAGAACAGTCAGTTCTTCGTAATGTGGGCGAAGCAACTCTTGAAACAGGCCTAAAAAATTAAAGGTTCTTCTTTTTCCTTCTGTTTGGGTTTTTACGTCAGTTGGCATCCATTATGTTGCATTACTGCCTCCTTCTGGTTTTACGAATCCATTACAATGTTGTGATTAGTCCAACTACTGAGTGGTACGTAAGTGAAATGTAGCCAATAAGCTTAAGTACAAACACCTGCCCAGGTTGTCAGAGAGGTCGCTACTGATGCTTCAAACCTGATTCCAATTATTTAATCAGTGTGAGATGTGACTGGTGGACTCAGGTACCAACATATAAAGAAGACTGCTGTGGTTGCAGCAGTTACAAGGCTGAAACAAAAGCGTCTGGGTTTTTTGGCATCCTACAAGCAGCACAAGTCTTGCAGGTTGTTTGGCTTCAGGTTTGGAAAATGGCCTCTGGATTTTGTGTGAGGTAAGTGTTTTGTTTGTGTTTTGGCACTTTTGTTAATCGCTTGGGTTTCTTTTGTTCAATCATGATCTCTCCATTTTCCAGGGTGTTCTTGCTCTCACTATTAGCGTTTGGGCCACATGCAAAGGGTACGAGTTCATTCTAAACAAACTGCAGTTCCAGTTGTAGTAACTTCTTCACATGACTGACCATTAAAATGTTTTCTCTTTTTAGCACTGAGCTACAGCGGTGGAGGGTCCAGTATCATTAAACCTTACTTTGCCCAGGCTGAAGGCTTTTCAGGCAGCCACAAACCTGGTTCAGCCTCTCCAAAATATGAGAGCCCTGCACAGCCTGGAGGTTTTATAGGTAGCTCTGGACCCAGTTATCCCAACACAGGTTCATTTGAGAACCTGAAGCCTGCTGGTGCTGGAGGTTATAGTGGTTCTTATGGTCGGCAAGTAGATGGATACAGTCCAGATGGAAGTGTGTCTAGTTACAGGCGTTCAAAACCCAGAGACAACCCACAGCAGCCACATTTCAAAACACAACTTAATGCAAAAGGTGTACTCCAGACCAAAGCTGGCATGTGGGATGTTGCTTCTCCACAGGATGGAAACAGATTTGACTCGGGTATCGCTTCAAGTCATGGAATTGAGATGGCTTCAGGTCACCAATCTGAGACCAGGCTGCAGAAGCCCAGCTACCCTGCTCAGCCCCAGCCCCAGCAGCCCAGCTACCCGGGCAAGCCCCAGCCCCAGCCGACCCGAGCCGAGGCCCCAGCCCAGCTACCCTTCCCAGCCCCAGCCGAGTCCCCAGCAGCCCAGCTACCCGGGCAAGCCTCAGCCCAGCTACCCTTCCCAGCCCCAGCCGAGGCCCCAGCAGCCCAGCTACCCGGGCAAGCCTCAGCCCAGCTACCCTTCCAAGCCCCAGCAGCCCAGCTACCCATCCCAGCCCCAGCCAAGGCCCCAGCAGCCCAGCTACCCAGGAAAGCCTCAGCCCAGCTACCCTGCTCGGCCCCAGCAGCCCAGCTACCCTTCCAAGCCCCAGCAGCCCAACTACCCTTCTCAGTCCCAGCCGAGGCCTCAGCCCAGCTACCCTGCTCGGCCCCAGCAGCCCAGCTACCCTTCCAAGCCCCAGCAGCCTAACTACCCTTCTCAGTCCCAGCAGCCCAGCTACCCGGGAAAGCCTCAGCCCAGCTACCCTGCTCGGCCCCAGCAGCCCAGCTACCCTTCCAAGCCCCAGCTGAGGCCCCAGCAGCCCAGCTACCCGGGCAAGCCTCAGCCCAGCTACCCTTCCAGGCCCCAGCAGCCCAGCTACCCTTCTCAGCCCCAGCCGAGGTCCCAGCAGCCCAGCTACCTGGGAAAGCCCCAGCAGCCCAGCTACCCTTCCAAGCCCCAGCAGCCCAGCTACCCTGCTCAGCCCCAGTCCCAGCTGAGGCCCCAGCAGCCCAGCTACCCTGCTCAGCCCAACTACCCTTCTCAGTCCCAGCAGCCCAGCTACCCGGGAAAGCCTCAGCCCAGCTACCCTGCTCGGCCCCAGCAGCCCAGCTACCCTTCCAAGCCCCAGCAGCCCAACTACCCTTCTCAGTCCCAGCCGAGGCCCCAGCCCAGCTACCCTGCTCGGCCCCAGCAGCCCAACTACCCTTCTCAGCCCCAGCAGCCCAGCTACCCAGGAAAGCCTCAGCCCAGCTACCCTGCTCGGCCCCAGCAGCCCAGCTACCCTTCCAAGCCCCAGCAGCCCAACTACCCCTCTCAGTCCCAGCAGCCCAGCTACCTGGGAAAGCCTCAGCCCAGCTACCCTGCTCGGCCCCAGCAGCCCAGCTACCCTTCTCAGCCCCAGCAGCCCAGCTACCCGGGAAAGCCTCAGCCCAGCTACCCTTCCAAGCCCCAGCTGAGGCCCCAGCAGCCCAGCTACCCTTCTAAGCCCCAGCTTCATCGCCAGGCCAGGCCAGAGCAGCCAAGTTTTGGCATGACCCAACGCAAAGCTGGAATGTTGGACTCTCATTCTTCCCAGGACCGTGATGTTTATGACTCGATGGAGAAGTCCACTGACTCTGAAATTCAGCCAAGATCTTATGGCTCTCTGAGGTATTGGGGCTATATTTAAAACCCCTGGTCCTGGTATCTTTGTCACTCCCATGTTTGACTCTGGATATGCTTTCTGTAAGTATGTTTTTACCTCTGTTTCTAAGATTTCTTGACTGCTTTCAAGCTGGATTTTTTTGTTTTTTTTTTTATTTGAAAATAAGAAATGTGCAAGAGCATCTTTGCAAAAGTTTCTCTTTAAAATCAATTTTCTTGCATGTCAGTGTTATGAATTCCACACTTAACTTTCTTTTCTCAGGTTCCTGACCTCTTCCTGGAAGCTAACTATCCTGGTGTCAACTTTGTGAAACTGAATAAAGTACTTAGAACTGCACTCCCTGCCTACAGCTGTCATTTCAAAATATGTTGAGTGGTACTGGATAATGATGGGACAAAACATTATTGCAATGTCTTTGACAGGGCTTTACACTTTATCACAGACATCTTCATGAATGCTGAGGTTCTACCTCATTTTACTCTTTGTACCTTGGCATTATGACATCTTGGTGGCTCACAGTGCTTTGCACATGAAGACTAGTCATTAAAAACTTAAACTGGGATTCTTCTGCACTTATCCTGTCCTGTCTGACCTTTTGTCTCCCATTGTTAGACAACACACAATTGGTCTGAAATTGGAAATATGAAGGATTCCAAATTTGAGCCAGCTGTGACTTCAGTTTAACTTCGGTTCTTTGTTCCAAAGAAAGGTTGCATGTGTATGTATAAATCTCCAGTGATTGCAGTTTCATGCTTTCTAGACTGCATGAATGGGGACTAAAACCAACTGGAGAGATGGCATTTGTGGGGTCATGCTCAGGAAATTTGCAGAGGATGTACATCAAGAGTCAAGATGGTGAATCTCTAACATGGGCTAAAATTCACAGCTGAAGGTTGCTTGCAGTTCAGCGAGAAGCTGCTTGTCAGTGAGGATGATTTATCTTTAGATTTGAGGCCTTAATACACTGCACATGTAAGGCTGAGGTAGTGGAGTTAAGTACCAACATTGCCAGAGCCAAGGGTTTGTTTTTGTTTTTGTTTTCTCCCTTGATTCACTGTATAAATCATGAAAAGGAGCCTAGATGTCTTGCAAATAGCAGCTAACTAGAATATAACATTAGGTCAGTAAGAAGTTGCAATAGAAGGTCAAGATCTGCTTGAATTTTAACAAATGAACCAAAAGATGGGCAGCTTGTAAAACATTCACTCGCCCCACACCAAATTTCTTCAGTTAAATTTTATGGTAGTTTAGTTGATTCTGAAATCGACTGCCATTGTTTGAAATTAATTAGTGCAGTGTAACATTCCTTAGATGAAAAATATAAAATAACGGCTAAGTCTGTAGTTTCTGTCATGTGTTTAATGGATGATTTTTCATGTTCTAAGAGCTTAGCCCTCAACACATGTCAAAACTGTTTTGTCAGGTCACCACACCCTTGACCTTTGACCCCCAAAATCTTATTAGTCCATCCTTTAGTCCAAGTGGACTTTTGTGCCAAATTTGAAAATGTTCCTTTAAGGTGTTACTGAAATGATGTATTCACAAGACCAAAACTGTTTTGTGAGGTCACTTTGTCCTTTATCTTTGAACTTTGATCTTCAGCCACCACAGTCTAATCAGTTTGTACTTGAGTCTCAAAGTCAAAGTTTTATCAGTGTTAGTCAAGCAAGTCTCAAGTCCTGTGATTTAAGTCTCACTTGAGTAAAGTCATGTGACTCAAGTCCCCCAACTCTTTACTGTAGGACAGGAAGTTCTTTGATTTATCCAGTCAGAGATGTTGCCTTTTCATATGACAAGGGATAGGCTGCTAAGAGAGGCTAAGCTAACTCTTGATGAGGCAGAGAGACTGTGCCATGCAAATGAGCTAGCCCAGCAGCATGTAAAGACATTCGATCAAAAAAGTGTCATTACAGTAAATGATGCAAAAGTAGCTGTGGTTAAAAACAAGATGAATAAGAATTTGCCACAAAAGAGAAACACAGATGACACGACATACTCCTGCAAACGATGTGGTGGCAGACATGAGCCCCGGCAGTGCCCTGCTTATGGCAAAAGATGCTCAAAATGTAATGGAAAAAATAATTTTGCTAAACAATGTCTGTCCAAAGGCAAGCCCAAATCAGTGCGGCTAGTTGAGGAAACTAACCTGAGTGAGACTTTCTTTGTGGGGATG
The DNA here is from genome assembly GCF_002814215.2 of Seriola lalandi dorsalis. NCBI lineage: Eukaryota > Metazoa > Chordata > Actinopteri > Carangiformes > Carangidae > Seriola > Seriola lalandi. The sequence goes on along the minus strand of NW_019525210.1, from coordinate 338,325 downwards.
GTGTCATGTGACCATATGGAAAATGAGCACAGTAACACAAAGGAAATGACAGACACACAGAAGACGAAGACACATGGATTGTATCACTGCCAATAAATGGAGCTCTAGTGGCACTAAGGATTGACACAGGCGCACAAGCAAACCTGATCAGCATGACAGAAAAAATGCCATGAAAGAAAAGCCCAAAATAATTAGGGAAAGAGTACCACTGAAAGACTACAACGGAAAGGACATCAAAAGCAGAGGTCAGTGCAGACTCAAAGAAGAACAAGAACAAAGACTATAATGTACTGTTTTCTTTTGTTCCTGAGGGCCGTGAGTCGCTGCTAGGTGGGATAACCTCAAAGAAACTAAAGCAGTAAGTACACAGACAGGCACAGTTGACAACATAATGCAGCGTTATCAAGATGTTTTCAATGGATTGGGTTGCCTACCATACATATACAAAATCCAACTAAAAGAGGATGCAAAACCAGTAATCCATGCACCACGGAGAGTTCCAGCTCCACTTCGGGAGCGCCTCAAAAAGGAACTGGACAGAATGTCTCAGTTAAAGGTCATCACAAAAGTGGAAGAACCAACCGAGTGGGTGAACTCAATGGTCTGTGTGGACAAGAAGAACAAAAACAAAGAACTGAGGATATGAATGGACACTGGTGATTTAAACCAAAACATCAAACACAAGCACTACCAGATTCCAAAGCGGGAGGAGATTGTAAATGAGATGGCTGGAGCCAAATACTTCTCAAAGCTACATGCAGCGCAGGGATTCTGGCAAATTAAGCTGGATGATGAAAGTTCAAGGTACTGCACTTTCAACACACCCTATGGAAGATACAGATTTCTCCGAATGCCATTTGGCATAATCTCAGCCTCTGAAATTTTTCATCGTGCCATGGACAACATGTTAGAGGGTTTAGAAGGGGTCCGCTGTTATGTTGATGATGTAGTAATCTGGGGCTCCACCTTACAGGAACATAACAAAAGACTAACAAAGGTGCTGCAAAGATTACGTGAAAATGGCCTAAAGCTAAACTGTTCCAAATGTCATTTTGGTGTACGTGATGTAACATTCTTGGGGGACAAACTGTCTGCTCGAGGTGTAGAGCCAGATGAAAGAAAGACAAAAGCCATCCTTAGCATGCAACGCCCCACAGACAAGAAAGGTGTGCTCAGAGTGATGGGGATGATAAACTTCATCGGAAAGTTCATTCCCAACCTGTCAGTGAGAACGTCAGCACTAAGAGAGCTACTCCATGATTCCACAGAATTCAAGTGGACACAGAGAAATGAGCAGGAATGGAATGCTCTAAAGACCACTCTGACAACTGCCCCTGTGCTTGCATATTATGACCCAACCAAGAAACTGAAGGTTTCTACAGATGCATCGAAGGACGGGCTTGGTGCTGTATTGCTTCAAGCTGAAGGAGAAAGTTGGAAACCAGTTGCTTTGTTGAGAGACAACAGGATTATAATTCCACACAGCCTGAGACTGGATATACTACACAGGATACATGAGGGACACCTTGGAATAGAAAAGTGCAAAAGGAGAGCAAGAGACACTGGCCCTCATTTATCAATCTTGCGTGAAAACAGGCGCAGATCTGAGCGCAGAATTGGTCGTACGATAGGATACACGTGCGATTCATGAAACATTCGTATCGGACCAATCCCAGCGTACGAATGATCGGGTCTTGATAAATGCGGCGGCTGAATTCGATCGTCATTAACATGTTACGCCCTTAAATATTCCTGGTTCGGAGGCCTCGCCCACTAAGGTCAAACATGGAGAGAAGAGTTACTGGCAAAAAGCGAAACTTTTCAGAGATGGAGATCGACATCCTGACATCCGAGGTGACGCAAAATAAGGATGTGTTTTTTGGCAGTGGAGATGACTTTGGCCCTGCAGTGCCGCCTCCTGCAGCCGCGTGCCAACACAGCTGTTTTGAAAAATAAAAGAATCGTGTGTGTCCCCCGGTCACCTGCCCACCACGTTTAAAAGTGATAGCTTGGCATCACAAATCACCTGTACATTTATAGAGTGGTAGTTTTTGCGATTGATGAATGCGTAATCATTCATGGATGGTGCCTTCAGACGCACAAGAGTGCAATCAATTGCTCCAACCAAATTTGGAAACCCAGCAATCTGGAGATCCCTGCGGTCTCTGAAAACGCGTTCACGTCTGACACGCGTGTATTGTTCCTCCAAAACGAGTAAATCTGCCATCATTATGATTTGATAAATGTCAAAGCATCTGTTTAAATAGGGGAGTGAGTAAACATCTGACCAACCACAGTGCAACAATGAGTATCTCACCAGATGCTTTTAATTGTTGTTCCAGTTGTGTCATACCCATCGGAAAAAAAAAACAAAAAAACAATTACACAATTTTGCCATGAGTTAATTTGCAAACAAACATTTCTGCTTGTATTTATTATTATTTCAAATTTTAATGTGCAATAATTAGATGTCATGTTAGGCTATTTAGCCTCTCATATTGTTTTAATGTACAAAAAAGTGGTATCAGTAAAAAACGTGGGCTTTTTTAAAATTCAAATTTTTTTTTATCTTGTTTTAAGAATCCGTTTTGATCTGTTCTAAATATGTGACTGTTTATGCTGATGACAGCTGAGGTTTGTTTAATAATTATTTTCAGACTCAGCCAGATTTTGCTGTGCTGCACCGCAAATCCAGATTTGCGTACACAAGCTCAGACCTGACGTGAGATCTGATCGTAGCGTCCGCTCACGTCCAAATTGATAAATGCCGAAGCTTGCGTGGAAGCGGTCGTACGCACGGTTTTCTGCCGTACGTTCGTTTGATAAATGAGGGCCACTGTGTACTGGCCGGGTATCAACAAGGACATTGAAAACATGATTGGAAAGTGTGAAACATGCAAGAGACATCAGAGCAAACAGGCAAGGGAGCCCATGATGATTCCTGATCTTCCCACTGCATCCTGGAAGAAAGTAGGAACAGATTTGTTTCATTACAATGGGAAAGACTATGTGTTGGTAATAGACTATTCAAATTTCCCTGAAATTGCTCTGCTCACAAATGCAACTGCCAACAATGTCATCACACATATCAAGTCAATCTTCGCTAGGCATGGAATACCAGAGACTGTAGTCAGTGACAATGGTCCTTGTTACGACTGCAGGGAATGGCTGCAGTTTGCAAAACAATATGGTTTCCACCATGTCACATCCAGTCCTCAGCATGCACAGGCAAATGGTAAAGCTGAGAAAGGGGTGCACATCATCAAGCAGCTTCTGAAGAAGGCTACAGACAGTAAGTCAGATCCTTATTTAGCTCTGCTGAGCTACAGGACTGCTCCTCTTGACTGCAGTTTATCCCCAGCAGAACTGTTGATGGGTCGCAAGCTACGCACAACCCTGCCCTGCTACACAGAAGTCAAGCAGAGTAAAGAGATTCAGACAAAAATGGAGAATCTGAAATGGAAGCAAAAGCAGTGTTACGACAAGTCAACTAAAGTTCTCATACCACTTGCAAAGGATGATGTGGTGAGAATCCAAGACCAGAATGCTTGGAACAGAAAAGCTACTGTTTTTCAGGAAGTAGGACCGAGGTAGTATGAAGTGAGAACTGAGGAAGGACACATACTCAGAAGGAACCATTGCAACCTTCTGAAAACCAAAGAGAGTTTTCAGGAGACACGGTGTGATGGTGCAGATGGAATCGATGCTGTGTCACATGCAGACACAGTGCCTGAGCTGAAATCAGATGAGCATGTGCAGACAGAGACAAGTACTGCCTCTGCAGAGTTGCCTGCATTGAGGAGATCTAAGCGTCAAATCAAAAGACCAGTTAGACTTGATTTGTAAATCAGTGAATTGTTATGTTATGTGTAAACATGATTTATGTTCTTTGAAATTTGTGTATTTGTATAAAAGAGCTTAGTGACACAGGAAAGTGTTCTGAAATGTTCAACAGAGGCAAGCTAAGTAAGATGTTGTGACGTTGACGTTTTGATGTTGATATGACTCATGGATATAAGGAATTACGTGTTTAGTTATAATGTGTTATCTTGTTCATAGCCTCAAAGAAAGGGGGATGTGCTGATAGTCAGTGAGTCAGGTGTAATAACATAGGTGACCAGCAGAGGGAGCTATGTATTAGAGAGTGTGGTGCGTTTAGTAAACAGGAACACACAATAAAGAAGTAACTAGAGGAGTTAGGATGTTAAAGAGGCACGCAGGTAATATAATAAAGTTCGAGCGCAAGCTCATGTTCACAAGAAGATGTTTCTTCATTTAATGATGAACAACACATATGTTAGCATTTGTTTTAGAACTAATTGTTAATTTATTGTGTGCCACAGATAAAATCAAAGGTAACCTCTGTTATATGTGGGTAGCAGCAGAAATCTCAGAGGTGGATATATCAGACCTCAAAAGATAACACGAAAACTCTCCACATGTCTAAAGATCAGTGGGACAGTCAGTTCTTCATGTGGGTGAAGCAACCCTTGAAATAAGTGTACAAACTGACAGGTTATTCTTCTTCTTCCTTCTGTTTGGGTTTTTACAGCAGTTGGCATCCATTATGTTGCATTACTGCCTCCTTCTGGTTTTACACATCCATTACATTGTTGTGATTAGTCCAGTTACTACTGAGTGGTACTTAAATGAAACATAGCCAATAAGCTTAAGTGCAAACACCTGCCCAGGTTGTCAGAGAGGTCGCTACTGATGCTTCAAACCTGATTCCAATTATTTAATCAGTGTGAGATGTGACTGGTGGACTCAGGTACCAACATATAAAGAAGACTGCTGTGGTTGCAGCAGTTATGAGGCTGAAACTAAAGCTTCTGGGTTTTTTTGGCATCCTGCAAGCAGCACAAGTGTTGCATGTTGTTTGGCTTCAGGTTTGGAAAATGGCCTCTGGATTTTGTGTGAGGTAAGTGTTTTGTTTGTTTTTTGGCACTTTTGTTAATCGCTTGGGTTTCTTTTGTTCAGTAATGATCCTCTCCATTTTCCAGGATGTTCTTGCTCTCACTATTAGCGTTTGGGCCACATGCAAAGGGTAAGAGTTCATTCTACACAAACTGCAGTTCCAGTTGTAGTAACTTCTTCACATGACTGACCATTAAAATGTTTTCTCTTTTTAGCACTGAGCTACAGAGGTGGAGGGTCCAGTATCATTAAACCTTACTTTGCCCAGGCTGAAGGCTTTTCAGCCAGCCACAACCCTGGTTCAGCCTCTCCAAAATATGAGAGCCCTGCACAGTCTGGAAGTTTTATAGGTAGCTCTGGACCCAGTTATCCCAACACGGGTTCATTTGAGAACCTGAAGCCTGCTGGTGCTGGAGGTTATAGTGGTTCTTATGGTAGGCAAGTAGATGGATACAGTCCAGACGGAAGTGTGTCTAGTTACAGGCGTTCAAAACCCAGAGACAACCCACAGCAGCCACATCTCAAAACACAACTTAATGCAAAAGGTGTACTCCAGACCAAAGCTGGCATGTGGGATGTTGCTTCTCCACAGAATGGAAACAGATTTGACTTGGGTATCGCTTCAAGTTATGGAATTGAGATGGCTTCAGGTCACCAATCTGAGACTAGGCCGCAGAAACCCAACTATTCTGCTCAGCCCCAACCCCAGCCGAGGCCCCAGCCTCCCAGCTACCCTGCTCAGCCCCTACCCCAGCCGAGGCCCCACCAGCCCAGCTACCCTGCTCAGCCCCAGCCCCAACCGAGGCCCCAGCAGCCCAGCTACCCGGGAAAGCCCCAGCAGCCCAGCTACCTGGGAAAGCCCCAACCGAGGCCCCAGCAGCCCAGTTACCCGGGAAAGCCCCAGCAGCCCAGCTACCCTTCCCAGCCCCAACCGAGGCCCCAGCAGCCCAGCTACCCTCCCAAGCCCCAGCAGCCCAGCTACCTGGGAAAGCCCCAACTGAGGCCCCAGCAGCCCAGCTACCCAGGCAAGCCTCAGCCCAGCTACCCTTCTCAGCCCCAGCAGCCCAGCTACCTGGGAAAGCCCCAACCAAGGCCCCAGCAGCCCAGCTACCCGGGAAAGCCCCAGCAGCCCAGCTACCTGGGAAAGCCCCAGCAGCCCAGCTACCCAGGAAAGCCCCAACCGAGGCCCCAGCAGCCCAGCTACCCAGGCAAGCCTCAGCCCAGCTACCCAGGGAAGCCCCAACCAAGGCCCCAGCAGCCCAGCTACCCTTCTAACCCTCAGCAGCCCAGCTACCCTTCCAAGCCCCAGCCGAAGCCCAGCTACCCGGGCAAGCCCCAGCAGCCCAGCTACCCGGGCAAGCCCCAGCTGAGGCCCCAGCAGCCCAGCTACCTGGGAAAGCCTCAGCCCAGCTACCCTTCCAAGCCCCAGCAGCCCAACTACCCTTCTCAGCCCCAACCCCAGCCAAGGCCCCAGCAGCCCAGCCACCTGGGCAAGCCTCAGCCCAGCTACCCTGCTCAGCCTGGGCAGCCCAGCTACCCTTCCAAGCCCCAGCCCAGGCCCCAGCAGCCCAGCTACCCTTCCAAGCCTCAGCTTCATCTCCAGGCCACGCCAGAGCAGCCAAGTTTTGGCATGACCCAACGCAAAGCTGGAATGTTGGACTCTCATTCTTCCCAGGACCGTGATGTTTATGACTCAATAGAGAAGTCCACTGACTCTGAAATTCAGCCAAGATCTTATGGCTCTCTGAGGTATTGGGGCTATATTTAAAACCCCTGGTCCTGGTATCTTTGTCACTCCCATGTTTGACTTTGGATATGCTTTCTGTAAGTATGATTTTACCCCTTAAGATTTCTTGACTGCTTTCATCAAGCTGGAGTGTTTTTTAAAATCAATTTTCTTGCATGTCAGTGTAATGAATTCCACACTTAACAGTGTTTCTTTTCTCAGGTTCCTGACCTCTTCCTGGAAGCTATCTATCCTGGTGTCAACTTTGTGAAATTGAATAAAGTACTTGGAACTTCACTCCCTGCCTATGGCTGTCATTTCAAAATGTTGAGTGGTACTGGATAATGATGGGACAAAACATTATTGCAATGTCTTTGAATTGGTTTTACACTCAGATGTCATCTTGAATGCTGAGGTTCTCCCTAATTTTACTCTTTGTACCTTGGCATTATGACATGTTAGTGGCTCACAGTGCTTTGCACATGAAGACTAGTCATCAAAAACTTAAACTGGGATTCTTCTGCACTTATCCTGTCCTGTTTGACCTTTTGTCTCCCATTGTTCATTAGACAACACACAATTGGTCTGACACTGGAAATATGAAGGATTCCAAATTTGAGCCATCTGTGACTTTAGTTTAACACAGCCTTAAGTTGGTTCACTTGAGTTCTTTGTTCCAAAAAACAAAGGTGGCATGTGTCTGTATACATCTCCAGTGACTGCAGTTTCATGCTTTCTAGGCTGCATGAATGGGGACTAAAACCAACTGGAGAGATGGCATTTGTGGGGTCATGCTCAGGAAATTTGCAGAGGATGTACATCAAGAGTCAAGATGGTGAATCTCTAACATGGGATAAAATTCACAGCTGAAGGCTGCTCGCAGTTCAGTGAGCAGCTGCTTGTCGGTGAAGATGCTTTGTCTTTAGATTTGAGGCCTTAATACACTGCACATGTAAGGCTGAGGTGGTGGAGTAAAGTATCAACATGGCCAGATCTAATGGTTGTATTTTTCCTTGATTCACTGTATAAATCATGGAAAGGAGCCTAGATGTCTTGCAAATAGCAGCTTATTAGAATATAAGACTAGGTCGGTAAGCTGCGAAAGATGGAAAAGATCTGCTTGAATTTTAATAAAAATTAACCAAAAGACATGCAGCTTGTAAAACACTTGCTCATCCCACACCAAATTTCTTCAATTGAGTTTTATCATAGATTAGTTTGAATTAGTAAATACTGAAATTGGTTATAGTGGTTCTTATGGTAGGCAAGTAGATACAGTCCAGATGGAAGTGTGTCCAGTTTAAGGCCTTCAAAACCCAGAGAGAACCCACAGCAGCCACAAAACAAAACTTAATGCAAAAGATGTACCCCAGACCAAAGCTGGCATGTGGGATGTTGCTTCACCACAGAATGGAAACAGATTTGACTTGGTTATTGCTTCAAGTTATGGAATTGAAATAGCTTCAGATCACCAATCTAAGACCAGGCCCCAGATATCCAGGCAGGCCCCAGCAGCTCAGCTACCCTGGCCAACCCCAACTCCAGCAGCCCAGCTACCCTGCACAGCTAAGGCCCCAGCAGCCCAGCTCCCCTGCATAGCCCCTACCCAAACTGAGGCCCCAGCTGCCGAGCGACCCTGCTCAGCCGAGGCCCCAGCAGCCCAGCTACCTGCACAAGCCCCAGCCAAGGCCCCTTTTTTTAATTATGTGCATGTTTGCAAAGGCTTCTGTTCTTTCAAGCAAATATTCTTGCATGTCAGTGTAATGAATTGCACACTTACTAACACTTTCTTTTCAAGTTCTGGACCTTTTCCTGGAAGCTGTCTGTCCTGGCAACTTTGAAATTCAATAAAATGCTGAGAACTCCGCTCCCTGCTTACAGCTGTCTTTTCAAACTAAACTCATGGGATAGAAATTTATTGCTTTCTTTGTTTTAAATGGGCTCTACACTTTATCGCGGATGGTTTTGAATGCTGGGGCTCTCTCTCATTTACTCTTTGTACAATGATATCATGAAATGTTGGTGACCCGCAGTACTCGGCAGACGGAGATTAGCGTAAACTAGTCCTTCTTCAACTCATTCTTATTCACTAAACCTGTCCTGTTGTACATTAGATGGCACACTTGACTACACGTGATGCATTGTAAGATTTCATATGAATTGTTGGTGACATCTTCAGGTTGTGTTAACTAACAAAACTTGAAGTGTGTTCCAAAGGTTTGTGTGTGTGTGTGTGTGTGTGTGTGTGTGTGTGTGTGTGTGTGTGTGTGTGTGTGTGTGTGAGTGTGTGTGTGTGGGGTCACACTCAGGAAAATTGCAGAGGATGTGCATCAAGGGTCAAGACTGTTTCTGCTGAATCTCTGCCATGGGCTGAAATTCACAGCTGAGGGCAGCTCATAGTTCAGCAAGCACCTTCTTGTCAGTGAGGATGCTTTGTTTACAGATGTTTAAGGGCTTTCTATACTTCCGCTGTGCTGGTTAGTATAAGACTGAGAGGTGGTGGACCCTGTACCAACATTGCCAGGGGCGAGGATTTTAAAAACCATGGATGGTGAACTCGGTTTTAAGGCCAACTTGGCTAAAAAGACAATTCTGCTTAAATACTGTTCTGTGGAACCTTCACTGGCATCCTGTTCTCAGAATAAAGTTTAAGTCTCCTTGGTTTACAAAGCACTCATGGTCTCACTCCTCAGCAAGAGACATGCTGTCTGTGAACCATCCCAGCAGATCTCTTGGGTCTTCCATGCGCCTTGAGCACTGGAATAGTTGCTCCTCCATCTTACCATTTTACAATTACTCATGTAATTTGTAGGCATTAATGTGTATATAACAGATTTAAAAAATATGACTCAAGAAGTGGAGTTTGTGATGATACTCATGAAATACGTTGAGTTCAGATGCTGTGAATCGTCAGTCTCCAGTTTCTTGCTTTCCTCCCACTTCTTGTTGTTCCTCCATTGCCCCTCTTTCTCTCACTGATTGCTGTTATTAGTTTAGTCTTCTGTTTGGTGGTGGTGGTGGGGTAATAACACAGACTGCTGCCTTTTGTGAACTGACTATCAGTGTGTGTGTGTGTGTGTGTGGGTGTGTGTGTGTGTGTGTGTGTGTGTGTGTGTGTGTGTGTGTGTTGTTGCTCCCTGTCATTAAGCATTGAGTCTGTGGTTAAAATGACAAAGCTCTGACTGTTTGAAGCTCTGCCAGCCTTACCATCTGATCCCAGATCTTCCTCCAGTAAGTGCTGGTCGGCCCTGTTGGCCTCATTCCAACACCTGAACACATCACTTCAGGGCCAGGACCCTGCAGGTTTTCCCTCTCAGGTGGTTTACACTTTTGCACATGGATGTTCACCACCACTGCTAAGAGCATCATGTTTTTTTGTGATGTTTCCTGTTGAAACTAACAGTCACTAAAACACTCAACTTCATATTTTAGTGTATGTATATTTTTTTATTGTTTATTTTTATTTTTTTATATTATTTTTAAGGTGTATATTTTTATAAGGTCTCAATGCTTGTCCTCTTAGACCTAGAATATCTATATCTTAATCAATCTTGAAATGTTGGTCGGTCTTTCTGACTTTGTGTTAAACTGGTTGAAAACACAGGGAAAAAGTTTTGCCAGTCTTGGATATCATGTATTTCAGAAATACATAATCTGCTGTGGGGTTGCTCAAGACAGGTGCCATGGCCCATTTTTTAAAAAAGTTATTTTTTGCCTTTATTTTTGATAGTATAGTGAGATAGATAGAAAAGTCAGGGAGAGAGACTGAGGGGACATGCAGCATCGATCAGATTCAAACCCATGGCCACTGCGGTTAGGACTAAGTCTAGGTGGTAAGTGCTCTACCAGGTGAGCCACTGAGGTGCCCCTCCTTGTGTGGCGTACATACCTGGCCTGGCATCAGTCACAAGCCATTATGGAAGTTAATCGTAAGGACATGCTAGTTACGGACCCACAATTGACACTTTGTGACTCTTCCCACCATCAAACTATCAAATTGATCGGAAACAGAGACAAAGGACCCTTCTCCCACAAACAGACCATGCTGTTAGCATGCCAGAGAAACACAGAACAGAAAGGGTCAGCTCCAGAGGATTAATGAAATGGACACCAGGCAACCGGAGAATATAGGCAAAATCTCCAGTTTGTAACAAGACTCTGTCTAATGATAGTTGATTGTTTCTTATATAGGACAAATGACACCAAAAGGACTGAGTATCACTAAGGTGTGAATACTGGCCTCTCTGTGCCATGCATGAAAACACACACACACACACACACACACACACACACACACACACACACTCACACACACACTCACACACACACACACAGACCAACCTCCCTTCCTCTGTCCCTCTCTAGATAAGAGTCATAAACTACAACCCACAATCCAGTCCTGGGTCGTGATCAGCAGAACTCAGACACAGATCTAAGGAAGAATGTAAAAGAAGAAGAAGTCTCCTCTTAAGTTATCCAGCCAAAATGAAGAGCATTAGAGTTGCCCTTGCCAACTCATCACACTGCTCATTTCATTATTATTTTCATCTTCATGATTATTACACCTTGCATTTACTCTGTAGATAGTAGTTTAGTTAATAAACTCCTTTATTTACACCCAGTTGTTGTCCTGTTGCATTCTTTTGACGTAGAGACTGGAGATCCATTGAATCGAGAATTCATGGCTTCCGATGTGAGATTGATAAATTTGGCAATGAAGTAATTCATTGTTGTCCTCCCAGAGGACTGGTGCCCCATTTCAACGAGAGTAAATTCTAAATTATGGCGTTAACGCTACACTTGGCTCATTATTATTTTCACTGTACATGCTGCCACTTGGTGACATCATCATAGAGCACAATGTGTGTTTCTATAGTTATGTAGATGACTCACAACTGTACATCTCTGCTGAACCAAATGATTCTGCAGCTATAATCTCCATCACTACCCGTCTTCTAGCAATGAATAAATGGATGAGTAATAACTTCTTAAAGTTAAATGAGGACAAAACTGAAACTAGTCAGCCCCAAAACAAAAAGAGAAATGCTGTTCAATAACCCGGGGAAACGACTCCCTGGATTAAATCTGAGGTTACAAGTCTTCGACTTTATCTTGGATTCAGATCTAAGCTTCAAGTCCCACCTTAGTAACATAGCTAAAGAATGGTCAATGATGCTGAAGGTTTATTCATGCTTTTATTTCAAGTTGACTTGATTACTGCAATGCACTTTTTACTGGACTCCTGAAAAAAACCACTGAGAGACTTCAGCTCATTCGAAACTCTGCAGCTCGGCTGTGATCCAGAACCAAGAGGAGAGAGCACATCAGTCCAGTTTTAGCTCTGCTAATTTTTTTTTTATGTTTTATTTTTATTATTATTTATTTTTAATTGATTTCTTATAATTTCTTATTTTTCTTATTCCACAAATTTTGTTGTTTATTAAAATTTAATTTGTACCATGCATAGAAACCTGCATCAAAACATACAATTATCTACTAATTATCTATGGTACAAAATAAATTTCATTTTCAAGATAGGAGTAGAAGATCATTTCTTTGGTTTATATTCAAATTTTCAGTAGTGCCACTAAAACCTCTTAACAAACATTTGGTAACAGAATAAGAAACATAATCATCATGGCAGAGAAAATAATGAACATTTCCAGAGCAAATAGTTTTCTTTAGTTTGATGGAGACAAAACGTCCAGCACAAATAATTCAAAGTCAATTAAAACATCAACATTTTTGGTTCTGGGTGATGAATGTATCCCATTGTTACTTTCACTCATATTTAACACTCATTTATTTACATACTGATAATGACATATATAAATACTGTCTATTTAGTTTAGGGGATGTTCTCCTGAAGATACAACTGCAGGTTTGCTAACTTTTACCACTAGGTGTCATCCAACAAAGATTTCAGGTGAAGCTCTGATGAATTCAGAAAGAGACAAATGGTCTGAGTGAAGCAGACGAAGATGAATCAGCAGACATGTATTACATCATTTACATCCTCTCCTGAGCTTATTATCTGCAGTCTAAATAAAAGATCAAAACTTGACTTGATGCCCCTTCAGAGCACTGACAGGTAAATACTGTAAGAGCAAAGTTAATCAGTGGTTGCCTACCTGTGGTTCTGGACGCAACATGGGTCCTATCTGGGAAGCAAAAGGAAAATACATTTAGCCTATTATAAGCAAAGGAAATCAGGTTGAATTTAAAACAGCATGCAAAGAGGGTTTGCAAGCAGACACCTTTAAGGCCCCAATAAACCTTAAAGCAAAGACGGTGTCTCTCTTTTTGTTCACAAAAACTGTGATTTCAGCATCAGTTCTAATGATTGTCCACAGATGTAAACTGAAAATATATGTTTAATGCGGCTCTTAAAATTGAGTTCAGAGGGAAGTTACTTTACAATCTATCCACAGTTTAAAATGGAAGCAAGCCCAAAGCTCTGATCAACGAAGCTTCAGAAAGCTACTGCTCCTGTGATCACAGATTCCCCCTCTAACATCTTTGTTGTTTACATGTTGATAAGGAAAGTGACAGCAGCCTGTTCACTTTATAACTTTCTTCTTTAGTCAGCCAACCCTCCAAACGGTGAAATAGTCACTAGGTGGCGATGTAGTTTTAAATATCTGAGCATTTACATATTATTCAGTCTTTATAGACAGACACCAGACTAACTTACAGTGAGGTAATGGTGCCAAATTTGTCCAGCAGTGGTCGCAAAAGTGGAGTCAGGGGATATCCAGATATAAGCTGATATTAGAAAAAAATTTAAATTCAATTAATTGAATTGAATTTCTTCATCTTCATCCTATGAGGCATGACATGAAATACCATTTTGCAGATCAATAGTTTAATTTGATTTCACTGCAGGTGTATTTTTTAAAAATGTAATTTAATGTTATTATTTTTATTTCATTTAATCTAATTTTCCTCTAAATTTACCCAGCGCTATCACAACTACACCCCTCGCTCTCCATTAACAAAAACGTGCTTCATCAGCTGAAGGCGGGGCTAGGCGGAGCCGCGTTCACGTCCCTCCAGGCGCGCTCCCGCGACGTGTCTGCCTCAGTAGCAGCAACAGCAGCAGCAGCAGTTCGTTGTATGAAGTTGAGGCTCTCCGGCGGCGTGCTGCGGATCTCTGCTGTCACTTTCCTCTGCCCCAACATGCGTCTCCTCCTGCTGACGACATGGGATTTACCCGCTCTGAGTGGAAACTAACCGCCGGCTCTGCTGCTGCTTGTGTCCGTGTTTTGGTCTCCATCAGCTGGGGAAAGCGTGCAGCGCGAGTCTGAGCGTTTGTACCAACACCGAGCTGCTTTTTTTTTTTTTTTTTTTTTTTTTTCCTTTAATTCATTTTCCTGTCGCTTCATTTATGGACAACAGAAGCTCCGAGTGAGACTTGATAATTTCCGTTCACAGCTGAAGATGGAGACAGTGATGGAGAGAGAGTGCAGCGCGCTGGGGGGGCTTTTCCAGACTGTCATCGGAGACATGAAGGTAACACGAAGGAACATGATCATTTCATCTGATTTGTGATTAAAATCAATGTCACGCGCACATGAAGTAACTATTCAAGGCAGGGCAACTGCAACACGCCCTGCAGGTCTCTGCTGATCCTGTTGCACACAATCAGGAGTAGCCTGTCGCTTTATTGGAGATTTCCAGACGTAATCATTAATTTCCTAATTATTCAGGGGGTTGTGTGGAAGGAGAAGGGGGGAGGGAGAGGGAGAGGAGTGGGTGTGTTCAGAGAATGACTCCAGCTTCATCCTGGTAACCAAACACAGCTACAGGCACCTGACACATCAGAGTGAGTGACAGTGAAGTGAGCAGATCTGAAAAACCAGGACTGATGTGGATTTAATTAATCTGATCCACCTGTTAACCAAAAGAAACTTGCTTTGAAATAGTTGTTAATCTCTAAAATAAAACCAACAACTTGTATCTACTGTAATAAATAATCACTTAGTCAAATACAGTATAACATTTTGCAGATAGATTTAGTTTCTGGAAACATAAATGACACGAGCTGAACCGATTAATCGATTGGTTGATCGACAGATAATAAAGCAGCAACTACTTTGATAATCGATGAGTCATTCCTCATTTTACAAGAAAAAATTTACCAAAATTTTCTGCTTTTCTTCATCTGACATGATCCTAAACTGATTTTTTTGGATGGTGTCACTGGGAAATTTAGGTGATTAACGTTTTCACCATCCTCTGACATTTCACAGAGAGGGTGATTAATAAAGAAGATAGTTGACCAATTATATGATAATTAAAGTCATGTTTAATTGATTAAAATGCATGGTTTTGAATATCAGATATTGGTAATTAGTCTGGAGGGATGGGTCAGTTTATTGTTTTGGACAATAGTAACTTCTGTTGCTCTCCAGTGTTTGTTTTGTTGTGCCAGAGACTGGCAGGTAGTAGTATTTGGTGTGTGTGTGTGTGTGTGCGTGCGTTAGTGTGTGTGTGTGTGTGTGTGTGTGTGTGTGTGTGTGTGTTGGGGGAGGGGCACCGTGTAGCCACACACATGGACACCTGTTTCTACGGTGACATAATAACAGACAGGTGGTTTCTAACAGGTTGGTTTGCACTACCCTGCCACACCCCTCTCCTCCTCATTCTCTCTTCTTTTTCCGTCTTACTTCCCTCCCCTTTCCTTCCCATCGTTCTCCTCCCCTTTTCTTTCTTTCTCCATTTGCTCTTTCTGTCCTCCATCTGTTTTTTTCTTTTACCTCGTCCACCCTCTGTTCCTTCTCTTCCTCCTCCTCTCCATCTCTGCTCTTCCTGCTCTTTTCCTCCTCCCAGTCTTCTTCTCCTCTTCCTTCTTGTTTCTTGACCTCCCCTTGTTATCCTCCCCTCCTTTCCCTTTTCTTCCTCTTCTCCCCTCTTCTGCTTCTCCTTCTTCTTTCCTCCTGTCCACCCTAGTTTCTTCTTCTTCTTTCTCTTTGTCAATTTTTTTTCCCTCTTCCTCTTTACACCCTGCCCTTTTTGTTGTTGTCCTCTTTTTCCTCCTCCTAACCCTAACCACCCTAACCCATCCTCCCTCTCTCTCTCTACCCCTCCTGTTTTCCTTCTCTTCCTACAATTCCTCCTCCACTCCTCTCTCCTTTCTTCTTTCATTTCCTGCTTCTCTCCTCCCTCTTCCTCGCCTCTTCTTTTTCCTCTCTTTCGTCCTCATTTGTCTCCTTTTCCTCTATTTCCCATCCCTCCTCCTGCAGTTCAGACTCTTTTCCTCTTTTCTTCCTAACCTCTCATCCTCTCAGCTGTTCTCTTGCAGGTGAGAAACAATAAAACAGGTGTACCTAGTTTTCTACTCAACTGTACAACAACCTCGTTCTTAGATACGAATTCACACCTGTTGTCTTTACCTGTTGTGTTTGAGCTGCGAGTGATGTCATGCCTCAGTGAAGCCCATTATTTGGTGTTTCATTCATCAGCGTCATCCAAGTTGAAATTTCCAACATTGTGCTGTTTCCGATCTGCATTGTCAAGAATTCATCCGTCAATCAAACGTTGCAGGCGGGAGTGAGAGGTCGTCTTCCTTTGATTTACTGTCAGAGCTCTTTGACTATTTCTGTAGGTGGCGCTCTTTTCTCGGCCTGTTCAGACTTGTTGGCTACAGGTGCTAATGCTATCCGCTACTACCACCTTCTGCCTTTAATAGTGAGAAATGACTGTACATAAAGATGGACGATGCGTCTCCACTTCCTCCTACTGTACTAAACTGAAGCCAAATTATCTTGGATACGAGCGCCGCCATCTTGAGCTGGAGACATCATTTGGAGTCTGCACAGCAGAGATTGAGGAGTGGAGCCACAGTATCGAGGCTCCGCCCATACACATGCTCAACCCAATCACAAGTCAATTCAGCTGTCAATCTTGATGTCACACTCCTGAGTTATAACATCAAATAACCAATTAAAACCCAGACTTATCTGAAAAATAAACACTTGAAAAAACATCATTGAGATAAGAACTACCTAAAATGATCACATGACAGAAACCATCTTTGAGAAAAATCTATTTGACATGTAGCCAACTTTGGTTTGTTATTTTGACTCATGTCCCATCCGCTAACATGGAAGGGGTGGGGTTTATTTTGCTGCAGCCAGCCACCAGGGGGCGATGGAGATGTTCTGGCTACACTTTTGGGGAGCTGTGATGTCGTCCATCTTTATATACGAACAGTCATTGATAGTGAAAATAGCTTCTTCTCTAGCCTGTCTATATCCCAGAGGTGGACTGTAGCTAAGTACATTCACTCGAATACAGTACTTAAGTACAATTTTGATTATTTGAACTTTGCTTTAGTGTTTTCATTTTATATTACTACATATTTCTACTTCTCAACATGTCAGAGGGAAATATTGTAGCTTTTACTACACTACAGTTATCTCACAGCTTATTTTGCTTCTTTACAGATTCAGATTTAACACAAAAAAACATGTTTATGAAATATAATGCATTGTTTCAGATTAAACCAGTGCTCTCCAACCTTTATGGGTTGTAAGCCCCTTAAAAAAGGTGTTAAGTAGAATTTTCAGTGCAGAATTTTACATGGTTTTACTGGTACGTTTACTTTAGCAAATGACTGGAGTAGGCCTACTTCTTTCACCTCTGCCATATTCTTTATCTTTAATCGCTGACTGGATAGTCTAGATAAAATAATATGCAGCTGATTCATACATGTGACTCGCAGACAGTCAGACAGGTTTTCCTCCATTAGCATCGATGTGTGGGTGGAGAGAGATTTCACTGTGTCACTGTTGAGCAGACTCCAGTCTGCTGCTTCTTATTGTCTTTTACAACCACAGGTTTGGTCTGTGTTTGTATGTTCAGCCCTTATTCACCCTCCAGCCCTCATGTTTCATTAAATCATCACAATGAGGAAATGTTCAAGCCACTTGGTGACTGAAGGCAGGTTAAAATGTCTGCTTTTCTGTCAGTAATCATAAGGCTGTTCTCACAGATGAGATGTGAAAGCTTCTTTTTCTACGGCAGGAACTTAAGAACCCAAAACATGTGGTTCCTCAGAACATGTAAGAACCTGTAAGGCTTTGGTGCTCGGTACTTCCCTTGTTCACTGTATTTTACAGACGAGAACATTTTGACATTATGGATAAAAAGGCAAAGACAGGACTGACTGTGGCTTTTTTTATCTGCTCTTTGGTGGAGAAGTGAAGGAAGCGATTGAGGGACATTCAACTAATGAAGTGGCACTGATATAGATATTGATTTTCCTTCATGTTTATACAAACATAAGATCCAAGTTAATGATAGCAAAGTAAAGGTTTTGGACGTTGGGATGCATAAACCAAACAATTTGAAAATGTCAACTACTGGTTAATCAAAAAAATTACAGACATCAGCGTTAATTGATAATCTTCAGCATATAAGTGTGTCATTTTGAAAATCACACAAAACACGCTTAATTAAACCGACACAAATCGCCAAAATTTTGGCTTTTTTTTGTGTTTTTAATAGAAAATAACC
The DNA here is from genome assembly GCF_002814215.2 of Seriola lalandi dorsalis. Classification (NCBI taxonomy): domain Eukaryota; kingdom Metazoa; phylum Chordata; class Actinopteri; order Carangiformes; family Carangidae; genus Seriola; species Seriola lalandi. The sequence continues at coordinate 320,162 of NW_019525210.1, read as the reverse complement.
ATGTGAAGACACTAAAACAAGAGGGTGCGCATTTGACAGCAACAATACATCACAGTGCCACCTAGTGTTGCTTTGAAAAGTACTTTGATATCGAATCCTCGTTGGAAACTGGTCCTTGTTTTCTCTGTCGATGTAACTGCACATGATGAGACTGGTTTTGATGAAATCGAGAGCACAGGATGCGTCTCACAGGTTCCTTCACTTCAATCGTTGCCATTTCTTCTCCTCAGAATATACATTTCCTCTCTGCAGGTCTGCTACACCTGGGGCCAGTGTGCTGTATATCCATACTGTATGTATAGGCCTAATTGTCGAGTGTGTCTGGCCTCGTGCTGTTCATCATCCGCACGTCATTGTGCTGGTTAAATTGAAGCAGACACATTACTGTTGATCCGTTTAAGTGGAACCGATCTGCATGTTTTTCCCTGGAGGAGAAACTGGCTCATCCTCTTACGCTGTGAGCTGCTTTACGCCGAGCGCCACATCTGCCTTTCCCCTCGTCTGACGAGTCACTGCACCGAAGCTTTAGATCACTGTGCTGACATGCCTGCTGTAGCGTCGTCACAATGTTTAAAGCGGCATCAAATAATTTTTGCTCTTCAATGGGGAGAAAGAAAGCTAGTGTGTTAGCAGAATAACCCTATCCCTTACACATCAAGCAGACACAGAGCGACATAATTATCCCGCTGGAGTTATGTTTGTGAATTTAACTCCAATATCCCCCCTCCTTTTAGCTCTGGTTTGGTCTCTACCAACTCCTGGGAAATATCTGAGTGTATTTACCTGCCGTTTGGTTTTGCTAGAGCTTGTGTAGCAGTGAAAATGGCCGCCTGTGTTTTAAGAACCAAAACTGTGAGCTAAAAGAGGCTAAAAGCAACTTAGAGCTGCAGACATAAGTGATAATTCTTGGTACATTATATTTTAATTCATTGTCAGAATCAAAGACTTATTAATATGGATAAATGTAATCCATAGCCTATAGGTTTCCTCTGGGTGCTCTGATTTCATGTAGGTTAGATTTAAGGCTGCAACTAACTAAAAGTTTCATCATACGTAGATGATATATATAATATGTAAACATTAAATCCATTCCATAAATCATTTCTTAAAAAAGTTAATATTTGTGTTTAAAAACACTTTAATATGTGTTTAATATCTGTGAAGAATTGAACTTTTGACCCTGTGATTGCTACCACACAGCCAGACCTTTGTGTGTTTCTGTGTGTATATGTTTTTCTATGCTTGTGAGGACATTATGGCCGGTCCTCGTAACCTCAAAGAGCTTTGTGAGGGCTAAGACTTGGTTTCAGGTATGAAGTTAAGCTTGTACGCAATGCATTATGTCAATGAGTGTGTGTGTGTGGCTTAAAGTAATACCACTGACTGTATTAGCGGAATGCTAATCTCCATTTGGGGGGGGGGGGTCTGCTGTTGTAAATGGTGTATCAGTATTGAGATCGTCATGGAAACATCACGGACAGAGCTGCTGCTGCGGTGGCAGTGGTGGCCCGGCCAAATGGGTCACTTAGGTTTTGTTTCCTGTGGATTTAAATGGAGGCGGATCTTTTCCTGCTTTCATGTGTTTATTTTCTGACGTCAGCTGAAGCTCTGGCTTTTAATAGGTGATGTTGTCGATTTTGTCGAGCTCAATTATTCAACACATTACTGGGGTTGGCCCATATGTGCAAAGGCGCTACTTTAACAATGGAACAACCCGTCACTCATTTAAATGTTTGAGAGAAATTTATTATCACACAAAAGTTCTGATTTGTCAAATCCAACAAATTCTTCCTCCCTCATTCTGGTTCTTAAGGTTTGATGGGTCGGTTTGTTAGGTGAGCCAGGACTCTGATCCGCAGACAAGACATTAAATCTTTGTTTGCTACTGCTAAATTGAGTTTTTAATATATAACATTTTTTAAAAATGATATATCAAACTGATCTCTTTTTAAAATTACATTTTGTTAAATCGACATGAACTGACCAATCAATGAAAGGCTCCAACTTTGAACATGTAAAAAATTCATAGATAGATGTTGTGAATATGCGATAATTTAGTTGTATAGATGTAGATTCTGCTTCATCAGTCTTGTCTGTTATACATTAATACATTAGCAGGCTAATTAATATTTACTTAAAGCCTGTATATTTTTAGAGGGAAATACGCTGGTTTGCTTTCTAAGAGTTAGATGAGAGGATTGATAAGTGAATCTGAAGCTACAGATAGCAGCCAGTTGCTACCATGGCTCTATTCAAAGGTGCCAAAATCCTGGGGTGTTATATGGGGGGCTGTTTCTTAGGATTCTGGACTCTCCTCTGTTTGCACGGCAAATAAACCCCTGTCAAATCAGAACCTGTCGTCTTGTGTGGATTAGATAAAATGTGAGCTGTTTCTCTGTCTGTCCAGTCTTTTTGCTAAGCTACATATTTACTGCACTGACACAATAGTGATATTAGTATATATTTTTGTGATATTTCCCATATTGTCAAGCTGTTCCTTTAAGATTGAAATTATCTGGTTCCACTGCTGCTGAACCCACCCTGCAGTTTCCCTTCATCTACAGTAGCTGCAGGATATTCCTACAATGTTAAGCCACAAAGATGGACATCGTTAGTGTGTCCTGGTGGCCTAGCTGGCCCTACTTCAAGTCCACCTGGGGACCCTTAGACAGAAGTGAGAAGCTATTCCTGACCACAGAAGACATAAAAAAAATGGATGCTGATTTCCTCAGGCTTTTTTTTTTTAAATTATCTTTAACACCACATTAAAACACAGCTCTGCTGCAGTGTGAGGAATCAGATTGTGTCGTTGTCTCATCCGATCAGTGATAAGGAAGAAACAAACAAGGGTTTCTCCGTGTAAAGCCTTTGCAGTCGTTCACAGAGCCAAATAAACAGAGCGGTGCATTCCTGAAGGACCGGCAGGCTGCTGCTGCTGCTGCCTCCGGTTGTTGCCACGGTGACAATTTATGTCCTCAATGACTGATAGATGCAGTGGCCCTGCCCTCGCCTCGGTATGTGTGTGTCCGAGAGAAACAGAGAGAGAGAGAGAGAGAGGATGTAATGAGATGTGGGTATATGTATACAGTATAACAGAGGGCACATGACTGATGAGTAATAAAGAGCAGGAAGATAACACATGAGTGTATGAGAAAAATGGAAAGATTGTGTGTGTGTGTGTGTGTGTGTGTGTGTGTGTGTGTGTGTGTGTGTGTGTGTGTGTGTGTGTGTGTGTACCAAGAAGAAGAAAAAAAGATATGTGCATTGAATATGAAAGAGATGCTGAGAGAAACAAAGAAAGCAAATGTATGACACAGAAAAGTGTGTGTGTGTGTTTGGGTGAGGATGCATGCACGTGTGACCCTCCCCTCCTCGCAAATCCTTCTCTGTCTGAAGCCTCTCTGCAGCAGCAGCAGCGTTGCCATAGCAATGGTAGCTAGGTGATGACGCTGGGCATCACTCTCACAAACAGAACGAGGCTGAACACACCCAGCTGCACTGGGAGAGAGGAACGATGGTGACGCCAAGACAAAAAAAAAAAAAAGAGGCAACGCCCACAAAGTGCAGTGGAGGAGTGAAGGTGTGTCAGCTTCCTGCAGGAGCAGAAGGATGTTAAAGTGTATTGTAATATAATATCATATGCAATGTGTAATGATGAGAGCTTGAGATCCACAGCCCTCATCCTGTCCAATAATCCATTCTTAAATTCAGCTAAAGCCGTGACGTCTCAACAGTCAGAGCAACAAATTCACTGAAATCAGTACGGAAAGTTAGAGGCTACTATTTGTGTTATTAGTGTTGGCAGCAATGGTTGATGTAATTCATAAGAAGAAAAGTGAGTCAGGTTAAAAATTATTGATGATGACAATAAACAAGTGCTATGTGACAAAGTTCTTGGGATCAATTTATCATAAAATCATAATTAATTGTGTTAATGTGCATGTAAGAGATGATTTCATTGATCAGTATAGACTGCACTTATTTTAAATCAGACTTCTTTTTTATTCAGATGATGCAGAATCATGACTGTAATCAGCATGGTTCAAAGTCATTTTCAGATTGTGCAGCCTGAGCTTTGTTTTCATGTTTCCTCTCTGGTGTCTTCCAGTTTGCATGTGCAGCATCACTGATTCCAGACAAAACACTCGTGTGGTGTTGACAAGGTGTAAGGGACCTCGTCTAAACCTCGAAAATCAGCCCCGGAAAAACAGTACAGGGCTGTTCCCATACTTTCAGCCATACATGGTTACACTTTTGTGATGATTATAAGTAATTAGCCTTTATTTATGTTTATATCACCTTTCAATTTTGTAACTACACATGAAGATAAACTATAACAAAACAATATATAATAAAGAGAGGGAGATGTTAAAGATGTTGATTTAACTCCATGGCTGTAGTTTCCTGGTGATGTTGTTTTGCGCTTGTTTATTTTCCGTATTAAATCTGTACAGAAGTGGCTGTGTGAGGGGAAAGGTATATTTTAATTGTAGGATTTTTGTGGTATTTTCAGAAATGGGTGTAAACTGGTGACACAGTTCTGAGTCTAGACTACAGAATCCACTGCTGCTTCAGATCTTTCACTGCAGTAGAAAAAAAAAAAAAAAAAAAAAGCCCCACCCTTCCTGAACACTAAGGGACTCCCGCTGACATTAGAAGCAAACCCCAGTTTCTTGTGTCTTTGTGTGTTTGGCTGCAGAGGCTCAGTGTTTCCCTCCGTCAACACACATGATCCAGCAGTACCGCACTGCAGCGTGTGGCGTCTCAGTTTTCTCATCTGTCTCGTATTGAACCCAGTCAGTGGACCCAAACTGTATTTTGCATGCCTTGGGGGGGCGCCTCCGTTTGGCCTCCTCTAGACAGGCCGGGGTGGCTGGGGGTGTATGGATCTGCGATATTGATCCGTCTCTGTGTTTTCTGTCTGATGCTCGGGATTTATGTGTTTTGCCCGAGATGGGCAAACTTTACACGGAAGAGGAGTTTATTGGTGTGTTTTCTGGTTTTTCTCCAGACTCCAGGTTACATCTTCAGGTTGCTTGTTTTGTCTGACTAATTGATTAATTGACTAATCAATTGAGCTCTGATGTAGTTACCGCCCGATAAGATAAGATAAGATCGTCCTTAATTTGTCCAACATGTGACCTTAAACATAAAATAATGGCACCATCAGTTCCAGACAGTGAGGTCTATAGATGTTCCTTTTAAAAATTGGTTCTGGGATTTGACAGTAGCCTGTGTTTTCTAGCTGCGGAGCTCACAAACAGTTTACCATACATTGTACATAATGCACAACTTTGCTGCTATAAAGGAAAATGTTGTGATGTTGTAATTCAAATATGTTTTGTTTTTCTTCTTTCTCTGTTCAGGGCAGTTACCCTGTCTGGGACGACTTCATCAGCAAGGCCAGCAAACTACAGTCTCAGCTCAGGTAACACACACACACACACACACACACACACACACACACACACACACACACACACACACACAAACACAAACACATTTACCAACAAAACACACCTTGTATCGCTCAGTGTTTTTCTAAGTTACAACACCAGCGAAGCTTCAGTGGGGAATGCTAGTACTGTATTACTAAAAGTCTAATGTTAGATTCATTGTATTTATATCAATGAAACGGTTAACTCAAAAAACTAACTACAAAACAACTCTCTATAAACCTGCTGATGATGATTCCGGTTCATTATTTCATTTCTCTCATTGAGGTTAAACTCCACCTCTGGTGTTTTTTACTTGTTCGCCGTTCCAGTAAGCAACACGTTAAAAGGTAAATGTGTGTGTGCTGGTGGTACGCGAAGACACGCACATGTTGAGACTGTGTACAAACTGAGCTCATGAAAATCCAATCAGTCTGCTTCATTAAGTGTTTAAATGTCAGGCTCACCTCTCCTGTTCTGTCACCTCGTCCCCGACTCTGTGGTTCACTGGGTCTGCATGCACACACACACACACACACACACACACACACACACACACACACACACACACACACACACATATCCTCTGAAGGTGATTTACATGCACATACACATAAAGAAAAGTGTGCACGTACAAACTGCAAACATACACTTGAACCTCACTGCATCGAGGGAAATACATCCACACATCACACCTCTTCCAGCCATTACCCTCCCACCAACGCCCACTGCCACATACACACTACACACACACACACTACACACACACACACACACACAGGAGCACAACTCAATTAACCTTCTGTGGCTGGCAGAGATTAATGATGCCACCATAAAGTCATTATCAGTGAGATGGATCAGTTGCAGCCTCCAGAGATTCTGCGCTGGGCCAGGGGTCACTAGAGGTCAAAGCTGATTGCAAACATTCTGACTGCATCTCCGCTCCTCTTCCTCACCCTCCGTCTACTCACAGTGTTTGCCCGGGTGTTTTGGCATTTCAGTTCGATGCAGTTAATCTCAATGCAGAACACTTTTTTCGTCCTCAGGGGGCAATTTCAGGCACCACTGACGTACATGGGATTAAAGGACCCACCTTTGGTTTTCAGCTCATTTGGTACAAACCTTTTATATATTTTACATTACTGCCAAAGCATTTCATACCCTCAGGAAACCATTGCTGCCAGTTCAGGTTATTTTACTGTGAAAATGAACTTGAAATTCACTTGAAAATGTAATTCAGTTTATTACCTGGCGTTCATTAAAGTCCTTTTGGGAAACCTTCAAAATTTGAATCAACTGCTTAGCTGCAAAGAACTGCAACAAACAAAATGACTTAATTAGTTTATTGCCCTCTAGTTTGAACTGTAAGCTGCAACTCTTCAATATCTCATGCTGGAGCATCCTTCAGTGCACCAAAGAGGTTGAGTTTTCGAAGCGTACTGCACTACACAAGATAATCAAGAATCAAATAGTGATGGCCCAGTCATACCAAATCAACACTGACACGGCCAGAAGAGAAACTGTGGTAGAAACAGGGAATACTCCAAAAGTTCAATTTCATTTGTTCAAATGAAATTGATGGAGTTAACCCAGACATTGAAATCGGACGTGACGTCAGGACACTACAAGATACAGAATATAACAGCATCCTGCAGCAACCAACCAATGGACCAAAAACTACACACGTCTCCCTGGAAGCCAAACGTTTCTCTGTTGTGTTTCCCAGGACGACGGTTGTGGCGGTAGCAGCCTTCTTGGACGCCTTTCAGAAAGTGGCAGACCTGGCAACCAACAGCAGAGGTAGGATGGTAACGTGTTTGTGTTTTTGTGTGTGTGTGTGTGTGTGTGTGTGTGGGCAAAAAGGTGAGGCGTTTGTGGATCTGAGACTTTGTGGCAAGCATACACTCAGCCACCTGTCACTCAAAGCTGCCATGTCCTCAATTCTGCATAACCTTAAGCCTTAAAAACATTTAAACAGGTGAGTTGTATAAAAATTCACGCCCCGTACAGTCGTCAGTAGTTATAGAGACCAAAACTGTTTTTGTACCAGGCTGTAAACATGTTTATTTCTGCTGTAAAGTTGGATATTTAACATGGGAGTCTGTGGGGATTGGCTCACGTGTGGAGCCAGACTCTAGTGGTCAGTTGAGGAACTGCAATTTCATGAACTCAGACCTGATTTAAGTGATGAGGTGATGGAAGAAAATATATATGAGGATACTGACAGAGAGGAGATGATTTTTCTCCTCCTTGCTCCGGCTCGATCATGCGATGTGTATAGTCTATAGTTTTTTTTCCGTTGGAGCTTATATTTCGTGTCAAGATTTTTTGGGGCTAAACCCTGAACTACCCGTCCATGCAGCTTTGGTGGTCATGAGTCAGTTTTCATCTTCCATACTTGTCTAAAAACGTTGGAGTGTCACTGTGTTGTGGAGTCTTTTGTTAGATTTTGACTCTATAAAAAAAAACCTGTTTGGGTCCATTTTATCCCTTAAAGTTGTATTTTATATATTTACACTGTTATATTGACATAAGTGAAGTAATTTACTCACTAACACCAATGTCACAGAACTGACTGGTCATTTTAGGTCAATCAGAAACAGGAAATGATGCAGATCTTGAATCAAAGTATCATCTCTGAGAAGCCTCTTCAGGATGTAGTTGGATTTAGATCTGAGCACGCAGATGAATGATCAGATGAATGATCAGATGAATGATCAGATGAATGATCAGATGAATGATCAGATGAGTGATCAGATGTTTTATGTGATTTGTTGCTCAGTCACAGAAGCTTCAGGACGTCTCAGTGTTCTGTGTTGTCATTGTTGTGAAGCAGTTTGCACGTTTTCTATTGATTTGTACTTTCCCATTATTGACCGATGATCAGAGGTGGCTGTCTTCCTGATCACTGGACTGACACATCGATAGAGGTCACTTCCCGGATTGATTAAATGAAGCAGGGAGCCTTGACGGGCGGCTCAGTTTGTTTTCTGTTCAGTATTTATCTCACTGGTAACTTGTTGTTTGAGAGCTGCTGGGTTTCATGAATCCTGTGTGTTCTATTCCAGTGAACCTACATCTTTAAGGTGTGTGTGTGTGTGTGTGTCAGTCCACAGTGCTGGATGTAGGCCAGCTTCCTGTCGAGGCAACTCGCTGTCACAATGACAACATTAACCGAGGAAACAATCAGTCACCGCCGCGATGATTCTAGGGCTGTGGGTCACAGCCACTCTGTAATTGACTTGTGTGTGTGTGTGCGTGTGTGCGTGTGTGTGTGTGTGTGTGTGCGTGTGCGTGTGTGCGGTACATTGCCTGTTTCACCTGGAGCAGTGGGTAGAATTATTGGTTTCTCTCAGTGACCGTTGGGACGATTAGAGGTCTGTGGAGCCACACCCCAACATGCCTGACTTCCTCCCGCACTGCTCCTCCTCCTCCTCCTCACACCTCTGACCCACTGAAGCAAAACAGACGCTGTTACTCACCGCGTCTTTTTTTTTTAAAAACAATATCTTTATTTACTGATGAGGGCCGGATGTCGGCATTGATCACCTGATTGAATTTGATTTTGATTCAAAGTCCAGAATCGAATCGATCACTTTGATTTGATTTGATTCTTGATGATTCAGTAACATCAGATAAATATCAAATGTTGCGTAAAATCTTTCTCAGAATTCATGGTTATATCTTGCATTGTCAAGAGTGTAGTATGTGCCAACATACAGGGGAACACAGAGCGCATACACTCTGCCCGTTACGCACAAGTCATGTGGAACATCACAATACATCCTCAGAAGGTCGGAGCTTCTTTATGACGTATTGTGTGCAGTATAACGTTGTCATGTGTCTTGCAGGAGGCTCTGCAGAGAAGCTTCTTTCTTAATACCTGGTCAATCCGCCACAGTGGTTCTCCGTCATCCATCACAGTTTCATAACGAACCGAAGATCTATTCGCACTTCTCATCATATAACAAAATATTTCTATCGTTGTGTTTTGTGCTGTTACTTCACTGCAGAGCTGCAAGCGGCACTAACTGTGTGAAACACGGCACCTTTATAATAGCAATATGCCAAGGTGCAAGCGCACCAGGCTTTTAAATAGCAAAAGTGATACGGACACGCCCTAAACGCACTTGCACCACCTGCACCAAAGCTTTTTTATTCTTATATCTACTGTGCCTTTTAACTATGAAACGTTTCACCACTTCTGGCTGCTGAAATGACTCAAATTAACCAACCTCAGAAGGAAACAGTCACCCTGTGGCTGAAGTGCTGTAACTCACAGATGTATACAACATATAAACTTCTTCACTTTAAAGTCCCACAGGCCTGAAAGGGAAGAACAGAACCAGACACGCTCTGGATTTATAAGGCAAATATCAATTTCATTCCTTAAAACCACATATTATAAAAAGTGCATTATATAATGAAATGTTTCTGATGAGGGACATTAGAGGCAAATAGCTGCTCGAGTTGTCTGTGCAGAACTTTAAGCTTTATTGTTTTTTGACCTGTGAACAGTGAGTCAGCTCTGATAGATGTGTTGAATTATTAAATTTACCAGTATACCCAGTCTGTTCAATTCTATCCCTGCACAGGAGGGTGGAGGAGGGGTGAACAGTGAGAACAGAGGGAGGCACTGTTGGAAATTTTAGACCAAAACAGATGAAATGATTCGCTTAGAAGAATTTAAAAAAAAAAGAAACGATGATGATGTGCAGTGGCAGAGGAATGGATGGCAAATGAGAGAGGAGGAAGAGGAGGTGGAAGAGAAAGATAGAGGGCAGATGGTGATGGGGGAGAGAGAGGGATGATGAAAAAGATGGATGGAGGGGGGTTGGGAGGCTGTTGGCTGTCATGTCCGGCCGGCTGCTGCTGCTGGTGCTCATAGCAACAAGATGGAAATCACTGCAGGATTCAGACTGAGCATCTATCTATCTATCTATCTATCTATCTATCTATCTATCTATCTATCTATCTATCTATCTATCTATCTATCTATCTATCTATCATCTATCTATCTATCAATCGTTCTATCTATCTATCGTTTTATCGTTCTATCTATCTATCGTTCTATCGTTCTATCTATCTATCGTTCTATCGTTCTATCATTCTATCTGTCGTTCTGTCTATCATTCCTTCTATCATATCTAGATTCCATCAGAACAACAACACAGGCTTTTTAACAGAACACTTTCACCAGCTTCTCCTCTTTTGGGTTTTTCTGGATTGGTGTCCCCTCTAAAAAAAGGGGAAGGCTGGGAGACTATTAATTTGAAAAATCTTAAGGAAGTGTTGAATGAGACGTTGTAGAAAGCTGCTCCTCAATTACCACAATTTCTTGGCAAATGAACATAAAATTATTTGTAGCTGAAGCTATAATATTTAATGTGGTTGTTCATCTGCTTTTGGAATCAAAATAGTGAGTCAAGTCAATATTTATATATATATAGCGCCAAAACACAACAGAAGTTCTCTCAAATAGAGCAGGTCCAGACTATACTCTTTATAATATTGAAATAGTTCATGAATAGACTGAAAGCCTCCTTCACCATCACATTGTACTTGAATAAACATGTGCTGTTATATATTTGGGATGTATAAATTTCAAAATAAAATAATTATTATTTAGTATTATTAATTTTATAATTTCATGTATGACATTAAAATGCAATTTGAATGCGTTTATTTTGTTATAATGGGCGTCCGTAGTCTTTTTGTTGTTACATTCATATATCGTATCATTTGCAAAAATATCATCAGTTGATATTTAAAGAAGTTGTCATTTAAAAGTTCAGGTGAAGCACGACCTTCAGATGCATTCACACGCTGTCAGGCAAACGACTGCCGTGTTCAGAGATGCATGATAATTAGATTTTGTTTCCACCCATAATACAAAAGCATAACAGACAGAATCGCTCTTTGTGGGTTCTCCCCCAGTTATATTTACATTTTTCTTGCCCTCCCACCACAGGAAGTTTCCACTTTGACTGCGTAAACGCTGACAGTTGGAACAGATGCAAATATTGTAAGTGGAGGATCGCTATCTTATCATATCCCACACACACACACACACACACACACACGCACACACACACACACACACACACACACACACACACACACACACACACACACACACAGAAACAACACACACACTGTGGAGATAAGGAACCGCGGGTGTCCTCCTTTCTCTACCTGATTGTGTGTGTGTGTGTGTGTGTGTGTGTGTGTGTGTGTGTGTGTGTGTGTGTGTGTGTGTGTGTTGGACCGTGGTTGCCACAGCAACCCGCTGCCAGGGAGGATTTCGTTCTGAGGTGAAGGCCGGTTGAGGGCCGTCGCTTTGACAGGGGCCGCGTCAATTTGTCAACACCTGGTAACTAGGTCGGACAGAGGAGGAAGAGGAGGAGGAAGGAGGAGAGACAAGTCGAGAAATGAGGATGAAGAGATGCGTGGAGAATAGAGCCGAGTTTGTAAGATGAACAAAAGTGTAGAGAAGAAAGGAGAGGAAGATGGGAGGAAGAGGAGGAGAGATAACAAGAGGGGGGAGGAGAGGAGGAAGGGAGAAAGGAGGGAACGTCACACAAGGATGAGGAAGGCAGTGAATAAGTAGAGGAAAAGGAGAGAGAGAGGAGAGGGAGAACAAGATGGAGGAGGAAAGAGGAGAAAAGAGTGGACAAGAGGAGAAAAAAGAAGAAGAGAAAGGGAAGCAGGGAAAGAGGGACAAAAAGGAAAGTTACAGAAAGGAAGCATTCATGGTGTAAATGTAGGACAGTGGACTCTGAGTCGTTAGTTTGAGATGATGCTTTGAATATTTTAGATTTTCTTCCTTAATTTAATTATATGCTTGTTCCTGGTCTTTTCTTATCTAATAGGTATTTTTTTGGTTTTATTATTATAGCTTTTTCATTAATGCCCTTCACACAGAGCAGCTGCAGGTGCTATGAAGCTGCAGGGTAAAGACTAGTGCTGTGGTAAAGACAAGTATCAGCATCATGACGAGTTCCGGTTACAACGACAGGAATATGAATCACCATAGCTTCTTCAAAACCAGCCTGACATAACCTTTATTTATTCATGTGAGATAATTAAACATCTCATTAGGGAGCCATGGGCGTTAATCTGCTCCTGTAGCGGCCTCCGCTTTTCTGGCTTCAGGCGTTTCACAAGAGTTTTTTTGGCCTGGCTGCAGGGATTTGTTCTCATTCAGCGACAAGAGTTCTAGTGAGGTCCAACGCTGACGCAGGGTGATAAGGTACGGCTCATAGTCAGCAATCCAGTTCATGTCAGAGTCGCTGGATCGGGTTGAGCTCAGGGCTCAGTGCAGGCCAGTCAAGGTTTTCCACAGTAAATTGGGAAATCCATTTCCTTACCTCGCTTGGTCTTGTGGAAAGGAAAGGGTGCTTGCTTTCCGGCTCAGCTTTGTCTTCTCCACAGCGGTCCGGTACAACGTCCCCATTACTGCTGAGGAGATACTTGAACCACTTCACTTGGGGCAGTAACTCACCCCCAACCCGGAGGGAGCAGTCTACCATTTTCCGGCTGAGAATCGTGGCCTCAGACTTGGAGGTGCTGACTCTCATTCTGGCCGCTTCACACTTCGAATGCGTCAGACATCTAAAAATATTTTAATTTGATTTAATGGAGCAGCTATAAAAATCATAGCATCTGGTTGTCTATTAAACATTATAATAAACATCACAGGTCTGTGTGTAGCTTCAGTTGGAGCCGGATCAAGCTAATGCAGGATATATAGGATATGAAAATGTCAAACACAACAGTTGTAATTGTTAACATGATATGTAGCTTGTCACAAAGCAATGGGGGAAAAAAACCTGTAAAACAGTCTCAGTTGTTGGATTGTGTAGAGTGTGTGAGGTGGTTGTAAACTGCATAGAGCTTGTAATGTGTGTTGTTGTAGACAGACTGTAGTGAAGTGAACCCCTGTGGAGGCTGCTGCAGTCAGTGTCCGCAGAGTGTGTGTGTGTGTGTGTGTGTGTGTGTGTGTGTGTTGAGTCTTCAGCAGCACACAGATGGCCTCCTTTGGCAGCTCATCATTTAATGATGTCATCTCAGGCGCAGGTGAGTGATGTCATATCTGCAGTGTCCACGCAGCAGCATTTTTAGAATTTTCATCAAGGTCAGATAGAGACACACACTCCTTACCAAAAACACACACTGAGCATTTCTTACATTTAAAGGAGAACCTCAACAATTTTACGCATCAGAGTTTGTTTCCAGATGTTGGGGAGGTCTACATGCGAAAAGTTGTATAAAGTCTTACATGGATCCACGTCCTGATAAATGTCCTGAAGTGATGTCAACTGAGTCAGTGTTGGTTGGGTCTGAAGACAAGTCTGAAAAGTGAAAATTAGACAGTGAAAAGAGGTTATAATATGTCCTCTGAGCAGCTACTTCCTCAGGGCAGCCTTGACGCTACAGTGACTCGGTATCGGAAAGTGATGTGACTGGCCGAAGGGGCAGGGGCTAGCTGGTTAGCATGCTAACTTCAGTAGAAGAACAGCTCTTGGTGAGTAAAGGACTGAAGTTTAATGCTGAACTTCTTCTAGACTTGGTAAGTAAACAATGCTAGTGTTGGTTATGTAGCATTAGCATAACTTACAAATAGCTCCTTTAACATGCCAGAAAGTTCTTCTTACACTTTTCTTCTCAGAGTGTTTTCCAGCTTCCAGCCTGGTTGGTAGATATGACATTATTTACACTCAGAGACATTGTTTGATCAAATATAGCTTTCCAGTGGATGTCCATTATGGCGCCAGCAGAGAGTTCTGGGAGGTTTGTTACAAAACTTGAAGGCATCTCAGAAGAAGTAAAAATATTTAAAATGTTTAACATATCTTTTCATTCAGCTAACTTCTTCCTTTCCAAAATTTGCAGTTGGAGGAGAATAAATCTGACTGTCTGACCTTAATTGAAAAGGTCAAAGGTTGCAGCAGCCTGATGATGATCCAGTGACCTGTAAATGTTTCAATTAGATACAAAGAAAAAAACTAAAATATAGAATCACGATATGTTACTTGTTAAATTTTTATGCGCAGAACCTGATCATAGATTAAATCAAACTCACTGGGATCAATATTTAACAGGATCAGTGCTCCCAAGGGTCATGAAATGTCTGAAAAATTAAAAATGAATACATGGATCAGAGTGAAAATTACGCTTTCACCTATAGTTCAGTTATCATCTATTCACACACTAATGTGGCTAATGTCCTCTACAGGCTTCTGTCACATATGTGGGGGCTGATGGTACATTCACTCTCAATATTGACTGACTGGACATTAATTTATCTGTTGTTCTTAGAGCTGGAAATGGAGACAGTAAATTATTCGGAAAATTACAGACCTGTAAAATACAGTGTTAAAAAAAGAAAACACCAGCTGAAACCAAAACCTAAGAATTAAAAAAATCTGTGCCCTAGAAAGTGATCAGAAATAAAAAAGCAAAGAGGGTAAAACTCTGGCGACCAGTGGAAAAACAAATCTCAAGTGGTGAAAATCCAGTGTTTATCCGCCAAAATGCAATTTAAGCAATTTATTACACAGTTCAATAATGTTAACCACAAAAAGGAACAAAATTGCCTCAAAAATCTGATCAAGTGGGCCAGGAAAAGTAAAAGTTTTACCAGGATCAGAGTTTAATCAGCTGAAGTTACTGTAAAACCAAACTCTCTGTTCCTCTGTTCCAGCTCCAACTTCTTCATCCCACCAGCCGAGTCACAACCGTCTCATTTGTCTCTGAGGTTCCTCTAGCGCCGAGGTCAAATGTTCAGAAATACAGGCCACGACACGTCCCTGCTTATAACTGTAATCACTATTTTTATTTACTACTGTTGCTACGAACCTGACTGCTGACAGCACTTTTATTTAAACACTCTCTCTGCCCCATTTAATGATTTGATTTATGTGTTTTTGTCCCGTGGATGATTAGACACACATGACGTCTGATGCAGATTTCCAGCAGCTCTGACAAAGTTTCCTTAAAGGAAATGTTTCAGTGATAAAAAAAAAACATAGATATTTTCTGCTCTGAGAGTGACCTACACAGGGTTTTTTTCTTTTAAATAATAGAAACTCCATTTAGTAATGATGTTAAACAATTACAAATCTATTGTATAGATCTATTGTATATTTCATGTTAAAAAGAAACATGAAAAATAATCTTTGTCTCTGTCCATATACACACCCTCAGTGCCAAAAAGGAAATAGAAGAGGTCAAATTAGAGAAAATTAAAACTTTGCAGGTTGATCAGAAATTATTTTGCTGAAAATACTAAATGTTTGGATTTTTCCCATTAGTATTTGTAATCTTATCGGGGTCTAACACTATGTGAATATTTTGAAAAGAGCAGATGAAAGTCAAAAAAGAGTCTTGGAACTGTGGTCTGTTCTGGCCGAAACCACTACCCAAAGAATCCCAGATTGAGGGCTCTAGTGAGCACCACTTATGTCCCGTCCAAGTACGAGTCTAGTCAGGTATGAGTCCAAAACGCAGTCGAGTCGAGATTGAGTCCAAATGGGATCAAGTCCAAGTCCAAACCAGGACTGAGTCCAAAAATGGTTAAAAACAAGTCAAGGCCAAGATGAAATTAGTTGGAATCAGTAAAAAACTGCACATTGCCTGTTTATTATTTCTACTTTTGTGTTAATGTTGTTCATGAGTTGATTTTGATTTTTTGATTCATTGATTAGCGCACACAAAACATTCCAAATGCACTGTATATAGTTTTATTTATGAAGTGGATTTGCAGGTGAGGTAAGAAACTCGTCTAGGGCTTATGTCCTGTCCAAATTCGAAATAAGTGTCAGATGCTTCTGCACATTCCTTTGAATTTAGAGAAGTTTGAAATACAAAGGAAACAGTACTGCTAAGATAATAATAATAATAATGATAATAACAATAAAATGTATTTATATAGCACTTATAAAAATCATGGAATACAAAGTACTTCACAAGGATAAAATAACAAAACACATGCAAATTACTCAAAATAAAAATAAAATCACAGTAAAAATAGAAACAGACATGAACAATGTAAAGATATGTGAAATATTTAAGAGATTATTCAAAAGTTTTGTGACAGTGATTCAAAAGAAGATACTGACATTGTGAGTCTGAGGCAGGTTTGTTCCAGACGGCAGCAAGGACAGCAAGGCTCCGCCCCCTTTAGTCTCACATCTTGACATATAAACCACCAACAAGTTCCTGTTCTCAGACCAAGTGTAGGCTGTTATGTTGCAAAGACCTGGTGTTTAGTTTCATGGTGGGAAACTGGAAGCTGTGACCAGTAATGCTGCAGTGGTAACGCTGGTCCACACCGGGCTTGAGACCAAAACCAGAGCCGAGTACTCCAGCCGAGACTCTGGGATAATGTTGGAAGTGTCTTCAGAGACTCAAACAAGGCCTGAGAGTCTTTTGAAAAACATTGACAGAAAACTGGTCACAGGGATAAAACCTTCAGTGACTCAGTGACGGATCACGTGATCGTGGATTTCTGTTGAAACCTGATCATGAGTCAGTTTTATTGACGAGGCTCCAGGTGTTCGTTGTCACATGTGCTGTTTAATGTGAGAGCAGAGCTGAAGTGGACTGCCAGCAGCGGCAGCACTGTGTGGTCTTAAAGGGGCCTCATTATGGTATGGCATCACCACGGCAACAGCAGCAGATGCCTGGTTTGACGTCATGCAAAATGAAACACACACATACACGTTATCATTCATATAAGAATGAGTGCAGATGTGTGGATCTATAGTTAATGAACATTGTATATTTATCAGCATAAACCAAACAGCTTATGACGACATCTGGTCCTGGGCAAAAATAATCCACCAGTTTAACACCATTATTTATGTCTAGTGAAAACCACGTATCACATTGTGATCAGTGCTTAAACTGGGACCTTACACAGCTGGTACAGAGCAGCTTAGATTTCTATTAAGCTGAGTACCTTCACTTTTTACTGCTGCTGCACTTGAATGTAGGTGCAGATCTTTGTTGTAGAAGAGGGAAAACTGCGAGCAAGAGGTTTGACTTCTGCACCAAATAATGCATATAAGGTGATATAGATATTAAAGATTAGTATTAATGCTGTAATTTGTGTTAACAGTTAAAGGTCCCATAGTGTGTAATGTGACATTTCCATGTGTTGTTTGATTATAAAGCAAGTCTAGCTTCTATATTAATACTGTGAAAGTATCAAAGCGCTCAGTCCACAGAGAAATGCACACAGTCTTTTGATTTCGACATGCAGGTTTTGTCTTTAAATTCTGCAATTAAATATGTAAAAAGTAAGACAGAATAAAAACAAGAAAGAAGCAAAAATGAAATATATGTTGAAAGCACAAAAAAAAACTCTACTTTTATTGTGAGAAACTCAGTAATTCACCACTACATCAGAGCAGACAAAGTGGGATAATCTTATATTTCCTATAATCTTGCAGCTGTGTGTCTGTACTGTACCTACACAGGAATATACCTGCTGTCTGTGGGAGTCAGCCTGAGGGTCTGTTTGAATTATTAACCAGGGCTACCCAGCAGGTGAGACTGTGTGTGTTTTCTTTTCATCTCCTGCACAAACTGCTCCTAATTAGTTATGAGGCCCCACCCATCTGAGGGAGCATCAGAGGGAATAATTAAGCACTCACTCTGCAGGTCTGGACTCGGGCTGTAGGCAAGTCTCTGAGGAGAAAGACAAAGGAGGGACGGATTTGGCCCACGGTTGTACCACAAGCTTTGTCATGTTTTAGAGTTTGATTTTGTGTTTTAAAGAAAGACCCAGATGTTGGCTTATTCTACATTTTCACATTCACCTCAGGATGGAGGGAGGGGACGGAGGGAATGAGAGGAAAGGAAGTAAAAGAGGAGAAGAAATAGAAAAGAGAAACTCCGTGAAAAAAGACAGAACCCAGTTGTAGGAGACTGGTAGCGTCTGTCCCTCCAGACTGCGGTGTTTGTGGTGATGGAGGGGACCAGCAGGAGGTCAGAGCCATTTGTAAAGGTTGAACAGCTGTTAAATAATTCACCGCTACACCGTCATGCTGCAGAGGTGAACTGTGCGTACCTGCTCTGCTCTGTCGGCCAGCTTCACATTTAATCCACCTGAACTGAATTTGTAGTTTCATCCCTTTTCCTTTACATGTTAACATCTTGTGACTGACAATCATTTTATGTTATATTGACAATGAATCAACTGACTGCAGAACATTTCATGTGAACAGAGCCACAGAGACAAATCCACAGAGAATCATCACCGACCTTTTTTAGCCTCGTTTAACGCCTAGTTTTGGTTTTGTGGTGCACAGAGGACAGACACGGTTAAAGACCAGGCGGTGAATACAGTGGATCATGGAGCAGATATTTCCCTCAGGAGTAGGTAGAGACCAAAAACAGAGCTAAAAAGGGAGGATAATTATGAATTATGAATGCTAATGGGTCAGAATTGTGTTTTTTCTGCTTTTTTTGTAGTTCTGCTGGAAATTAACACAACTTTAAAATGCAAAGATTTTGTCAGCCTGCTCTCTAGTCAAGTTAATGAATGTGTGATAGAATAAATGATGAGAACATGGACACAAAAAGGCACTCTGAATAATCTGAATAGCTAAGGTGCAACATTCAGACATTAGGGTCTTTTAAGCAGTGATAGTTGAAGCGACACTTCCTAATGTTGCAGCCCGACTGTCTACTACGGCAAAACAGTCTTTCTCCTATAGTAGACAATTGGGTCATAAGAGAATCTCTAGCTGTGTCTCAGTTCAGGGGCTGTATCCTCCGTGGGCTGCATTTGAAGACCGATTGCGTCACAGCAGCTCCACTAGACTGCTGCATTTCCAAGGCTTCTTCAAACACGACCGAGAAATGTGTCCTTCTTTTCCTGGGAAATGAAGGGGGGGATCGGTATGGAAGGTGGATCCTTCGTTGCCCAGCCTATCCACAAGATTCATTGCGTGCTGGTAATGAAAGCAAACAACACAGAGAGAGAGAGAGCCTGAGGATTACACTTTTAAATGTAAAGTATTGGGTTTCAGTTCAGTTCAACAGTTAATGGCACAACTGTTAAAACCAAGGACCTTAATACTTCAAGATTTTATGGTAAGGGTAAAGGCAGGCACAAAATCCTCTGTAGACCGGACCGTCTCATTTCGGTTCGGCCTTCGCGGTCCAGCACGGCTGCGAAGGGCCACACTTTCTTAGAACGTGTCCGAAGGATGCGGCCCACAGCCTATGTCATCACGTTGTAGCCGTCCCTTCAACCGTCACTGCTTAAAGTCCTCATGTTTCGGCTGGTAATCAGTTTAAAGCAAAAACAGTGCAGTTTTTAAACCTGACTTTGCAAAGTTAAAACTAGTATTTCTAATTGAAAAGTTTTTATTTATCAAAGCAAACCAGTCAAAACAGGACTAATCTAACCAGTTCTCTCTCTAGTTCTCATAACTTAATTAAAGATGTGACACACTCTTCTCCCACATGTTTAACAGTAAACTGTTCATTGTGTTGATGTTCACTGTAGAGGCTTTTAGAGTTTTGGCAACAAAAACCTGGCACATGTAACCAACTAAAACCCCCTCTACCCACCGGCTAGTTGATGTAGATCACAGTCTCCCAGACAGGAGGTCTTCTACTGGAGGTCTGTGGGAGGGAAGTGATGCACCAACGGTTAATTCGCATTTGGTTTACATGCTGCCAGAGAAATAGAGGTGTGTGTGTGTGTGTGTGTGTGTGTGTGTGTGTGGTATCCATCTCCGGGGAGCAATGGGAGGATCAAAGTGTGTCTGGTTTAACAGACAACAACCAATCACTGAAGAAAGAGTTCTGCCCCAACAGGCTTTTGGTAGTTAAAACACACACACACACACACACACACACACACACACACACACACACACACACACACACACACACACACCTGGGTACCCTGGCAAAATCACCACTGTCAACATAGAAACATAGACCTCCCACACATTTCATTAAGGCCACAACACACAGTCAGCTTCCATACTGTGGTTTACACCTATCAGCTGAAGTTACATATTACCAATGCATATTTTTATTTAACTTATACATTTACATATAAATCTTTTGAAAGAGTCAGTAAAGTTTTGCTGTCTGCACACTTAAACCTCACGTTTTTTGCAGAAACAAGATCACAATATTCCAGTATTCCCTCTCCTTCTTGTAGCTCTGTTTTTGGTCTCCACCAGCTCCTGAGGGAAACGTGTGGCTCTTTAGCTGCTAAATGCTCCACTGTGTTGATCAGCTGCTCTCCGACTGTGTCTGTCTGCTGTTCGGCGGTGGACAGTTCCTTTTCACAGCTGTTTCTCTGAACACAGAGGCTGTAAACAACATTATGAGAGCGTGGGGAGAGAACCGGAGAAACTCTGTAAAGCCGAGGGGAGCTGCAGGTTCAGCTGATAATTCTCAGTAGGTTGGTCCCCACCAGTGACTCCTCTCATGTTGTCATGTGATGTGTTGTCATTATAAAAAATATTGATTATAGCTGCTTTAAAGACAACTTTGTCCTTTCTCTGTGAAACCCTTTGTAACAAATTTTTTTTATTTAAATGTGTTGTAGTTTACTATAAATAATATTAATCAATTTAGTTCATCCTGTTCTCACAGTGAGACAGTGTCTTAGAGGAGAAGTTGTTATTGTTTTATTCAGGTTTGTGTCGAGCTGCAGTTTCACCTCCTTAAGATCAGTTTGGAAGTTTGAGACTGTCACACTGTTGTTTCTCCAGGAAGTCTTTAATACAATGTAGTAATCAGCTGTGTGTGTGTGTGTGTGTGTGTGTGTCGCAGCAGTTGTGTCAAACTGCCTCAGGGTCTCTTGAATAGATTACAGCTCATTAAACAGCAGATGACCAACACAAGCTGGACTGCTTCACCCTGTCTGTGTGTGTGCGTGCGTGTATGTGTTGCTGTGTGTAGATAAGCCAGAGCTACAAAGAGACACTTCACCTACTCTCACCCACACACTGTCATTATCTCTGTCTGTTCAGTTTTAGTAAACTGCTGTTTACTGTCAACACGTTGTCTTGGCTTCACTGCAGCTGCTGATAAATTCAGTAAAACCTTTCACACAATGACACTTTTTGTTTTGCATGAATTACTGTGAGATGATTTAATGATGGATTAGTAAGAACAATTCAAACATGGCGGCCAGTTCTTTGCCCTTAATAATTGATAATGAATTATTTTTTATCAACTTTGAGCTGCATCACTTTTCACTGTGAATATTTCCTGGGTCAGAGTTTGATATTTTTAATAATCAACCAGCCGGTTGCGTCAGTGCTGTGAACCAGGAGACGTCATTCATCTTGAGGTTGGCTGTTCCTGTCGATAACTTTACCGTTTATCACCATTAGCGGCACAATGGAACAGTGTTGTTATGGATCCCCGGTTTTGTTTGTATTGTGCACGTGTGACATAATATACACTCTTATCATGTATCTTGTTTTTCACACTATGGTACTGGTTGACAGTTAGCTGCGGTAAGGCTGTGTAGAAGATTGCTGGCAAGTAAACAATGTTGAATTTACAATATTGAAAGAATCATCTTACCATCTGCTATATGAGGCCAGTCGGTCCCTGATCAGGGTGTGTGTTTTTCAAACAGCAACCTGAGCAGCATCAGCGTCTTTACAGGCCAGGTCGAAATCTGAAGTGACACAAGCTTTTAGCTCTCTGACACACACACACACACACACACACACACACACACACACACACACACACACACACACACACAGGGCAGTGGGTGTTCACAGTCAGCCTGCCAACGCTTTCAGAATACAGATTAGTGGTGAAATAAGAGCTGTGGTTTCGCTCGGGGGGCTGGCAGCAGCTCGGGTCAAACAAATCAAACGCTCGCTTTACTTTGTTTTAGTCTCAGTTCAAAGAGTGCGTGTGTGTGCATGTGTGTGCGTGTGTTGGCTGAACTTGGACGATTCCGTTGGATTTGTTTTAAAATGTTTGGATTAAAGAGCATCTGATATCAACAGGATCTCGTTTCTGCATTCCTGTTTCTCTGTAGGTCGAAGCATGTTTCCACCAATCTCACGTGTGTGTGTGTCTGTGTGTCTGTGTGTGTGTGTGTGTGAGAGAGGGAGTAACCGAACAGTGTGTGAAAGGCCTGGTGGCTGGGAGGTTGGTTCGTCTCCGTGTCCTCTGAGCTGATGTGTTTTCTCAGCTGCCACAGGAGGAGGAACGACTGAACTCTTCAATCTGAATCTTCCCCCCGAGCTCCTCAGAGGACGATAAAAGCTTCAAGGAATCATGGGAGAGATAGAAGACAAGTGATGCCGCCGTTTATTTGCGCAGCGAGTATCAAGGACAGTTTACAAAACATGAAGGGAGGAACACAAATAAACACAACATACCTTTTTTTTTTTTTTTTTTTGGCACTTCACTTCATCTTTGGGTTTTAGATTGAATTTGAATTTTTACATGTTTCTTTCCTGGCTGTAAAAATGGCAATTTTTTTATAACCTTTTATTCTGAAATCTAAAAACACAAGTTTGCAAGACGGGCTTTGTTCTGAAAACGTACCTTATTATTATGTCAAAATAAGAGTGGTCTATTAGAGAGCAGACACAGTAGAGTAATTTAACAGCTTTTAGTATGAAATAATGAACTTGGACACTAAAACAACCTAAAATATCTAATATGTAAATGTATGTGTGTAATATGTGACCACAGAATTAAGTTTAGAGTTAAATTCAAGGTTCAGGTTCAGGTTGACCTGAACCTTTAACTAAGTTTTTGTCTCCCCTGAGTAACTGCAGCAGCTCAGTGAGTCGAGGCTGGAGCAGCTGCCTCGCTGCTGATGATTGACAGTTATCACTGCCCATGACAACCCTGTCCCTCCCCCAGGACACCAGCTACAGCGGTAACGGGTCAACAGTTATGTGGGTGAAATCTGAAATAAAGAGTGTTAGCAGTTTTAAGGCAAAGTGATCCACCACAACTCGTTCATACTGAGCCTCTTACATCAGTTAATTAACAAAAACCCGCAGTGATGACTTTTAAAACAAGTAATCGTGTTGGTGTTCGCTGAGGGTCGTCCGTCATACCAGAGGTCTGAAAATCCCACCAGCAGCAAACTGATACATCCAGGACGTAATCGGAGAGGGGAGGTATTCCCAGGAATATCTACTTATTTAAAGAATCCACACACACACACACACACACACACACACTCATGCAGAAGGCATCCTAAGACTGCAGCCTCCCCTGCCTGGCATCCTTGGACTGCTCCCCTCCCTGCCTCGGTGTGTGGTATTCCGGGACCGTACGACCCCGTCGCCCTGCAGGAGCTGCGAGGAATTCTGTTTACTCCTCTAACGGGACTCGCCAAAAAACTCCCGCCTCTCTTGTACTGTAACCTAGTTAAATTTGAATACCAGCAAGTTTTTAAATGGTTTTGGACTGACGGCTCAGTGTGTGACACTGTCAACGAGGCACTGATATCGTTGACCCCTTTGGCTTTTGCATTAGTTTTTTATTCAGAATCATCTAGAAATTAAACTTTATTTAATTGTCGTCATTGGCTAATATTGTCTTTTAGAGTCGATGCCGTAGAGAGGCCTTGGTGTCAGAAGTGAGAAGAGGTTTTTCACTTTCAATTTCCAACATCTCACCGCGCACTGAAATTCTGAGTATATGTCAAGTAAATCCTTAAATGTCTTTGGCCTGAGAGGTGTAATCCAGGGCAGAAAAGGCTCTGAAATGATACTGCTGTGAGAGCAGGGTAACAACTGAAGCAGGCTCAGAGTGATCAGCGTTTCCTAACTGTTTATTTAGCTTATCGCATGCTCCTCGGATCATCCTAAAACCCGAGTTTGGAGGTCGTTCTTCTGTCTTTGTTGTGTTCACCTGCTTTGAAGTTGGAATGTGGAAACAACATGGACGCTTCAAAGAAGATGTGCCTTAAAACAACACGTTGATGCTATTTCCAGTATTTGTGTTCCTTATTAACAGGGTTACTGCTCATAATTAACTTTTCTAACTAATTTAGCAAAAAATGTATATGCACTTTGTGAATTTGCAGCATTAATCAAAAGTGTTTTCACATCCAACCAAACATTTACTGTTTTGCACTAAAATCTTATCAGACTTTCCGACTTCAAAGGTGAATTTTCCCATTTACATGAATGTGGTGATGTGTAAACTAATGAGATAGCAGAGAGGGAAAGATCATGTGATTGGACCAGAGGTGCAAAGTGGAGTTCTTATTCACACCCACTTGTACAGCTGGAAGTCCATAGTTGTATGAAATCATTATGTGATTTTTTTTTTTTGCTGCAGCTTGTGTTGATCTTCATATTTTTGAGGTACAAGATCTGATGAGCAAAGCATACTTGACTGTTATTTTCTTGTTTTCCAAATTTGATTTTTGAACAAACATTTTGCGCTTTCATTTAAAGCTGCATCATGGAGTTCCTCAGTCTGCCAGAGGCCGGCCACTTCTCTGTTCCCGCAGCTTTAAGTTGCTGAATCTGGCTGTTAAATGGTTGCACGGACACTGTGGAGTAGTTAATGTGAAATATAAGTTGATGTATTTGTGCAGCAGTTTCTTACATGTACTCGTCTCTCCTGTCGCCCCTGCAGCTGAGCTCAATGTGACCTTTCCGACACGCTGCTAATTAGCCGTACGTTGGTATTTCGTGCCATGGCATTAAAGAGATTGACAGCGGCGGCGCAGCGACACTTCTGCTGCTTGTTGACTCGAGAGACGTATTGAAGTGGTAAAGTGACCTTGGCTATATGGAGAGAGAGAGAGAGATGCTGACTGATGCAACCACCAGGCAACACTACGCGGCTGTTTGAACACTGACCATCACCTTATTTTTTATTTTTTTGCTCTGTCTGCCCTACAGCCAATCAGAGAGCAGCAGACTGTGACAGCAAAAGTTTTAGTGGAACTTATATATTACATATTACATGCATCCTTCTTCTTTGTGGGTTTTTTGCAATTTGTGATCCAACCTGACTCCAGCTCTGACGTCTGAGTTCCTTCTGATGTTGTTGGTGAACATGATGCTGGGAGGGCACGTTATCACACACTGACCATATATTCATAGAAATAAATATATATTTGCACACAACAACATCAACTACGGTACAGTCTGACCAGGACGTCTGTCTTTAAAGGAGCTATATGTAAGTTTTCCTATTGCTACACAGACAACGTTAGCATTAACAGCTGTTTACTTACCAGTCTCGAAGAAAAGTTCAGCATCAAACTTTATTCCTTTACTCACCAAGAGCGGTCTCCAGAGCCAGTGTTAACTCGTGTTTTGCTTCTATTCCAATCACTTCTTTTCTTCTACTGAAGTTAGCATGCTAACCAGCTAGCCCCGGCCAGAATTAGCTGGTGAGTCACTGTAGCTTCTAGTCTGCCCTGAAGAAGTAGAGCTGGTCAGATGATGTATTATAACTTCTTGCATTATAAATGCAACGTTGGCTGAAGTAAACAGATGTTAATGCTAACATTAGCTATGTAGCAATAGAAAAACTTATGAATAGCTCCTTTAAACTGTGCTGGATTTTAACATCATATAGTTTTGTTGTAATTCTAGCATTCAGTTTCATTTTGGTTTCGGTTTCTCTTCCAAATAATAGATGGTGCTCGTATTTCCTTACTGGACCAGTTTCCAGTGATAAACTGGACTTTTTATTTAGAGCATCAGCAGGAATATGCAAAGACATGTGACCCAGTTGTGACTGCACTGTTTGATTGACAGGTTATCTGAAGGACTTGAAGACAAAATAAAAATGTACAGATCTGTATGTTTCATTTCATCTTCTCTGCCATCCTCCTGCTCTCTTGCCCTCTTCTTCTTCTACTCTGACATTTCATCCCTCCTTCTGCCCTCTGTGCTTCCTTCATCTACCTCTTCCTCGCCTCTCTTCGCCCCCCTCATGCACCAGTTCTCAAAAATAGCTCTCTACTCGTAACCTCCCTGTAGCAACAAGACAGGACAGTGATTTACTGCCTGTCCTGCTGGGTGCTGTGTGTGTGTGTGTGTGTGTGTGTCTCTTCAGCTGCTCCGGTTCCTCAGCCCAGTTCCACCAGTGTTTCGTGTAGAGCAGCTCCTCCTGTGGGAATGTGACGGCTGAGTTCACATCCCAGTCGGATGGAGGGAGACGGGTTTAAATTCCAGTCTTAGATTCCAGGTCACCTACTGTTCATTGTAGAGCTCAAGCCCACGCTGGCGCACGACCCCGTCCTCCGGTTACAGCGTCCAGAGCTGTGAGATCAACTCGACGGTGACGTTATCGTCTTGATACGCGATGTGGCACTGATGCAGTTTTTTAAAGAATTACATGCTGAGGATGGAAGAAAATAGAAAAACTGCTCAGTCTGACTCATCTGATTCTCAAGGTCATTCAAGGTAGTGGCGTCGTTTGTCTGTTCAGACTGAGCTGAAAGGGAATTTGGACATAAGTCAATGGAAACATGTCAGGAGTCACAGCTTTCGCTCTGAGCTAAATGTGAGGCAGAGACATGTTTGTGTGAGTTGAGTATATTTCAACTCGCTTCATGAGAATAAAGAGACGAGGGAACAGCGGCGAGGGTCTGGAGAAAAATAGGGACCTGGTGATATGACTTCAAATGATTATTTCAAACTTTTACCTTCAATGAACGTATACTTACTGTTTTTTTTTTAAACACTGCTCTAAAAGTGATGGTCGGGGTTATTAGACGTGGGGTTGTGTTCGGTACTTATCTATAGTCAGTGTGTTACCTGCAGTAGATTCAGATCAGCACCCAGCAGGAGCACCGGTACAGAAGCTGAGTGATGTGCTGCTGATGACGGGGAGTGTTTTAGCCACTTAAAAAATGCCCACAGAAAAAGCTAATATTGTGTAATGTTTTTCTGCAGTGTTTTCATTCGTCTCCTTTTTTTCTTCGGTGTCGTCTTCATTGAAACCAAAATGAGCCCAAACGATGAACACGGTTTCTTTTTAGCTAGAAGCTGCTCAGGTTGTGGCTCAGTGTTTGTGATGGTGTCCTCCACATCGCCAGCTTCACTTTGAGTGAACATGGACTAACGTTAGTTGGACGGAGACACGTGACTGAATACCAGGTAGTACAATTTTAAAGGGACAGCTCATGAACACAGCATTGGGGAAAGTATTAACTGAATTAACTGACACGAGTGAGATTGAGTCGACGAGAGTTTCTGAATGTCAGTTTTGATACTAACGCAGAAAGAAACTACTGCAGTAGGTCTGTTGGCTATTTGTTGTGAATAAACACACTTTCCTGTATAAAATGAGGCAAAATCTTCAGTCTAACTCCTTTAGACCTTCATGGTTTGAGGTGGAATAAAGACAGTCAGTAAGATACCTGTTTTATCTGGATATTATATGGCAAACTTTCTGTACTTCCTCTCTCTAATTGGCAGCTTAGGTCTATATATTTTTTATATTTTTATGCGTTTTTATGCTATAAACACATAACACTATGAAGGGTGAGATTAATAATGTAAAAGTCAAATCTTTGTCTTTTTTCAACTTTAAATGTTGTCGTATCAGATCTATGATGTCACACATTTGGTCTCAGTGGTCAAAAGTCTAGTTTCACATGAGCCCAATATCAATACAGCTCTAATTATTACCTCCTTTTCACAGCGTTTTGGTCTCTGACTAATCGCTTGTTTCGCGCCGTGAGGACTCAGGACTTCCTCTGAGGCTCTGAACCGGTCCTGGCCGGTCTCACATGCAGATGAGCTCCTGTGGAGCCTCGAGGCCGTTCAGCCGAGATCAGAGTGAACCGGCTGCAGCTCAGACAGAGACGCTGCTCTGTCCCAGTGAATTGGGTCAACTGGGTCTCGATGCCGATGTCATTACACACACGCACACACACACACACACACACACACACACACACACACACACGCACACGCACACGTACCCAGCGTGAGAAGTCCACTGTTGGGTCAATCAGCTGAATTGACCAGGAACTAATTGACTGACTGTGACCCTGCAGGAACAGCACTTTTCCGCTTGAACCAGGAAGCTCGATCAAATTGTGTCACCAAAAAAAAAGAAAGGTTATTTTTATTGTATATAACTGTATAATTTAAATATTTAACTTTATTTAAACAGTAAAACTTCAACCTGAGCTCTGGTGGAGTTTTGAGAGAGATGACCCTGTGTGCAGGTTCATGTATCTGTTGAAGACTTGTCTTGGCTCAGCGAGGATCAGGTTACTTTTACACTTTACTCAGCAGTTTCTGTTGCGTTTCTTCCCTTTGTTCCACTCTCAGTTTAAAGCTCAAGTTTCCAAACCCAGGGTTTCTGTGTATGAGTCCTAACACTGGTCATTTTTTAATATTTTTAAATAGAACTTCTGTGAAACTCATTAGGAAATCCATCCAGGCTCTTGAAAATCTAATTCAAACGTAGTGTCACATTTGAAAGCACCTTAAAAGATTCTAATTTAGCCCCGATTTTAACTGTGGCTCTTTTGGCCTAAATGTGAATTTTAACAGCTAATATTATTTGCACTGACTCCAAAAAATAAAAGTAATGGTGCCGCGGAATTATTCACACTCTAACTGCTGGGGTCCAGCAGGACGGGTTCCAGAGAGGCGGAGGAACCTGGACTTACAGCATGTGTGGAAACCTGCCCAGGCTCCTCAAGCGGTAAATGTTTGAATCATGAAGATCTGGGAAAACGATCTGATCTTGGGAGCTGCAGCCCAATGAAAGTGCACATTTTCTCTGCATGCTACCCATCCTGGGTCTTTAGATCATGTCCTGCAGCTTTAAATTTAGTAGAAACCGCGCCAGGGAGCAGCTTCAGAGCACATTTGACTCATGAAAACCTTCGGCACCGAGCTCATTTGGATGTCTGCTTTTCAACTTTGACTCTATTTCTGTATAGAAATCTTTTCCAGTGAGCAGCTTCCTGCCACCGGAAACTTGAACACAGCCATTCAGAATAACATCATCCTTTTTAAAGCTCACCGAAGCGCTGTGCTGCCTCGACGAGACGAGACGACTGTTTAGTCTGCAGCATACTACCAGGGCCCTGCTGGCTGATGGGAGTTTAGCCTGGACTGATACACAAGTACAACACCTCGTTTCTTAAAGGAGCGCAGCGAGAGAGGAGGAGGCGAGGTGAGAAGAGAGGAGGTAACACCTCATCTGAGGGTGAGAAGAGGGGAGGAAGAGGATGTGAGAGAAGCAAAAAGAGGAGAGCGGAGGATGATGTGTGAAAATGGTAGAGAGGGATGGAGGATGGTGTGATGGAGGAAGAGGTGGTGCTTAGATGTCTGACTGAAACAAATAACAGCTTATAGCTTAGGTGCATCACTATAGAGGACTTGGCCATATAGGAGAAGTGTTTATCTCTTCAGTTTCTCTGTAGCACATTTAGACTTTGTGCTCTGTATTGACTATTAATTAAATTCAACATGGGCTCCTTGAATCTGAATCTTTAAATAAGCAATCAAGCAATTCCATGATTTTACATGAAGTAAAAATAGAAATAAAATAAAAATCCACATTGATGCTAATTCATTCATTCATTATCCATACCATGTATCCTTTTAGGGTCACGGGGCTGGAGCCAATCCCAGCTGACATTGGGCGGGGGCGGGTTACACCCTGGGCAGGTTGCCAGTCTATCAAAGGGCTGACGTATAGACACAAACAACCATATTTTACCTTTTTTTTTTTTGTTTTTTAGATATATTATTACCAAAAGGCAAGTATCATAAGTGAACTCATAATTTAGGAACATGTTAGTGCTATACTATCATATATTATAGTACTGGATTATTATTATTGATGCATGAATTTGAAAGTAAGAGTTTACTGTTCATCAAGGTGGAGACAGTTTAACTGTTTCATAAACTGTTGGGCAGTTAATTAATATTACCGTAATATTAACGTGTGACATCCATCCGTTAACTGTACGTGTTCATCCTTGAGGCTCACAGAGAGGCTGGAGCGGGTCCCACCTCACATTTGGTGAGAGGCGGGCTACAACCTGGTCAGGTCGCTGGCCTATCACAGGGCTGCACACAAACCATTCACACGCTCATTCACACCTGTGGGCAATTTAGAGTCGCCAGTTATCCTAACCTGCATACAGGGCAGACATTAGGAAGTCTGGATAGGGGGGATTACAATATTAAAGGTGATCCTGGAATAAAATAAACTAAAACACTAGTCACTCTAGACTTTTTATAAGTTAAGTTTTATAACTCTAACTGATTATTAGATCATTATTATTATTACTATTATTTAATTGTGAAATTAGAGTCATTTTGCACCTTAAGACACGACTCCTTGTTGCTGCGCCTCCAGGAGGCTGAAGAGGAGTAAAGGGAGGGAAATGAATAGGGTGTGACGAAGATGTGTAAGAGAGGAGGAGGAGGAGGAGAGATGAAGAGGAGGAAGAGGAGAGAGAACATGTAGATAGGAGAAGAGGGAAGAGCAGAGGAGAGAAAGAGGTGTCAGTGGTGCAATGCAGTGCTCGCTCCCCACCCCAGACACACACACACACGCACACGTTTGTAAACTGTACTTGTGAGGACCCTTCATAGACATGACGCACATGTTTCTTAATATAAAGATAATGATCTTAAAGATAAAAGATATAAGATATAATAACTGTTTTAAGGTGTATCTGTTCTTTAAAGTTTAGGTCCAAGTTTGAGAATGGACATGGTTATCATAGGTCCTCACATGTGTAGGAATATAAGCTGCAGCGTGTGTGAGTGTGTGAGTGTTGGAGTTGTTGTTGGAGCTCCAGGCGGACAGGCTGAGTTCCGGTGAACTCTTCCCCGGGAGGGAGTGTTTCCATCTGGGGGAGAGAGAGGACGACCATCTGGCCCCTCCGGGTGCCTGTGGAGCTTCTGCTGCCCCGACAGTCCGCTCTCGGAAAGGCTCCTCTACACCCCACGCTGAATTCCCTTTCAGATCCAGAGCTGCTGTTCTGGAGGCAATCATGACCTCTAACCTCCGATGCTAGTGTTGAGGAGCAACCAAAGAAAAAACGGTCTAATTCTCTGGTCTTCAATGGAAAGTTGTCAAAGCTTCTCTCTTCTCTCGTTTCAGATTGTGTTGATCAGGTCTTAACACAACTTGAGGGGTTGGTCCACTTCATCACTCTGTTAAAGCTATTTGCACTGATTGTGATTGGAGCATTGAAGTTCTGAGTCAAATCAAGGCGACACTGTAGCTGTGGTTGGTTGTTTAGAGATCAACAGGTTCACTGTTTGTCTTCTTTATTCATGTAACATTGAGGATATGACTGCGTTTGAATTGGATTCATACTCTTTCCAGTAGCTTCAGTGTTTATGATCAGCTTCTGATCTCGGCTCAGAATCATGCAGTTTAGAAGTTTCCTTCGGTACCAAGTAGCTGATACTGTGTGTGTCTTTTCCGGCTTGTTGATTCTGTAACCTGCTGTTGATTGAATACAAAGTAAGGCTGCACGACAAAAAAATCATATTGCGATTATTTTGGCAGATATTGCCATTGCGATGTGTGATTTCCGTTGGAATGGGTGGTGCAATGTGAAACATTTTACCTTTCATCAAAAAAATTTCAGCCTTTGTGATTTGGATATTGCACTTGGCCATAGTGTGACTTTTATTATATTTGGATTAATTGTGAAGCCCTAATACAAAGTGTTCAGCTACATGTTTAGTGTTGCCTATTAATGAATGTTGCACCTTCCAATGTGTTGGAGAGGACTGGTAAAAGGCTGAAATGAAAATTACTTAAAATATCAGCTCCTTTGAATACATTTTCTGATATTGCCAATACTCACAATGCCTCATCAGTCTGGCTCTTATATATCTGTAACACTGACTGTGTGTGTGTGTGTGTGTGTGTGTGTGTGTGCGCTTTCAGGAGGGACCAGGGACATCGGTTCAGCTCTCACCAGGATGTGCATGAGGCACCGCAGCATCGAGGCCAAACTCCGCCAGTTCTCCATGTGAGTAGATCTGTGTGTGTGTGTGTGTGTGTGTGTGTGTGTGTGTGTGATATGAACAGGTGTAGCATCTCCTCCCAGCTCTCCATGGCAACCTGCTCCGCCTCCTGCTTCAGCTTTCCATCCTCCATCTTGCTCTCTCCCTCTTCGACTGCATTACTGAAAACAATGGTCCTGATCAATTTAAATATTATTATTGTTATTATGAGTTTAACTCGTCGATAAAATCATTTCACATGAATCTTTTCTATGTTTAAAGGACCTCTTCCTCCTCCTCCTCATACCTTCTTCTTTCTATTTTCCTCCCATTTGCCGCCTCCTGAGATGATTGTGTCTGTGTTCATTTGGATTTTACCTAATTTCCTCAGTCCTTCACATCTTCCTTCACTTCCTGCAGCGGAACCGTTCTTTCACCAACCATCCTTCTCTCCAGCAGCCAGGAAACATCACCCTGAGCTCCTCCTGTTTCTTTGTCTCCTTCTCCTCTCCTCCTGACCCAGCTCCTTCCTCGTCTTCCTCTCCATCTTCCTTTCTCTGCACGAGTCCATTAACTCTCCCAGTGTGGAGGGGGAAGAGTCAGTCACATTGAAATGAGAAGATGAGACGTCCAGCTGAGTTCGTAAACACACAGACTCGGTATAGCTGAGAGATGTAAACAGGCCACACACAGGAGTCACCCTGTGGTTAAATGAAGCCTCACATACAAACATCCATCTATTCTCCGCTGTATCCCAGACGCCCTCCACCCCAGTGTTGTCCTCCTCAGGGATCTGTGGGGAGATATTATCTCTATACGTTGTCTTCTGGATGTTTGTTCTCCTGCTCCAACACAATACCTGTGTCCCAGACTTCCCGGTTATGGCGGGGTTGCTGCTGCTCTGTTGCTAACCCTTAATATTATATTATCTAAACAATCCGAATCACAACACAGAAAAGGAGTAGAGGACAAATTTAAGACGGCTGAAAAACTCATTAATGAAGAAAACGTGTCGGGATCTGACTTCGAGGATAAAGCAGGTAACATCGACACCACTGAAAACATGGAAAACCCCTCCACTATGGACATCACGAAGGTTATAAAGTCAGTCAAACAATAGCTGTGTCCCAGTCCCGGTATATGAAGGTGTGGCCCTTTGTTGCCGCCGTACACCGCGAGGGCACATGTGCAAATGTTCCCCCAAGTTCCCTGTCGCTGGATCCTGGGCTCAGCGCCGCCCAAAACGATTGTGATTGGTTTAAAGAAGGTCAATGCAATGCAGTTTTTTCCCCTTTTTAGCAGCATGATAATTGTTTTGCAAAACACAGCACCACCCGTCCTGTCGAGGTCACGCTCCACTTTACTCTCACCTGACGATTAGACCCAGAGATACATGAACTCCTTCACAGAAACTCTCTCCTTACCAGGAGGGGGGGTCCACCACTCTCTGGTCTGCATGCTTTTAAATATAAGCTTTTTTGTTTTGTCACAAAGGAACTTCAACATTAATTGTGCCTGGTACTACACACAGACAGACAGGCAGACACACAGACAGACAGACACTCACTCACACACAGCTCTAACAGAGTGTGTTTGCGTGTGTGTTTCAGGGTGTTTCTGGACTGTCTGATCAACCCTCTACAGGAGCAGATGGAGGAGTGGAAGCGAGTGGCCAACACTCTGGACAAAGACCACGCCAAAGGTACAAACACACACACACACACACACACACACACACTCAAAGACACACACCCTCTCGAGTTGTGAGGACCAGACATAAATGTCCTCACTTCGATGGCTTTGAGCTCAGATTTAGACACACACCTATAGGCACTTGGGTTTGTGTGTCATATCTGTGTGAGATTGCAGAGAAGGGCTGTTTTTGTTGGCTCATGAAAAGTCGACGTTTTGGAGATTTGACTGAAAACAGCTGCAGTTCTCTGCAGTACACCTGCGCTCAGTTCTTCAGGTTCTTGGCAGGTAGGTCGTTCAAGCCTCTTGGAGAACCTGCCTCAGTTCTACTGTCTCTTCACGTGATCCCAGACTGACTCAAAGTGTTTAGACTCGTCGCCCTGCTGCAGACTGAATGTGGGACTGATCAGCCTCCTCCCTGAAGTGTCCGAACATCTAAAGTGCCTTCTTCACCTCTTGCACAGTGCTGTTTCTCTAGGTTTGTGTTTCTTTTGATGCTTGTCTTCATCTACCTGTACGTGTGTGTGTCCCTCACAGAGTATAAGAAGGCCCGTCAGGAGATCAAGAAGAGATCCTCAGACACTCTGAAGCTGCAGAAGAAAGCAAAGAAAGGTTCGTGAACTCTGATTGGTCACTTAGGGGGTTTTCACACCTGCGTTTTTTAGTCCGGTTAAACCGAACCCTGGTTCATTTTCCCCCTTGGTACGATTCGTTTGGGCAGGTGTGAAGACAGTTTTGCAGTCTTTTGGTGTTGACTATTACAATCGCACCAAGACCCTTTTGAGGAGGTGGTCTCCGTCCGTTCCCAAACGAACTCCAGAGCGGTTTGTTTTTGGTGTGAAAGAGTTCTGAACTCGACCCGACCCCACTAGCAGGTGAACTCACAAGTTTGAGCTCGACGTTTCCTGTAACCGTAATCCTGTGTTTACTTTCCTGCTCCAGCCAGACAATCTGACCAATAAGAGGAGTGAACGTTGTCACATGGTGTGTAATGATGCATTTTGGTTCACTTGCATTTTTCTCTGTGTGAAAACAAACCGAACCAAGGGTGAAAATGCTACAAGTTTACAAATTCATCAGCTGAATCGGACCAGAGCAAACAAACTTTAGGTGGGAAAACGCCCTTAGTGTTGTCTGGTTCTGTAACATAACATTTGTAGTAACACACTCTTCTGAGAGATGAACTGGGATGCTGGGAACAATTTAATATGACTCGCTTATAATTCAACAGTTGTTTTCATGGGATAATTAAATCTGTATTGTTATTTTTCAGGGTGTGGGAGGGGCGTGAGAAATTTAAAATTAAAATAATTTATTTTTCTTTTTTCATTCCTGCCTCGCCTTCTGATGGTGTCCCATCATGCTCTGCTCTGCCCAGCTGATGTATTTGGTAAGTTTACAGACACACACAGACAGTGGGGAGAGAATCAGACAGAAAGTTCTGGTGGTTTAGTTTCTGAATCTGTGACAGTCAGAAAACGCTTTCAACACTTTCCCTCCGTCAGATATCTGCTTTTTACATTCACGTCCCGCCCACGTTAGTCAACCGAAACGTGTTCCCGTGTTGTTTAGATGTTTGTGTGACTAAGAGAACCTGAAAGCCTGAAACACAACAAAGACCGGAGCTGCACTAAACAAGAGTCTTCAGAGAGGAGGTTTCCCTGGATTGTATTACAACACATGACACGACAATGTAACACAGCGTTACACAATCCAACCACAACAAATCAAAGCTGGGTAACTCACAGTAACACAGAACACTGACACGCAACAATCTTCAAAAACAGATTTCTATGAGACCCCCTGTTTAAATACATGATTAAATAAATACAATAAATCAAATAACACACAACACATTATATCATAGCGTAACATCTAGTACGCCATCCCATTATCTGAATCCGTTTGCGAAATGATGAATTGTTATATTAATCTAATTCATCCAAAAAATAAAATAAAATAATAATAATCCTGAGAGTCTCTGGTTCCAACTTTGCTGCTTTTCATTGTGAAGTGTAAGACTTTTGAAGACGTCACCTTGAACTTTAGGAAAATATTATGGGTCTTTTTTTTTTTTTTTTTTTTTTTTTTTTTTTTACTATTTTCTGACACTTTATAGACCAAACACTTTATCAAGACAGTAACTGTCCGATTAATCTATAATGGAAGTGTTTTCACTAAAGATACATCTTAAAACCTACCTATTTAAAAAAAAAATAATAATAATACTCAAAAAAATATAATATAAAAACATAGACCTATGTCTCTATTACATCTGTAAAAATGATCTGCATGTAAATGATAATTTTTTACTGTTGATTCACCTATCAATTCATCAGTTCATTACCTCTGCCAAGGACAATATGTTAGAGAGTACTGAACTGATAT
The DNA here is from genome assembly GCF_002814215.2 of Seriola lalandi dorsalis. Lineage (NCBI taxonomy): Eukaryota > Metazoa > Chordata > Actinopteri > Carangiformes > Carangidae > Seriola > Seriola lalandi. Next base: position 283,693 of record NW_019525210.1, on the reverse strand, counting down.
GCACCGAACTTGGTGGAGGAATGGCTCATGGGCCAGGGACAAACCCATTACATTTTGGGGCAGATCCAGATCATTTACTATGAGTTTGAATTTTTTCCTCTGGTGTATGTTGTTTGACACTGGCCTTGGCGGAGCTCTGTGCTCTCTGAATGCCCTGCTAGTTTTTCAGTTAATTGATTTATTGTCAGAAAAATGTCAGAAGAGTTAAATCTCTTGTTTTGTCTGAGCAGCAGTCCAACATCCAGAGACATTCAGTTTACAATAATATCAAACAGAGAAAAGCAGGAAATCCTTACATGAGCAGAGTGTTTGGATTCATCCATTATCTGAAGTGTTTTCTATGAATCTGCAAACTAACAAATTTACTGACACCTGGTTTAAACTATATCATAAGGCTCATGTAATGTTGGTAAGAAAGCATAACGTAGCATATAGTAGCATTACATGGCGACACACAGTAGGATAGTGTAACATGGTCTCAGACAGAATAATGTGTAAACCAGCTTTAAATGTGTCACATTTATCCATTATATTTAGAGTGGCAGACAGTTAGGAGGGGTTGTTGGGGGGTTGAGGAGGTCAGTGTCAGTGTCCCTGCTTTGCTTCTCCCACTGAGCTGCAGTGAACCACAAGTAAACACCAAAACAAGCCTTGTGCTCACAGAATAAGGAGTTCCAGTCTGAATCGCGGTACAAAAATGAGCCTTGTTATGACTGGAAACAAGCTTGTTGTTGCTGCTGACAAAGGAATCGATGGCTTCCAGCTTTGAATGGAGCCTTTAAGACTAAATAAACAGGACCCAGGATCGACCCCAGAGGAACCTCAGATGTGGTCGAGGCTGCCTCGGTCCTCAGTCTGTTATTAAAGCACGAGAGGAAACTCCCCCTGCACTGGTGTGGATGTCACGAGGGAATAAGAAGAGTTTCAGAGTGGGAAGATGGGAGGAGACGAGGGTGTTGGAATGAAATGAATGTAACAAGAGTGGGAGGGAAACCTAGAATGGATCTGGAATGAATTTAATGAGAGAGTGATGGAGGGAGGATGGGAGATGAAGAGAGAGGGACGAACGTTCACTTTGAGATTAGAGAAAAACTAAGAAGAGAGGGAATTTAATTTTATTTGCTCTTAGCTCATTAAGTGATCTGGCTCCTTCAACATCATGTAAACTGGAAATTGGGATTCAATTGGGAGTAGGGGATTAGAGAAACCTGATCCCATACTGGATTTCACCTGTTTAAAATCAATATCTTTGGTTGTGTATAAAATATCGCCATGACAACTGAGCAAATGGATGAATAAAGACAAAGCTATAAATCGTCATATTCAATAATTCTTCCATATTTACAATGACAATTTACAATTTTTTCAAGGTGTGATTGAAACTAAAACTGAACCTCTAAAAGTCTAAATGAGTCAGTTCTGACCATTGAAGCGATGGTTGTCTCACTACAGAGCCTGTCCTCTCACTGCGAGGGTTTAGTGTTCGATATCATTATATTAAATCCAGATCCAGGATCAGAATGCAATCACGGAATTCATATCCTTTCTAAGATCTTGTCTAGATCAAATTCATTTTCACAAGTAATTCAATTTAAAAAATGAACAAAACTCAAAGATCTCTGATCAGCTTTCGTTTTTTAAATGGTTTTGAGCAGCAGCTTAATTAAAGTTCACAACCTTTAACCTACAACCTGAAACTGTGATGAGCAGCAGCAGATATGAATTGATGATTAGTATGTAAATGACACAGTGAATAACAGCTGTAGGCTTCTTTAGTTTTCATACTACATGCTTCAGATATTTGAGGTTCTGAAGCAGCTGAGCTGTTAAATAGATAAAATAATAATAAAATTGTATTATCAGTGTTGTATTAACTTCAAATAATCCAGGCATGAAATGTGATAATGTGGATTTACAGTGACCAGATTACTACTGTGCATTTAAACGTACAAACTAAGAAAGAGGAGAGAGAAAAAGAGTAAGAAGAGGGGAATGCAGAGATAAAGGGAAAAAGAGAGACATCTTCTGCCCTCTGTATCATGACACTTTTGTGTGAAACTAGAAATTATATTTTCAACTCTTGAAGCAGCTCGGCCGCCTCTTTCCTCTCTGTATTACTGAAGCCTCTGCTGGGAAAACATAGACAGAGCTCTCTCCTGTCTGAACCCGGTCCTGGACCTGACTGGATGTTTATGTCTGTCCTGTGGTACAGAGGATGAGATTACAAAACCATTGGCAATCAGTAATGAAAATGATCAGTTAATTCCTTTCCAGATTTTCAAATGTGATGTGGTCACTTCTGCTCTGCAGAATTGTGTTCACTCTTTTCTGATGCTTCTTATTGTGAACAAATCCCATGTGTTAGTCCGTCTCTCGACACTTTCTGACCTCCCTACTCTGTCTCCTCCAAATCCATTGGTTTCTATTGATGATCTTTAAAAACAGCTCACAAATATATAGTTTTATTTTCAAAAAAGTACAACACTGCGTTTGTTGGGGACTATTTTCAGCAGTGGATTAATCGACATTTGGTGCTCAGGAGTAGGGTTGCCAACTTCTTTGTGAAGAAACTTCTCCAATCCACTTGTAGGCTGTAACTGGTTTGGTTTTACTTGACATTATATCATTCACAGCACTTTGAGGAGATAGCTAATAAATGAAATGACGCATTGATTTAATACAGGATGCGTTTTATTTTGAAATACGAGACAGGTGGCAAGGATTACTGTCCAGTGTAACAGCATGTTACTATGGGGAACATAAATAAAGATTACATCAGTCTAACATTGTATCAACAGAGTAAATGAACTACAAATTAATTATCTACATACAGAAACATGAAATCTGAGCTGTTATGAAACATCTCAGTGTTTCACAAGTGAAGCCGTGTGATTGATAATGTAGTTCTTTGTAATCAAAGGTTTTAAGATAATCAGTAACCCCTCTAATAATGTGTGTAATGTTTTTTAATTGGATGCCAGCAGTTGTTTGTTCCCAGGCGGGACATCCTGACATAGTTAACTCCTTTCATTCTTTAATGTGTGTTAATGGTTTGTTGGCAGCTCTGACTGTTGTTTGCTCTCTTTGTTCTGTTCATTAATTAAACGATTTCACAGCTGCTTAATGATCTGTCTGTGGTTCGCCATCTCCTCTCTGTCTTTCTGAGGTTACTATGATGAACTGGATTAAATTTCCTCATCATCACACACAAAGTGTCGGAGCTCAGGTCAACTTAAAGGAGCTATTTGTAAGTTTTTGCTATTGCTACGTAGCTAACGTTAGCATGAACAGCTGTTTACTTACCACTCTAGAAGAAATGTTGTGAGTTCAGCATCAAACTTCGTTCCTTTACTCACCAAGAGCTGGTGGAAAACAACCAGTGTTAACTCTTACATCCATCACATTTTCTCTTCTACTGAAGTTAGCATGCTAACCAGCTAGCTCTGGCCTATCTCATCACTTTCCATTAGCGACTCACTGTAGCCTCCAATTTGCCCTGAAGACGTAGTTCTGCTCGGAGGATGAGCGTTATAACTTGTAAACGCAACGATGGCTGAAGCTCAAGCGACCCTCACCACCACCTGCTCCCTGCAAGAAACCACGTTCAGCAGCAGAGAAAACTTACAAATAGCCTCTTTAAAGAAAAATACATGAGATAAAACTGACAATAAATGTTACATTTCATTTTTTTTTTTTTTGCTTTTCCTCTTTTAAATTGTTTTCTATTTTTGTCCTTTTTATTCAGCTACTCCTCGTTTTGTTCTCTTTGCTTTTTTTTCTAAAGCATTTTTTTTAACATTTTTGAAACACTGAATAATAAGGTATTTCTTCCTGTTTGAAAATGTGCCTGATGCTTGTGATTAAAGCTGATGAATTGATTAGTTGATTGGCACAAGATTAATCATTAAATGTTATAATTGATTTAACCTTTCCATTTTTCTCTGGTTTCAGATTCTCATATGTGAGAATTTGCTGCTTTTCTTTGTCACAAGTTACAGTGAACTGAATATCACAGGGTCATTTAAATGTATCACATTGGAAATGTTTAAAATTTTTCACTTTTCAACATATTCTGGACAAAACAGTCAATTTGAAAACAATCTCAGTCATCAAGAGATGAAAATAATTGTACATTTCAGCCCCAATTTGGAAGTAGCAGCTGATATTTTTAAATGTGTGTGTGTGTGTGTGTGTCCAGGTCGTGGTGACCTCCAGCCTCAGCTGGACAGTGCCATGCAGGACGTCAGTGATAAATACCTGCTGCTGGAGGAGACGGAGAAGCAGGCGGTGAGGAAGGCGCTGGTGGAGGAGAGGAGCCGCTTCTGCTGCTTCGTCTCTATGCTGAGGCCTGTCGTGGTCAGTGATGCGTCCGAGCTCTTTACACAGAAAAGACATGAATAAGAAAAACCAGGGGTCACAGATTGTTCAGAGTAACGTCACATCGACAAATAAGTACATAGAAAAAAACATCTGCCCCCTATTGGTTTGAAGAATGTGTGTTCAGTACATTTCAAAGCCTGTTGGTGTATGTGTGTGTGTGTCAGGAGGAGGAGATGTCCATGCTGGGGGAGATCACTCACCTCCAGACTCTGACAGACGACCTGAAGGCTCTAACTATGGACCCTCACAAGCTGCCGGCCTCCAGTGAGCAGGTACGACTGACTGAACACAGGGTTAGGGTTCCTGTTTGCTCACTGTCAAGCCCTGTTGTAAACCTGTTTCACTTTCTGTCTGTTGAGGTTAAAGAGATATGATTACAGATATGATTATGACAATAGTAGACTGACTGCAGATTCAGGCAATAATGAATATTTGTTGAAAATCGGTTTGAAAAGCTGAAAGTCTTTAGATTTTATTTTTTTATTTTTTTTGGCCGGCTCATATTCAGTCATCTCAGACTGTGTTGAGGGCGGAGATGTCGACTGTCAGTGTGTGCACAGACGCCATTTCCAACTGCTCGTCTACCTGGACAAATCAGATCTCTGATGTTTTTTGAGAACCATCCTGGTAGTTGCACCTTTCTTGTAAGCAACCATTTTCCAGAGCATCCCACATTTTCTACCTCTCAGCAGCTTGTTGCTTTCGTAAGTTCATGACAACAGTTTATAGGGTACAGGCGGTTGGGCTGAAAGCTTACAGAAGCTGAGATTCAGCTTTTTTTCTATACAAATCATTAAATGCACTTTTTCTGAAGGCTACTTCCTCTTTCTTCCTCTCCAGGTAATCGTAGACCTGAAGGGCTCAGACTGCACCTGGTCATATCAAACCCCGCCCTCATCGCCGAGCACCACCGTATCCAGGAAGTCCAGCATGTGCAGGTTGGTCACCATGGCTGCAGAAAACTGCCCACCTTCCCTACAAACCTCCACAACAAACTTGATACGTCTCTTTTATTATCCTGCCTCCCTGTGGTCCAGAGCTGGAACTGCAGCTTTTAACAGATCAATGAGTCATGTGTGATCAGGATTGGTTCATCAACGAAGAGATTGTTTGATTTTAGTGTCTTGTATTATCCTCTTCAGGCTCAGCAGGGGATTTCATCAGTGTCAGTGTGCTGACCCAGTTCCCAAACACTAGTATTGTAAAGCTGATTGTGGGCTCAGCATGAATCTGCTTGGGTCACAGATGTTCATGCAGGAACAACATGGTGGATTGTTAAAAAAAACTCAGTGAAAATGGTTTCTGAATGAATCTGTAATGAGAAATAGACCCTGTATTTGCAGAATCAAACTTTATTTCCCTCTATAATGTCTAGTTGTAAAGTGTGGATAGTCATAATATCATCTAAAACACTTGGCATACATCACTCCTGAGCTCGGCCTCGCTGGATTATTTTTCATATCGGCACATCTAAAGCTCATTAATCAATACATTATATCTTGTCTGTTTAACCCACAGTGTTAAAATGTCATGCTGTGGTTTTATGGGTTGTTATATCCTGCAGTAGGCGGCTGCTTTAGAGGTGCGTATGGTTAGAGTTAGGCTAGCTGTTTCCCCCTGATGCCCGTGTTTTTTCTAAGCTAAGCTAACCGGCTGCTGGATGTGGTCTTCAAGTTAATGGACCGACATGAGAATGGTGACTCTCAGCACTGCTCCCAAAATGTTGACCTACTTCAACGTAGCTTAATTTTTCTGAGGTGTAACTTGAGAACATGATGTGTCGACTGTAAAGCTGTGCAGCGACCTCAGGTTTATACAGTCCAAATATTTGTAACCCTTCGTCCGTCCTCTCTCCGTCCCACAGCAGCCTGAACAGCGTGAACAGCAGCGACTCTCGCTCCAGCGGCTCACACTGCCACTCCCCCACCTCCCATTTCCGGTACCGCGCCTCCTCCTCCTCCTCCTCCTCGGTGCTCCCACAGCAGACACCTGCCCGCCTGTCTTCAGTCTCCTCCCACGACTCGGGCTTCATTTCCCAGGATGCCTTCCAGTCCAAGTCCCCTTCACCCATGCCCCCGGAGACCTCGCAGGTAAGGAGCATGTGCAGAGGATGAAAACCTCACTGGGGCCCCCGAGGAGGAAAAACTTCACAGGTGGCAGAAACTAGTTGCTGGGCCCCTAATATACAGTTTAATATTTTCTTAGGCAGAAATCAATCAGTTGGTCGATTGAATAATTTTTTTTAAAGCAAAAATGCCAAAAATTCAGTTACCAGCTTCTCAAATGTGAATATTTGAAGTTTTATATCACAACAAACTCAACATCTTCAGGGTTTGGATGGTTGGTCTATTCAAATGTTAGTATGCTGTTTTTCTATTTCCTATTATAAAACGTACGCACATACACACACACACACATACACTGACCTCTTCATTATATTCTGATCCACCCTCCTTCAACCTATCAGGTCGCAGGATCCTCCCAGGTTGCTAGGTTACCATGTATTCATTAGCCTGATGCTGCTTGCGTGTGTGTGTGTGTTTTGCTGAGTCACCCCAGCTGCTACAGTGTAGGCTAGACAGATGCCAGACGCCAGCTAGACGCCATGCTCCCTTATTCTCTGCAGGGTTTCCTAAGCTGTGGTTCAGGGGCAGAGTGAGGACACAGGGAAGAAACTCTGGGCCACCCAAATTAGGGTTGAAGCTAATGATAATTTTCATTATTGATTAAATCGTCCTGTTTTGTGATTGGTACTTCTCTTAAATGTCAAAATTTGTCAGTGTTTGTTGACATCTACAGATTTCCACACAGACCGAAGCCCAGAGAAAGTTAATCTACAGTGATATGAATAAATAAAAAGCAGGAAATAATCACATTTGAGAAGATGGAACACGAAAACATGTGGCAAAGTTTGTTTCCAAAAATAAAATGAAAAAATCAAACAACTGTCAGAATAGCTGCTGATTAATTTTCCAGCTACTAATCAGCAGTTCAAACCCAAATTTCAAATAGTTTCTCACTGAACAAGAAGAAAAAAGGGAATTTTCATTTAAGAACAGTGTAAGATGTTTATTAAAAAGTCTAGTTTAGGTTTGTTTATCTAACAGTTTCATATATACATGCACATACAGGTGACATTCAGGAGCTCTCAATGTTCTGAGATGTTCAAAATGCTGCTACAGGCTCCCATGTGATTTTAACTTGACCTAAAACATCTTTAGATACAAATTTTTTTTAGGGTCAGAAAAAGAAAGAATCACACGGAGCTTGTGACACTGTCCGGACTGTTACTTATTATTCCCAGGCTGAGGAACCCGATCGAGCTGTTTGCCATCATCACCGTAGCTTAATAAACTTAATTTATGAAGCACCTTTCAAACACAAAATGTTGCTTAAAGTTACACAAAAACACGTTTGAAGGAGTGGGCTGACAGTTACTTTTATTGACATGGATGTTAATATACTCACTGCAGTTAAGTGAAATGTATAATGCTGTGTTAACATATATATTCAGGATCGCTGAATGAACACGGGTTTCTCTCATGTGATTAGACGTTATCACAGCCTTTAGCTCCTCTTCTTCATTCCACCTGCTGAACCTGCTTCTGCTTCATGTAACACTTCCTGTTCGTGCTGCTACAGCTGCTTGTTCTCTTTGTGATTCATGCTGATACTTGTTAATTTCTCTGCTCTTCCTCTTGTCGCTGTGCTGGACTGATTCATGTTTTTATCACTAACCTCTGTCACATTTCCTCTGCTGTTTTCTGTCTGGTTTTGTTTTAATCTGTTGTCTTGGCTTCTGTCTGTGCTTCCTGCAAACTGCTCTGTGTGTATGTGTGTGTGTGTTTATGTGTGTGCGTGTGTGTCTGGCTGTGCTGCAGTCCTGTGTCTCTCCTTTACCCTCTCAGTCTGTCAATGAGGAGCCTTCCTCTTCCTCCTCTTCCACTTCCTCACCCTTACACCCTGAGCCCCGCTCTGCGACACAACAGGTGAACATCTACATGAACAACACACACACACACACACACACACACACACACACACACACACACACACACACACACACACACACACACTTGAGTGAAGCTTTTTTTGGTGATTGTTTTACATTTCCCTTGTTACCCGTTTGTGTCATTTTGTGTTGAAGGTGCTGCATGGAGCTTTTAAGCATTTATATTTTATTCTCAGAATAATATCAACTGCTCGATATAATGGAAGAGCTTGCCCTTACCTTTGCTATAACACGAAGGAGCTAGGGTTTGGGTTCGACGCTAGTTTGTAAAATCCACTTGAATCTATGCCCTGAAAAGTTCAGACACATTCACAAGTAACTAAATAATTCAAACTCAAAGATCTGAAACCCTCTTGTTGACAACGTGTAGCTACAACCTAAAAAATTAAATGTTTGTATAAAATAATAGCAGATACAGCCTGATCACATTTAAACCTTATGTTTCACCAGCTTTCACGCCACTTAAACAGTTAAAATATCCAGTTTAACATAAATTTTAACTGATATAACCTGCCAATGATGATGTTGGTCATTTCAACCAGAGAGTTAAAAAATATAAACAAGTGATTAAATGTTCAATAAGAGATGTGTTAACATCAAAACTTAACAAATCTGCGTGTTTTGCCAAACTGAAACTGGTCGTGTGTTTCCTTTACTTTCAGTGTTTTCACACCATTGGGGTCAGAGTTTAGGCTACGATTAGGTGTCACAGAGGTCACTGGTTGAGGTTGGGGTGTGTAGAGTCTAAGCTTCTCAGAAAATGAGTGGTTGCAGTAAGGGATGCCTTTGGGCCCAGGTTGAGGTAAGAGGAAACACAAATCAATGCAGAAACAAACTTGGACACGACCCCAGATTCAAAGCTAAACCGTACTCATAAAACAAACTGAAAGCACACTTCTGTTGTAAACGATTGCTGAGCTCCTCGTGGAAAATGTAGCACCTTTGTTTTCACATCATCAACAGTCATAACCATCGTCTTTAATTTTGTTTTTCTGCCTCTCCCCCATCCACTCACCCTCAGTTGGCAAATGGTTTTGACCATCATGCTGCCCTCTGTCTGCACGGAGTGGTACTGCAGGCCCAGGACACCCACCTCCACCCTCCATACTTCACCTACTCCTCCACCACCACCACAACCACCACCACCTCTCCCATCTCCTCGCCCTCCTATTCGTCCGTCTCTCCCACGTGGCCGTGGTCTCATTCAGGCTCCGGCCAATCAGGAGAGTTCCCTCCCCTCAGCCCCTCTGGGCTCGGAATGATCCCGTCATCCAGAATCCCGTCCTGGAAGGTTTGATCCTCGTTCTCCCCGATGTCGTCCTCCTTTTCCTACAATTTATCCTTTTATCATCTATGCTTTGTTTCTCGTGTCCTCTCACTTTACCCTGACAGTCTTTCTTTCTTCTGAATTTTCTTTTTCTTTCTTTGCTACACTTGAAAATAAACACTACAAGCATACATTTCATTAGTCCGCCATGTTGTGTAATTTCCACATCAGTCTATCAGCTTCATAACCACAACAAGCAGACATTAAAGCAAGTGACACTAAGGACACTTTACACTACGCCTCAGTTCTCCCTCAACCAGCTCTCTACTGTGAAAACGTGGCTCTTAATTTTTGCCTTAATTTTGTAATTTTGGTAATTTTATTTTTGTGATGATGTGGTCAGATTCAGGCTGCAGCTTGTGTTTTGTCCTTAAAAACAAGTTGACTGACTCATAAGGTAATTTACAGAACATTAATTGAATCCTAATTTTTGCTGCTAATTGGACAGTACAAATTATTATGACCACAATTAGATTATACTGAACCATCCTGAGATATATATTTGTCATTAGGCTTTTAATTTTATAAAATAAATTATTAATCAAATCATTGTAAAAAAAATAATTCAAACTGATCGGTAGCGAAAATCTTGCATCTTTTGCATCAAGTTTTTCACAATTTTTACTGTGTATAGTTGGCATGTTGTTTCAGCCTTAACAAGCCTGTAAGTTGTAGTGTTTTACCATTTAATTCATAAAATTTCAAAATTCCCAATCAATCCCATCAAATATTACAAAACACAAATTAGCCAAAATGTGAAAAAGATCAAAGTTCTTCAGTTTATAAAGCGAGGTGTAATTGAATGAAGTGTAAAACTGTGTTGCTTTGGCTCATGTCTCTCTGTGTAGGACTGGGCCAAACCAGGCCCATATGACCAGCCAATGGTCAACACCCTGAAGAGGAGCAAGGAGAGGAGAGAGACTACAGATCCCAGCAGCCACCAGAGCGCTGATGTCACCACACCAGGGGCGGAGCCACAAGGGGTCAAAGGAAGCCACTCTGTGACATCACCCAAGGTCAGATGGTGTTTTTAAAAAGAAAATAAAACTTTTTTATTTGGTTTATTTTGCTGAAGTCCTGTAAACACAGGTCATGTGACTCACTGGCAGCTTTTTAAATCAACAGAGCTTTGGTAACATGTTCATTCTGACAGAGATTCAAAACAAATCCAAACAGATAGTGGAGTGACATTTCAGGCCAACTGTCAACTAACTAAGAAACACTAATTAACAAAGTCTCTGCATCTGTGTGTGTTGACTCTGGCAGGAGGACAGGGAGGCCCATGAGGAGCTGGCCAGAGCGCTGGCCCGAGGCCTCCAGCTGGACATCCACGGCTCCAGCCGAGACTCGCTGCAGGGCTCCAGCGGCTACAGCAGCCAGACCAACACACCCTGCTGCTCAGAGGACACCATCCCCTCACAAGGTACACACACACACACACACACACACACACACACACACACACACACACACACACACGACACAGGACACAGGACACAGGACACAGGACACAGGAGACAGGACAGGTAGTAGTAGCTAGTCCATGCTCATGCATATAAATGCATCACACTGAAGCAGTTGGCAGTGAAGGATGTGTTGTTGTTGCTAGGCAACTGGATAATTTGGCTGTCTGTCACTTGTCTGCCGGTCAGTCAATCCCCACAGACTCCCAGCTTCAAAACCACTCTTCAGAAACCTATAGGTGATGTCACAGAGGCTGTGTCCATCTTTATATACAGTCTATGGTGCAAACCTGCTGAAGGTGGCACAAATTGGAAATGTTTCCTTCTCCGGGGACTGGAGGAAAATAATAAAGGCTGCATAAGTCGCGAGTTAGGTACAGCTAACTTATATACAGTTGGGTCGTTGGGGTACATTGTGTGGGATACATAAACAAATTAGCGCAAATACAGCAAGGAAAATATTTAGTGAAATTTCTTCTTCACATGCAAATGTGAGGTAGCCTGGCAAATAAACACAGGGCACACAGAGCAGTGCATCAAAAAAAGACCCAAATCATTGGAACAAAGGCTTTGTCCACTGTGACAAACAGCTACTCTTCTCTTACACCGTGTCTACACGACAGTTGGTAGCGCTCAGAACCAAACACAAACACCAAACACTATAGTTAGGCGTAAAAAAATGGGAACAGCCATATTGAAAGTAGAAGCGTATATGTTCCGTCAGACGTGCACGACTCAAACATGTGGCTGAAACGCCTCCAGTGTAGATGCCATTAGATGTGTTGTTGTACTGAACTTAATAATAATCAAGAGTATTGAGTAAAATAGTTTTCTGTTCCCCACAGTATCAGACTGTGACTATTACACTGTGGGCGTGGACCAGGACAGCGAGCAGCAGCAGTCGTCAGACTTCGATAAATCCTCCACCATCCCCAGAAACAGTGACATCAGCCAGTCATACCGCCGCATGTTTCAGTCCAAACGCCCTGCTTCCACTGCTGGCCTGCCCTCCAACCCCTCTGCTATAATCACCCCCGGAGTAGCCACCATCCGACGGACACCGTCCTCCAAACCTAACCTTCGGCGGCCCTCCGGGGGCCTCAGCCTAGGTCCCATCCCTATCAAGCCCCCCATGATCCCAGTCAAGACCCCCACTGTGCCTGAACATCCTGGCTTCCCCAGCAGAGCAATGTCAGAGGACGGCAACACATCAAGGACCCCGCTCAGTCCCCCCACCACCCCATTGTCACCAGGCAACAGTGTGCTGTTGTCGCCAAAGACCAGCCCCTTTGACACTCGGCACCTGTGCGAAGGGTCAGATCCTCCAACCCCACCACCGCAGCCCGGTGGGCGGGTGTCAGAGTGGGAGCGCCGGCCTCTCCCAGAGCTCCTGGAGGAGACAGAATATGGCGAGGTGGAGGACTTTCTGGTGGCTATCCGACGAGGCGTCAAGCTCAAGAAGACGATGACCAATGACCGATCAGCGCCAATTATTCACTGAGAGGAGCGGGGCTGGTTTGACTCACGCCATTTTGCGTCCCTGGCTGAATTTCAGTAAATATACTCATGAAGGGGCACAAAATGGTTACTGCTAACGTGTAATGCTAAGTAAAGGCAAATGGGAACTGACAGCAAATGAACACCAAGAGGAAGTTGCCCGGAGACTCTGATCAAGAATCGGTTTGGAAATGTCCCCAAAAATTGTGTACGGAAAATTTCATTTTGGTGTCACAAGTTCATTTCAGCAATGTTAATCAATGTTAATCTTGACTGAAAGGTAAGAACTCTGCACCTTCACTGTTTGGCCAAAGAGTCGTTATTAATTAAATTATGGATATTTCATTTTGGACCAAAGAAAGCTCCCACAAGTGGGATATGATCTGATGTCTTCTCTAAACTGATACTAAAGGAAGACCCTCAAACTACTGTCTGTAAAAGGCAGAACTTTCTTGTTTGAAAATGACAAATCTGAAACAAAATGAATTATCCATCATCAAGTATCAGTTGGAGAGTCGACTTGTTTAGGCCAAGAATTTCTCCACAGCGCCACATTTTGTTGCTTTGGAGAATAACTGAAGCATTTCTCCCTTTAAATAGAAACCTGTCAGTATTGCACTTGACTAATCCCAGTTAAATTCCCCTCTGAGGTTAGTACTGGGAACACTGGCGCTGATCTGAGATCATTTCCTCAGGGCAACTTCAGTATCTAAGAGAAAAGGTGTGACAGGTCATCCTCGTCAAATATAAGCGGGATGTACAAGGTCGTTCTTGTAGCAGAACTGATAACTAAATGTTATGTTACTACACAATGTAATGGGTGTAGTAACGGGAAGAAGATGATGATGATGATAGATGAAGAAGAGAGAAATTCTCAAAGAGATAAACGTGAGCTGGTAGGAGTGATGGAGTATTTTCAAAAGATCAAATCATTATTTGTATGTACATATTTATATTTTGATGTGTTTGTATGTTTTGTCCGTCCCTTTACATCCCTGTAGTCTCCCATTTTCTCTCAAGGTGCCAAAAGCCTGTGTGCTGAATTTAACTGAAATGTTCTCTATTTAATTGACATTATGCTGGATTTTTTTTTTTTAATGTAAAAACATAGATAGGGTGTCTGATAGAGAATAAAGACAGCCTGAAAGAAAAATCAGGCTTCTATGGAACTGAAAAAGTATTTGTATATGTAGGCTAGAATAATGAAGAGTGGCATGTAACCAGTCGCATAGCAACTAAGGATTTTTTTGTTGTTACAGCCTTTACTACCACATACAGTAGATTGACCTGCATGTTCTTAAAGTTTGCCCCAGCATTAACAATCTTTGTGACTCTTAAATTAGATTCATAAGTCAGTGAAGCCCATAACGTCCCTGCAGTGGTTGTAAACGCTGTCAGCATTAGCGGAGCACTATCAGTGGATACCTGTAACTTGCTAGATTGAGTCTAGTGTTAACTGTACCAAACAAAACAATGTCCTGTCTTCGATTCTTTTGAACTGAAAATCAAAGATAGTGTAGGGACTGTTTGATAGTGGGACAGTATTTGGCTTTAACTATTGTATTTTTCTATTTTCTGTGAAGCACCTAAACAACAAATCAAAACAATGGAAAACTAAACCAATAATCGCTATTACAACTACAGTTAAGAACCATTACAGACGGCCTCCAAACACCTCTGTCCCTGTTCGTTGTTCTTCTTTTAACCTACCAGCTATGTAGCAACTGTGCACTGTGTTTTAGCATACACTCAAAGTCCATGGTAGCAATAGAAATTGTTACTACAGGTTCCCTTGTTACTACTTAGCTGTAGTAATCGGAGTGATGTGGATCAGTGTACGGGTCTGTTGTAGTGAAGCCTGTGTTCTGGAAGTGAGCTATATTTAGTCGGCACAGATGTAAACAGTTGTGGACTTGTAGGGCTTGAACTATTTTTGTGAAGCTACAGCTGAGTCAGCGCTTCAGTGCTGGGACAGTGTACTACAGTTACAGTATTTTCATTCTGTCAGATACACTCGCTGATTCGGCTATAGTGTCCAACAGTGTCCCCTGATGGGCGCACTACTAAATATCAAGGGAAGCACATTTAAGGTAAAAAGCACCATTTAACTTTTACATTGTTTTTGTAGACTAATTTTCATGTTTGAATAAAATTGGTCATTTAAACATAAGGACGCCAATTAAAAGTTAACAAAACAAAATAAGGTTAGGTCAATGTACACTCTACTACTTAACATTTATAAATAATTTGAAGGGGAACAACCTAAAGAATGAATCTCATTGACTGCATTACATTTCATTAAGTAAAGTAAACAACACTGGATTGACTGAAAAGATAGATATGTGTCTTCGCCAGGGATTAACTGTATATAGTCTGAACCTCAACAGCTGAATTAATTAAAAGGTAATAAGAAAAACTTTAAAACAACTAGTAAACCAAAATAATTTCTTGAACTATGCCTCAAAACTTCTTTGGTAAAATACAAAATGCACTGATGCACTCACAAGTCAATTATAACAATATATCTGCCTTGTTAAAGAGCTTTTGGACCTTTCCTAAGGCTATGTTAAATTTAAGCTAATATCTGTATATGTGGTGTTCTTATAACATTACTGTGCAATTTGCTTGTGCTATGTTTTACAAGAAGAATAATGTATAATGTGACTCAGTAGTTACAAACTCTGTAACCAGTTCACCAAAACTGGTGAATAGAGCCCTTGAGTAAGACACTGAAATATGCTCAGATTTGAGATAAAATTAAAATCCAGAGACATTTAGTTCACTGTCCCAGTACTACACATGCAAATGTAAAATGGAGACTGATCCGAGTAGACCACTAGACAGTGTACATTTTCTAGGAGGACGACAGGTGCACAATATCCTAAAAGGTATATAATCTGGTCTGGAGTCCAGCTTTCTGTAGTCCTAAACTGTTTGTGCTTACTAGCCATCAAACAGCAACTGTCCAGTATATTATTATAAACAGTGTTTTTCAGGTGGTTTAATACACCCTCTGGCAGCCATGTTGGAAGTCCTTAGCGCTTTGACTGCAAATATTATGACTAATTAGATTCCTTAATGTGCAATTTGGTCATCTCAACAAGATTCGAAAGACATTTTACAATTTCACAAATTAGGTTTTATGTTGTTGGCCTAAAATCAGTATAAAAAGAAAGATATTTCAGTTAGCCTTTATTAGCCAAATCCATTGGGTAGACGAAGAAATTGGTCATTTCTGAGTTTGATGTTTTAGTGTTTTGTTAGCTGATTTACTGTTAGCTTAATATCTACATTTTAAATTCATGTACTTTGGACACTATGTACACTAATGTACAGTTCTTAAGCTAGCAGTGTAGCACAAGTTTGAAAAAGTTACTGAATATTTACAACAAGGCTTTTAAGCTGGGCCTCCAGTATGGCGCCAGATGAGGCTAATACATCAGATCTACAACCTGACTGAACATCCACCGTTAGCTGTGGTTCAACAGACTGTTACGACAGGACACAAGCAGGCTCTGCTACGTACTAATATTCATGTGTAACCGCAACAAATATATAAACCTGTAATAGCTTGTGATTACTAAATGTCAAATAGCCTGATGAGGTAAAAATCTCTAACTTGTATTAGCAGGTGGTTAGCATAACGAGCTGAAATGCACAAAACTCCCCTGTTGCTACTTAGATACTGTTAATAGAGTCACCACAAGTCAAATTATTTATGTATTTATTCATTTAAAACCATTTTATTTGTGGTTTTTCCACGTTTTTATTCTCCAAACTGTACTGTTGAGCATATAAAACCTATTAACAAATGTATTTAATATGCATGTTGTCTTTTTTTTCTTTTAGTTAAAGATCTAATAGACTTTTTTCTACTGGAACTACTCCCCCCCTCTCAGTTGGTCTCTACTGGACCAGACTGCATTTTAGATACCACCCATCATCCGCTCTGTTTTCCTTCAGGGATCATTGATGTTTCATATTTTATGTGACAGCAGTTTGACACGTCTGTATGATGACTGAAGCCTGTCTGCTTTCTATCTGTTTTCACTCTGTTCATTTCGCCTTGCAGGTTAACGAATACAGTCATGTAGCTGATGCGATAACAAGCGTATGAAGCCGAAGGTTCGAGCCTGTGAAGACTCTGTAAATGTGTGTGTTATCAATGATCTGAGTGATGCTCACACACACACTGAGGATTAGAAAAGTGATTACACGGAATCACATCTTAGTAACAGAAGATCCAGAAAATCATTCGCTCAGTTATTTCAAATTACAGTATATTTTTCACGGTGCATCTGGTCAGAAAAATCATCTTAGTCTAGATGCAAGTTAGATTAAAAATCCCTTTTCAAGTCCTCATTGTGTGTCCAGGCCAATTTTGTCCCTGAGCTGTAAGTAACAGCAGCTGTCAGTGTGTTCCCGCCCTTCAACGTTTAGCCTTTCATTTGACACATGTTGCCAAATTTCTTACAGTGCATAAAGAACACTCTGGGTTGGATTTTTACTTTTGTTTGTATGATATTCTTACTTCAGGTGCTCTTCTACAATGGTTTCCCTAATGCATTTTGTTCAATATTACCAGTTTGGTTTAAACTGTCACTTTCTCTCAAGGTAAATGTTAGAAATAGATAAAAATCACATTTGTAATCACATTTAAAAACAGTTATCCACCTTTCTCCATAGCAGGAATCTGATGCTTTTAGTGAGGAAAATCTATTTTTGGAAAGAAGTTTATGCCTAACCCAGGACTGTTATACTATGTGTATCATGGTCCTAGATTTTCCAACTCCCAGATCCTTGACTTTAGTTGGTCAGGTCAGATCACAACATGTTTTTGTAGAGGAATGTTGAAAATAGAAACTCACCAGATAGTAGGTCGTCTTCTTAGTATCTATAAAGGTTGGGGAAAACAATGTTGAATGAGTGCAGTCACAAAAACATCTGGCTTTATGAGGAGACCTTTCTCAGTCTGACAGATTTTTTTGTTACTTCATACTGTTTGACAATGTTTCTGTCCACCTTTAAGATTGCTTAACATCCAATGTGTTCACATTTAGAAGTTATAAGTGACTGAAATGTCCAGGGTTAACTTTGATGGACATCTACGACCATGATCAGGTTCTTGATCAGGGCTTTTAGCCGCGACGACTTATCAAGGCAGAGAGCCTCGTAGAGTTAGAGCTATAACTGTACAAATCACTAACAGCCTCCACTCTTCCTGGTTAGATTGAGGAATTGGGAAATAATTTGAGACAAAGAAGAAGAAATATAGTGTTAACACTACAATGTGCACATGGTGCTCTTTAGTATTGAATTGATTGTCCCTCTGAAAAATATGTTTTTCTAATTTGCGGCCAAAATGTTTGAAAATTAAAATCAGAAACAGGAAAAAACAATTAAACTTACCCAGCTAATTCTGATATTATTAAAAATTCATCATTAATTAATGGAACAGAAATATCTTGTAATAAAATATTACAGCTGATATGCTATAAAATATAATTAAATTAAAATTAGAATATAATTAAATATCCCTCTAATTATTCCTAATCTTTGAAAAACTGATATTTGAGAGAAAAGAATTTGGAGAATGAAAACATTTTACATTTGGAAATCAACACTGATTAACTACATTCATGACTGATGCTTAATGATTTTGTGACTTTTAGCTGAAACACTAATAATAAATATTCTTTTGTCTTATTTTATTAAAATGGCTCGTGAAGGAAAAATTTTTATCTGTCAGATCAGACGATGTAATTTTCCCGCCACACGTAACAGTTGCAGCTAAGAGGACGACAAACTTCATCGCCATATTGTCCTGTAGATTTTTCATGATTCTTGCTAATAAAAAAATACCAGATAACCAGTTGATCCATTAGCAGGTTTTATTACATTTTTAAACATTTAAGAGGGAAACTTTTTTTTTTTTTTTTTAATTACTGGGCCGACCTATTTCTTCACCTCTGGCTCTTGTACATTTTGTTTTCAGTTCCTGAATACTAACTGTCTCCTATTTTCTATGTATAAAAGCTGTTTTGGCTAAATAATAAAATCGTAGCATACGATGTGCATCTGATGATGAGGGGAACGTGTGGTTTGCTTTTTCTTTCTTTCTCTTTCCACGGCGCTGATTTGTATTTTAGATCAAAGTTTAAGTGTGAAGTTACATTTAAATTCATGAGACTAAAGCAGGAAGTGTTTGACTGTGAGCTCAGAGGGGGATTAGTGAAACAGACGACTTCTAAAACTTTAGTCCTACTTTTCTGTGCAAGAAATCTGCATTGTCCCCTGTAATATGAAGTACATTATTGACAGCACATTATTTTATGTTTTTATATTCTAAACTAAAACCTGCTGCACTACAGAACAGAATGATTATTAAGGTCTTTACTGCTCTGTATCACAAAAAGGCAAAACATCTGCAGTGTTCAAGACTTGAAACTCAGTTGAAACAAATTGAAAACAGAAAGAAAAATCAGTCTGTCTTCCGGATTAAACATCCCAGCAAATTCTGAGATTCTGTAAAATATTTGGACAACTAAAGTCAAGTCAGATTATCCTCATGTGAGTGAATTCAACTATTGTCAGATGGACATAAATGTCACAATTACAATCAAGAGAAATAGAAAAACTGAATTAAATTCTTGAACATTTCTGCATATTCCTCTATGTAAGGTGTGGATTGTTTTTGAATAGTTAATAACAATTAAACGCAGTGAGAAATATTAATATAATATGGCCAAGTGCAATATCCAAATGTGTCACAACAAACCATAAATGAAGGGTTGTGCTGCTACAGAGATGCCCTGGCCTACAAATTATATTCTCCAGATATAAAGGACAAGCTCGAACAACAATTACCTCATCATTTTTATACTTTTTTTTTTTTTTTTGTGAAAATGAAACGCAAAAATTACATACCCACTAAAATCGTGACTCATTTTGCGATCACAATATCTGCGACCAAAATAATCACAATAAATTTTTTTTTTCTTTTTTGCATATGGCTCAGTCCCATTATTGAAACTATCAAAACTCTTGTATCATATCAGCACTGGCATAACCGACAACGTCACTGAATGTGAGTCTATAGCTGACTGGAACAGCACACAATCTGACCTTAGAGCTGCCTCAGCCTTCCTCAGTCAGGAGCAACACGAGTTTCACTGCCTTGCTCAAGGGCACCTCAGCTCCCAGCGATGAGTGAAGAAGACACTGAGGGACGGCACCACCTGCAGAGCCAGAGGTAAACACTCCCAGATTTATTGTCTTATCTTAAATTGCACATAATGTTGCAAAACACATACATACATACATACTGTATAATAATCACTGGTTTTAAGGTACATACATGTACTGTCCACAAGATGGCAGCACAACACAGCATTCCTCTAACATGACACACTTTGTTCAAACGCTTCAAAATATTTCTCCTTTTCTTATTTTTGCTTCAGAGAATAAAACATTGTCAAAACATCGAGAGCATAGAGAAAATAAAAACAATTAAAACTCCTGTGCACCACACAGTCCTGAACACAACATGATATTAACGTGAGATGATAGAAAAACATACAAGTCCAGGTTGTCTCCATGGTAACAAACAGCATATTATTTAGTATTATTTAATTAGGTCCTCCTTATTTGATAAATCAGCCACAAGATTCAAACAGATGGTGTATTGCTCGTCGTCAGCCTCCACAACAAAGCTCTTTTCTAATGAGACCACCACAGAAAAAAAAAAAAACTTAATCCAATTACAAACTGAAATATTTTCTAGAGCCGAGTCCAAACACTCATTAAAATACTGTTCAAACATTTGGGTCAGCAGTCAGTCTGAACTCAGAGGTTTGTCTGTTCCCTCGGCTCCTTTTGATTTGAGGATGTGGGACGATATATCCCCCCCACACACACACACACACACACACACACACACACACACACACACACACACACACACACACACACACTTCCCAACCCTCCCTTCCCTCTTTCACCCATTCCCTCTCCAACATTTGTCATCCCTGTGGAAAATCTAACAATCTGTTCAATAACTGCAGGATTTAAAACCAGCAACACACACACACACACACACACACACACACACATCACAACCACCGTTACATTTTCCTCAAGTTTTTGGCACAACTGTCCAAGGCATCGACATATATCAGTGCTCCTTCCACACACACTCTGACCTGTGCAGGTAAGTCACTCCCTCACTAACCCCAATATAACAGTCATTAGTAAACCCCAGTAGAAACGCATATAGATATATTACTCACATATGAGACAGACCATAGAAGCTAATTTTTTTGAGCAACACAATCTTTACAGAACCTTTAATGTCCCGACAGTAAAGAACAGACTTAATTATTGTGAACTTGTGTAGAACAATGTTATATGACCTCATCGGCAACAGAAGAACTCCACATCTTCTTTAACTGGTTAGTTGTTCCCTACAAAGTCCTGCACATTCAGTTACTAGTTCAATTAACTTATCAGTTGAAATTCCACTATACAATAACTTTTAATAAAAATAATTAAGTATCACTTGTCTACTGCGCAGTAAACTGAGGTTTCTGACACTTAGAATTCATTGTTTTGCATCATTACTGGCAGGTGGAGGGTCACATGATTGTCATTTAAGCATCTTTCATTTTTCCCAGGGCCACTACTTTTTTTATTTGAAATTTTGAGAACCCTGTTTAATAGTCAGATTTATTTTGGTGATAAATTAATTTATAAAGCAAAAAACACAACATTTTCTGGTTTAAACTGTGAGGATTTGATGCTTCATATAACTGCATATTGATTATCTTCAAGTTTGGGCTGAAATAACAATCACTACAGAGAAACTGCGAGGGACGTTCCTTAATCGTTTCCTGACACTTTCTAGAAGAAACGACTGATTAATCATAAAAATGATCAACAGACTAGTCGACATCTAAATTTATAATTCGTTGCAGCCTTAATTGGGACACTTAGATAAAATGATGGGATATAAATATAGTGCACAGTATGGTAAACAGAGTGACCGTGGGTGTTATTTTGAAAACAGCCGTGACTCAACTGGAGAAAAGGATCAAACAGATTCACTGTAAAAAACAAAAAAAACTACAAGAAACTAAAAGCAGCATGAACATGTGCTGAAGCCGGAGGAAGAGAAAAATAGAGAAGGAACGACAGATAAAAGAAAGACAGTTTCAGTGACAGCAAACAGTGAAACTTGTAAGCCGACTTGTCACTGTATAAAATGTGTGTGGCAAATCCAAACCATCTGGAGCTTCAAGTCTGATAAAAAGTAATTACACAGAAGGCTGGATCCCAGTCAACAGTCTGTGTGAGAGAAGGAGTGAAAGAAAACGATGGTGGAGACAGAAAAACACAGAGGTACAGAAAGACCTTGGAAAGCAAAAATTAATGTAAAGCCCAAAAACTCAAAATAGCAGACAGCATACTTCAAGCCTCCTTCATTAATCAACCTTCGCAAAACATTTCAAGGCTTTCCAGCACTTTAAAAACCATCTGATAGAGAAATAAAAAGTCTGATTATAGAGCTACATCAGTTCTTCATGCAAAACACCAAACACATTCCTCGAGGTAGCAGATGACACTGTTCCTGTTTGTTTCAATTACATCGTTTTTTTGTTTGGTTTTTGTTTTTGTTAAGATGCACAAAACGACTTTTTTTTAGTTTGTCACTGAAACGTTTCAGTTGAAATAAAAAGAAATATTTGATTTTTGACCCAAAAACAAACAGATAGTGTTTTAGAGAAGACGTCTTCAAATGTATAAAGTGTCTGCTGAAGAAAAAAGTAAAACCATGACATAGTGTTCCAGCTGCCAAAACAGCTGGTGAGTGTCTAACATCTGTGTTTCTACTGTCAGGATGGGAAATGATGACCAGCCACATCGACCAGCAAGTTGGCAGCTGGATTTATCAATATCACACAAAGAGGAAGTCTAACACCCTGTTGAGATCAGCAGCTGGAGCTGATGTTTAGGAAGCAGTCATGTGGGACAGGTGGGCTCGTCCCATCCTGGGAGCTACTCAGGCGGCGTTCACAATAGGCGTTTTTGAAGCATCAAGAATCGAGCTGGAAATCCCAAATCGTTCAACATCAGCGATTCTTCATATCGAAAAACCCAGAATGAGCCACAGCAGAGAGGAGGAGGTCTTTACACATGTGGTCAATATTTGGAAAACTAGATGGACAAAAGGAAACGCATGCAAAATACTGATCTTAGGAGAGTGTGGAAAAGCTGGGATCCTATATACAGCAAAAGTTTCATTTCTTAGCGCGGGTAAAGACAGAAACATACTGAAGATGTCCTTGGACCGTAGACTGAGGCTGAAACTAATGCTGAAAAGATTAATCAAAAGATGATTTCACAAGGAATAAAACACACCCTGGTTGACTGCGATACACTCAGGTGTGTCACTACAGCGTCACCTGGTATGACCAGTAGCTTGTGGTGACTAATGTTAGTAAGACAAGTATCTATAGCTCCATAGATGGACTCTAACTTGTTTTTAGTGTTTTATAATTGTCTGACTGTGTTGTTTGATTGAGACTGGCAGAACTAAGAGCTCTGAAACATTTCCTACATCTTATTTTTTCTCTTATTTTCATTACAGCTTGAATATGAATAGTGTATTTCATCCATTTGACACATTGTAGCTGTGTATCTGTGCAGCTTAGCTTAATAAACAAAATAAATAAATATCGCTGTGTAAATGAGATTACTGAATTAATTTGCTGGTTTTGTGACTCTTCTCTACTTAAACTGCTGTTACACTACGAATCAAAACGATCTCAACTGTAAAACAGGAAGTAAACACAGCTCACTTGAAACCATGTTGACTAATGATTTTTTAAATGTCGGGTTGTGAATGTTTTTAATCAACCAAGAAGAAGCAGATGCTTATAAAGGAATCAATGAAGAATGGGATCAATATGAAGAACCAATGATAGAATCAGAACGGGTGAAATCCCTACGACACCTATACCTATTTTCAATCAGTGAATTTAAATGAGAGTGAGACTCTGACTGAAAACATCGCGGCTCGGTGCATCTAAGAATCTAAAGAGCTGATATTCATCAGCCAATGAATGCTTCACAAACGGCCTCAGAGCGTCTGGAGGAAGATAAAAGTGTGAACGCCGCCTGAGCAGGACAGAGAAACATCAGACTGTGAGGACATTTTCTAAAGTTGACATCAGCAGTATCCAGTGTGTAGGTGTGACGGTGTTGTGTGTCTGTAGCGACCCGTTAGGACGAGCGTGATGCCGCGTCGTCACCGGGTTTTGCTTCTGCCTCTTTCTCCTTATCGTCATCCAGGAACAGCAGTGGGAACATGCCCAGGATACAGCCGATGGACACGCCGATGGCTTTACCCTGCAGGAGGAGGAGAAGAAGAAGAAGAGGAAGAAGAAGAGGTAGAGAGAAAAGATTCAATTAAAACTTTTTTTATTTTACACTCAAACTTAAGAATAAAGCCTGTTAAAGTCATAGACATTGTTTTGCATGACATTACAGTGCAGCTTCAAAACGTTATCCGAGGCTCAATATATCATTTAGAACAGGGTTGATTTATCTCTCCAACTCCAGGTGCTGCTTGCTTTAAGCTCTTACCTCCAGATTTGCTCTTAATAGGATCTTAGGCCACGTTTCTTATTCTTCACTTGTGCAAATGACAAGAATGAATAACACTTTGATTTTCTCTTTCTATGCCTCTTTGTTGTCTGTGGATTCTCCTCAGGTTTCCTCTGACGTGCCTCCTCCACCTGCAGCAGACTCATCTCCCTGCTCCACTTTAGCCTGTTTGTTTACTATAGTGTCATGTCTATACGATTGATGGCTACTTGTTATTAATAGGCATGTGTAAAACACAAGTGTTTTTCATTTTTTTTCAGTTTCACAAAATACAAAAACATCCCTAGTTTGACTCTGGCCAGGGAGTCTTTTTTTTCTTTTCTTTGCATGTCCTCCCGTTTCTCTCTTTTCCATCGTTTTCTTTCATCTCTTCTCTATTGGCTGTTTAATAAAAAGCATAAAAATTTCCCAAAAACAATTAAATCAAATATCAAAGTCTCACCATGTGAGAGCTGAGCCTCGTCTGCCACATATCCACCTGTTTGGGCGTCAGATCTGGAACCTGCATCCCCAGTTTGGAAGCCAGGGCCTCCACATAACCTGCAAGACTACACACACATTCACACTTGTTTAGTTATACTTTTGTGGGACTTTACACACAGCAAATAATTACCGTCACATATTTAATGACATCCTGGCCCTTGACCCTGAACCTTATGTTACTTTAAAAACTGTCCTCACTCTGTCACATTTAAACTGGTCCTCACAAAAATATAAAGATGAAGCAAATACATATCTGTGTTAAATTAACATGTGTTTGATTGATAAACGGAAAAAACACACACCCGAACAAATAAGTAAGAGTGTGTTAAAAAGCCTGGAAGGAAAAACCAACACAGAATATGCAATAGATGAATTCAAAGGAAAAAAAAAAAAATCAAGATGAAGAAAACATGGTCCATTAATTTACACTTTTAAATTTAAAAAAACACGCCCACACCACTGTACCCTTCAACAGACCTCACACATCTACCTCAGAATAAAGCTGAACCCTCAGAGACAGTGTATAAGGCTGCTTACCCGAGACCTGCCAAATCTGAGACCAGGTTCCCCAGAGCTGCAGCTGCAGAAACACAGAGAGAAACTCTTTGATTTCTGATCTTCTCTGATGAAACAAACGTGGGGTAACAGAGGAGAACACATCACACGCTATGAAGGTTTTACTGATTGGAAACGTCTCATTTGGTGAGACTGAAAATGTTTTAGGGGAAAAGTGTGAAATAAAGTGTTTCTAAAAAATATTGATCTCTCTCGTGGGGTTTTGATGATACAAGTGCTGTCAACATTTTCAGGATCATCCTTTCATTTTCATTTTTCAGATTTTGTGGGGGCTTTAGATGCACTTTGTGTGAAAAGAACCTGGTTCAGGAGGTTCTGGCATCTGATAAGGATCCTCAAAGACGTCTGCCTTTAGTGGTTTTACAGAAGAAGACTGGTAGAAGACCTTGGGGCAGAACCAGAGCACACTGGAGGCATTTGATTGGGGTGGGGGGTGGGGGGGGTTCAATGATGAGAATCCAGTCCAAGAAAATGGCGGTGCACCGGGATCTGTGCCAGTATACCCAATGGGCGGTCTGACTATGAAGAGTTTTGTGGTACCTGGGTGGTGCGAGCTAATAGTACGCTGGTGGTCACACTGAATTACATTAGGTAGTAAAAAATCTATCTAACTTAATGTCAGCTAGTTAAATCTACCTCTTTCTCTCCTGCATAGGTGTGTGACCTGTCTCCGCTTCCCGTATGATTCATTTAAAATGTATAAAAAGGAAAGTGTGTCTCATCTGGACAGGATAGCCAATGAGAAGCTGAAGGACACAGCTGGGAAGGAAGAGGTCCGGGATTTGCTTAACCTGGGACCTGGACCTGAATGAGTGTCCGACAATAAATGGATGGATGGAGAACTGAATGTTTCGACTGATGCTGAGGGTATAGTCCTTCCTCTGAGCCTGTCGTCCCTCCAACATGCCTCCATCTGAGGAAAACTTTAGAAACTCGCCCACACATGACAACCAGAACGAATAAGAGAACATACCTAAACTCCACAGTGCCAACTGGCCCACATGCATCTCTGAAAATGCAAAAAAAGATGTAACGCAGGGAAAGGAGTCCAAACAATAGATCAAAGCAGCAAAACACAAGATGAGAGTCAGTGGGAGTGAGAGAAGGTGCAAAACTTTTTTTCAGATCAAAGAGCACCTTTGGAAAACCACCAAGACTGTAGTCAGCTCCTTCCTCTTGGTTTAGGTGTCAGCAAAAAAAATCAGCATCACAACAGTCCCACTTAATGTACTACCTCAACAGTGCTTGGCAGCTATGAATAATTCACGCTGTGGATTTGGTTTTCACAGGGGAGGGCTGACAATGTGGAACAAAGTGTGCATGTCCACGGTCATTAACACTGTAGAGGCGCTCAGGATGTGTTTGTTGTGCCCTCAGTGGATCTCCGGAGGCACAAAAAGCGAAGATGCTTGAAGCTGAACGCACTCGGAGTTTCCTGAGGGAGCTCAAACGCCAGATGGAGGTTCCTTCAAAGAGAAACTCTTCGGCGACGAGGTAAGACGGCGGTAATGCAAGCTCGCCTCAATTCGCCAGAACCTCTGACAAGAAAAAGGAGTGACACAACAGACGCCAGGAAGGTCTCTCCTCAAATAGAATAAAAAAATAAGTGGTAAACTAGTTGAGCGTGTCTGCCGGCTGGATGATGATGAAACAAATATAAAGCAGTGCCTGGATAGATAAAGGCGTCAGAGCAGAGCTATTGATCTAGAGCCCGTCTTCAGCCTCTGATTTGCACTTTGCAGAGGAAATTGGAGCCAAGTATCCATGGAAACGGAATAATCTTGCGGTAAAATGAGGGAGAAGGCAAAGCTCCAGTGCCTTCATGGTTTTCATGGTGTAATAAAGACCCAAACTGAGACCCCGAGCTGCAGCCATAATGACAGCAGGATGTGCTGCAATAAACTGCAATGAGATCTGAAGAAGAACCAAGTTTTTAAAAAAGACATTCTGGTGCAATTTCGTGTGTGTGTGTGTGTGTGTGTGTGTGTGTGTGTGTGTGTGTGTGTGTGTGTGTGTGTGTGTGTGTATATATATATATATATATGAGTAATAAAAAAATGTTGAGGTGATGGGGGGGGCACTATTTTCAGATATTAGATGTAGTGTGTGAATGAAAGCAATAACTCCTGTGAGGACTTGTGGTCATAAAATTCATGCAGTGGTTCTTACCAGCCATGGTGGAGATCCCCAGAGTGACTCCAATAGAGAGTTCAATCTGTGTTCCCTGGAGACCAGAAAGAGAGTCAGGTGAAGTGTTGATCCAGATCTCTAAAGACTTCCATTTGCTCAGATTATATTTCACAAAAATCTGTGTTTTTCTTTCAGGCGAGTAATTCCAGTAAAGTTAAGCTTCATGGCTGTGTAAATAACTTCACTTACTGCTGCAATCATGATTGCATTATCGAGGAAGCCAAAGCCAACAAAGGGGAGGGCGTTGTGGAACAAAACTGCAAACGAGCAGAGACAAGATAATGAATACTGGAAGGATTAAAACAGAAAATCCGACACTTGACAAACGATTAAAAACAGAAATTCTTCTCATAGCTTAACGGGGTCTGTCTAATCTAAAGCCTCCATAATCAATCAGTCATTTTCTCATTTATTTATTTAAGCCTCCGAGATCATTGAGGTTTCCCTCATATGCAATGAGATACAATGAAATACACAGAGATAAAATTCAAAAGAGGACAATGTGCAGTGGAAGCATTTGCACACTGAGGTGAGGTGGCTGTAGATCATCAGTAGTGAGCGTGTCCATCTTCAGAGTGTGTTTGGTGGTTAAAGGCAGATTTTCTGAGTTCACAGTAAACCTGCGGGACTTGAAGCATAAGGTAGTTGTGGTCCAGTCCAGCACAGATGTTATAAGGTGGTGAAAGTCCAATAAAGGCTTTCCTTTTGTTAGTGCTGTAAGCCAAGCATAGAAATTGCTGGTCATTTCTTGGCCTGGGAGTTCATGGAATTCATTACCACTGGCCAGAGCCAGGTTAGCTGCTGACTATAGCTTCACACTGAACAGACAGATATGAGTGGTAGAAATCTTCTCATTTAACTCTTTCCCAAAAAGTCAAACTATTCCTTTAAAGGATCATTTTAATGAAAGAACCAAGAAGAAGAGTTTTGAGATATAATTTAAAAAATGACAAAATGTTAACAAATACACTGGGACTCACTTGTTTTCAGTCTGTTGAGTACAGTATATGAGCTATTACAGCATTCATAATGTCTGACACCAAAGATTTTTTAAAGAGAGAATTATATTTCCCTCTTTATTAAATGTCAGATTTTCCTGTAAAACCCCTACAATATTTTTTTAGTTTTCGACAATATGAACACTGCTCCTATCGTAGAGAGATATTGTTTTGGAAATGACTCTTCCCTTGTGAGTTCAGAGGGAAATGTTGGCTTCAAAACACAGTGGAGTCTGATTATGAGGTCAGTTATTGAACCCAGGTTATCTCTGATGCTCAGACTTCACAGAACAAACTGTTATTTGATGGAGAGGTTGACAAGAAAAATCAACAGAGCTAATTACAGTCTGTATTTGTGTGTCGCTGACAAAACAGCTTTCATCTACAGTATCAACACAAAAAAAGCTTGTGTGTGTGTGTGTGTGTGTGTGTGTGTGTGTGTGTGTGTGTGTGTGTGTGTGTGTGTGTGTTATAATCTCTCACCAAATCTGATCTGCGCTGCAGTCGGCGGTGAGGGCTCCAGGGTCTCTGAGAAGAAAAAACATCAAAACATATGTGAAGTCGGCTCATTAACTGCAGAGGTTCCACTTTAAGTGCCTGCGGCAAAGGGGAGAAACTGTTTTCGGATCCAAGAGTCATCACAGTCGCCTCTCGTGTTCAACAGGTAACACTCAGCGCTCCGCAGTGACTTCTCACAGAGAGACAGAAAAGCAGTTTTCCCTCTGTGTTGTGTAACTGTAGAATACATCACAACGCACCACATGAACCAAAACTCCGCTAATGAGGGTCACGTGCCGACAACACGCTGGACTGGAATCATGTCTCATTTCTGTCCATTCACATCATCAGTTAAATAAAAAAAATATCAAACTGATAGTCGCCAGTTTTAACCTTCAAAATAAGACCAGACCGGTCTTAAATACAGAAACTATCAACCTTTCATAGGAGCTGATTTAACAGTAAATAAGGTTCAAGTCCTGGATCTGGACAGTACCAGCACCTACTGACAAAGAGCTCAAGGTTCAAACAACATCCCTGTGAGCAGTGTCATCATGTACAGAGGGAAAAATTAAGACAGAGAAATATGAGAGATGGTCAGATTTTACAACTCTATTAGCACAATTAGGGATAGGAATTGTGAACCGGTTCCAAGTGGTTCCATCCATCGACATCATTTGCCTTCCACGCTTGTGTCACGCTTTCGCGAGAGGCGGTCAGCGCAAACGGCAACAAAGGAGTGAAAGAAGTGTGGCTTAATTTCACACAAAATGACGCTTACAGCGCAACGTGCAATGTCTGTGGCACTAAGATTTCAAGCAAGGGTGGAAACACCAGCAACCTGCTAAAACATTTGTTGACATAGCACAGCATTAAATATC
The DNA here is from genome assembly GCF_002814215.2 of Seriola lalandi dorsalis. Lineage (NCBI taxonomy): Eukaryota > Metazoa > Chordata > Actinopteri > Carangiformes > Carangidae > Seriola > Seriola lalandi. The sequence goes on along the minus strand of NW_019525210.1, from coordinate 253,724 downwards.
AGGAGTGCCATGTGTTCGACGCTCTGCGCCGCCGGTCAACGGGTGCTTCCCAGTCTCAGCAGAGCAGTGAAGGTACGTAATAGCGAACCAGCCAGCTCTTTTAAGTGAACAATAGGAGGCAGCCGTTTTTTATTTTTTAGTAAATCAATACAAGGCAGACCTAAAGAGGCAGACAGCAGCCCATCCTCAAGGGATTGAACAACTACAGAGCAGTTATTAGTTGTTCAGTGTTCAGACACTCATAATAAAATTTGTGTTGTTGACATTGAAAACCTGTATAGGCCTACTTTTTTCCACACAGAAAAGCCACAGGAATCGATAAAGAATCGGATCCATAAGCAGAATCGATAATGGCATTGCTCCAGAATGCTATCAGAGCAGTCAATGCTATCCCTCTCTATGTTCAAGAATCTCTTGAAGACTCATATCCTCTCAGAGCACCTCCTCTCCTAACACCCTCACATGCCTAACTAGCACTTACTATGCACTTTAAATAGATGTAGTGCTTACACCAAGGTGTCCTACTGCACTGAAGCTTTAGACATGTCCTTTACTTTTAAGTTGCTTAGGATAAAAGCATCTGCCAAATGAGTCAGTGTAAACGTAATGTAAAACTAAATGGAAGACAGGTGCGTTTGATAAATTCAGTGAATTTTACTCAATATAAAAACTTTTAAGCTAGTACAAAAAAGTTTTTCTCAAAGTAAGGTATTGAAGTATTGTTTCAGCATCTGTTCAGAAACTCAAAACAACAGAAGAGGTAAAAACTCCAGCAACACTTGTAGCATAAAGAGCAACTTTACTGTCAGAGATTTCAAACAGTCCCCAGCCCTACAGCTAGAAGGTGGTCTACCCTGAAGGCGTTTGATTGGCGTGTAATTGATCACAGGATGATGTTCAACAGTGCTTAGACAAAAGCTGAGACAGGATCAACTTTTTAAAATCAGACACTGTTGAGACCTCAGTCAGAGCCTCTGCTGCAGGACCACCACTGTGCCAACACATTAAAGAGAAAGATGAGGCTGCATTTTCTAAATCTGTCTGAACAAGGCCTCAGAGCAGAGCACCTTCAACATGGCTGCCCAAGGTTACAGTATGTCAAGTCAAATGAAACTCCACAGTTCCCCTGGTTCACAGTTTCTAAATAGCACTGCCTTCAAGAAGTGATGGATTTGTAGAAGGTAAACATCTGACACACACAAGGATGCGACAGCAGAGTAAAACTACAACTGCTGTGGAAAAGCTCTTTTTTCAGGATATTTCTCTGCTTCCAGACTTTCCAGGACCCTCCTGGAGCCTGAGACTGACACCAAGGAGGACAATATGGTAAACCATAAGACAACTATATTCATGTTTACAAAATAAATTTTGATTTTTAAGTTTTAAAAGTGATTAAATGACTGTTCAGAATGATATTTTAACTTTCAACCAAAGAAAAACATATTACAGAGACAAATTTTAATGTAGTTATCAAATGATAATATGATAGGAGTGTGTGAAAGGAGTCTCTGATAGTGATGAACCTACAGACAATTATCAGCTGATTCTGAAGCATATCTTTATAGTTTTAAACTGAGTTTCAGCTCACTGTTTATCTGTTCTCTTTCCCCCAGTGCCGGTGAACCTTCAACCCCAAGAGGTCGCAGCGGACAAATCCAGGGCTGAATATCTTTCCCAGTCCAACCCTAGCCTCACAGCTGTTTTCAGAGAAACATCTGTAAAAAGCCAATGTCCGCTACTTACTCGGCAGTAAACAGCAGATAGATACAGTCAGAGAGCAGCTTGTGAACATAGTGGAGCATTTAGCAGCTAAAAAGCTAGATGTTTCCCTCATGAGCTGGTGGAGACCAAAGACAGAGCTAACAGCGAGGGAACACTGGACTTATCTGGAGATTCATCAGCTAGACATGAACATAGCTCTACATGAATCATCATGTTGTTCTGTAACTGCTGGATGTGGAAATAAACAGCTGCTTCCAATCACGTTCAACATATCAACTTACAAGGTGATGATATGTCAGTGTTATGTTTACAGCTTGTGTCTGCTGCCCCTGACTGGCCAGAAAAATCCGTTACTGCAGGTTTAAAAAAAAATGAAAATATTTAATAATTTACATACTAAAAAAATGTATAAGCACAGCTGTTAAAATGCCAAATTCAGAGCTAAATAAAAGTTCTGTTCTGGGTAAAATAGAGAGCAGGATTATCAGGATCCAGTCATTTCACATCCTGGTCTGGTCTTCAGTCTGACTCACTGGTGAGACAGGAAGCAGCAGACCTGAGCTTTGCGTGAAGACACTGAGCTGACTGCAGAGAAGTGGGTTACTGGAGCAGAGTGTGATCTAACCGAGGGACCATTTACAGGAGCAGGTCAATTATAGTAAAGGGTTAATCTGCCGAGGTCCTTCTCCCTCTGACCTGTGTGTGTGTTTGTGCATTTAAATGAGCTTAATGCCCACAAACTTCACTAACTTTTCTGCTAAGGCTTGGGGCAAAGAAGCAGAGTGTGAGAGTGAGTGTGTGTGCAGCTGCATTAAGTAGCCAGAATCCAGACTCATCTTTCAACACAAACCGGCAGCAGCGGCGTGGAGAGAATCACTTCTCTGAACGACCAGCTGCTGTGGAAAGGTCAGAGTCTGTTTTAGCACAGTAGAGTCAGAGGTGTCTTTCTCAAGCACAAACAAGCCAAGAACATCTGCTGCCCTTCATTCACACAACATCTGGGTCAACATGAACTACACCTGTTGCTTTTTACTACTTAACACACATTTTTCACTGTTTTATATCATGATTTAAATACTGAACAAATCATTGATTGTACATACACTACCAGTCAAAGGTTTTAGAACACCCTAATTTTTCCAGTTATTTATTGCAATTCAAGTCGTGCAAGTCCAATGAATAGCTTGAAATGGTACAAAGGTAAGTACTGAACAGCCAGAGGTTAAAAAAAAAGGTTTGGTTACCCAAAACTGAAAAATAATGTACATTTCAGAATTATACAAAAAGGCCTTTTTCAGGGAACACGAAGTGGGTTAACAATTTAAAGCTGTTCTGCAGCAATAAAGGTTGAATCAGCCTTGAAAGCTGGTGCTACTAATTCCTAAAGCTGTTCCAACTTTTCTTGATTACATACAACCCCCTCTGTCTGCATAAAAGCAGTGTTTGAACACACTGTGGTACCAGACCCTCATTTGCGACAAAAATGGCGAGGAAAAAGGCAATTAACAATGGAAGAGAGACAGACCATCATAACACTTAAAAATGTAGGTCTTTCCTACAGGGAAATTGCAAAGAAAGTCACGGTGTCAGTGAGTAAAGTTTTTTTCACCATCAAAAGGCACTCAGAAACTGGGGGAAACTCTGACAGGAAGCGGTCTGGCAGACCCAAAGCCACAACTGAATCAGAGAACAAGTTTCTGAGAGTTAACAGCTTGCGTGATAGGCGGCTCACAGGACAACAGCTTCAAGCACAGCTTAATAGTGGTCGTAGTAAGCAAGTCTCAGTTTCAACTGTGAAGAGAAGACTTCGAGCTGCAGGTTTGACAGGACGACTTGCAGCAAGAAAGCCATTGCTAAGATGTCAGAATAAGACAAAGAGGCTCTCCTGGGCCACGAAACACCGCCATTGGACTACTGAAGACTGGAAGAAGGTATTATGAACTGATGAATCAAAATTTCAAATCTTCGGTTCATCACGCAGGATCTTTGTACGCCGTCGAGTAGGCGAGAGGATGGTTCCACAGTGTGTGACATCAACTGTCAAACATGGAGGAGGAAGTGTGATGGTCTGGGACTGTTTTGCTGGATCCAGGGTCGGTGACTTGTACAGAGTGAGCGGCACCCTGAACCAATACGCCTACCACAGCATCCTGCAGCGCCATGCAATACCCTGGTATGCGCCTAGTTGGTCAGAGGTTCATCCTACAGCAAGATATTGACCCAAAACACAAGTCCAAGCTATGCCAAAACTACCTCAGGAAAAAAGAACAAGATGGTAAGCTTGAAAACATGGAGTGGCCAGCACAGTCTCCAGACTTAAACCCCATCGAGCTGGTTTGGGATGAACTGGACAGAAGAGTGAAAGCCAAGCAACCTACAAGTGCCACACATTTATGGGAACTTCTGCAACAGACTTGGGAAGAACTTTCTGAAGAATATTTGATTTCTATTGTAGAAAGAATGCCACGAGTGTGTTCGGCTGTTATATCTGCCAAAGGTGGCTACTTTGATGAGTCAAAAGATTAGAATATATTTTGGTCAATAAATTGATTCCATGATTTATTTTTCAACTAAAATTGCTTATTTGTTCTATGCTTTCATTTCAGAGTGCAATGACACAATAAACTGAATAATTTTCAGTAAAAAACTGGAAAAAGTGTGGTGTTCTAAAACTTTTGACCGGTAGTGTAGTTGTTTTGGCTTCTATGAAAAGTTCACTCATATTTCCTGTAGTGATTTTAGACCAGACACAAAGGGTTGGGGACGATAATCAGAGTCGCTCAAAACAATGACCTCTTTAAACTGATATTTATGAGTTTCTATGCGCCTAACCTTTGTACAGCCTCTGTTAGTGGTGGCCCTTCTCTCAATGTGTCAGATGAATAAAGCAAAATTCAAACCGTTGTAAAATAAAAACTATATATGATCTCCATTAGACCCACCTTCACGTACCACAAATTCCCTCTCTTTCCTCTGAACAACTTTCTTTCTCCCTATTAAAGAAAAAAAAGACATCCATGTCAAAAGGTTTAAGCAGAGGAAACCTGTCTCAGCCTGAGTCCGACTCTCTGGGGTTTTTGTGCCATTAGGTTCACACGAGGGTTCTGGTGCTTCCCTTCTGCTCAATGAGCTAAAGTTGCCAGGCAACAAATTCTGCAGCAGTATCGCTTAGCAACAATGTTTATCCAGGATGTGACACAGGAACTAACTGAAGGATGAGGGTGAGAAAATTTTACTTTGGTCGTACTCATTTTTTAAACCAACGGGTTCCCCTTGCTGTGCATTCAAATGCTTCAAGTGCATCAACATAAAGTATTTCCACTACAGCAGCAGTGAATAGTTAAAATCGCTCGGGGGCAAGTTATTCATCTCTGTGACCAGAAAAACAAACATCACCTACAAGTTTCCCAAAGTTTGTCTTTAATCCTGACTCACTAGTTCCTGTTTTAGAAAGTTAGAATATAAAGGCAAAGAGAGGGAAGCCTCTGAGACTGAGATAAGACAAACAGCTACAGCTGAACGTGAAAGGCTGCGACACCTGTCAATAGCAAAAATAACTGACTGAAAGATAGCACACCGCCTGTATTCAGAAACTGAGCCTTAAAATGAGCCGTCAGGACTTCTGTAACCTTGTGATGTCACAACAAAGCAAGTCACTACTCTCAGCCATGCCTCAGAGATCCTACTTATCTCTGAGGGTTTACCTGAAATCTGCTATATTTTTATTTGATCACTCAGAAACAGTCAGCCAATCAGAAGAGAGGCTCAGAGCCTCCTCTCTTCTGATTGGCTCACCAACCTGTTGTTACTGGAGCTCCAGAGAGAAGCCTGAGAGAGGAGATGTAAAACTACACTGAGATGGTTTTTGGTTCTTAAAACCACAAATATATCTTCTTATGGATCAACACTTTAAATAAAAACACAGTAAAAGTGTAAAACACAGGACCATTAAAATAAGAAGAAAAAGAAAATATGCAAAAGAAAATACAAATTAGTGTGTTCTCATCCACTACTCTTACAGTATGTGAATATTAGGAGAAGCCTATTGATATAAATAGTTGGTGGTGGTAACTTCACAGTCAGGTATCATTGACCCATTTAAGAAGAAGAGGGTCGAAGGGAAATTTTGCAAGATATTTTACAGACTTTAAAAGGGATGTACTCACCAGTTTAAATTTTACACACTTTTGCCTGTTTGTTAAGTACATTTAGCTAGAACTATTTCAGCCTAATACAACAGTCTTGCAAACAATCCCACCCGTCAGTGCAGTTTTTGTTCAGACTGCTTTAGAGAGGTGTATATTCTCTTGTTGTGTGATTTGGAGGCTGCAGTTTGTGGCGCTGTTGAATTGTATTGCATCATATTGACTATTTATATCAGTGAGGGAAGGCTAAATAACAAACAACCCTCTACAACCTACATGAAGGTAGGATTTACTAAGAGACTGCATCAGTTTTAGCTGGGTATACCTAATGCCTTCATTAAAATGATTATTTATTAATGATTGCTTTGTTTTAACGGAGGACACGGATGTAAGAGATATAAATGATTTCATTTGAAGATAATTTTGTGATAACGATGCATGTGAAAAGCAAACTGATGGAAGTGCACCTTAAGTTTAGATGAATGCTCAGAGAAAAAGCCACTGAATGCAAATGAGAGCATTTGTGAGTTTCACTGCACTGCTGCTGCATTTCATACATAAAAAATGATTTATTCTGATAATGTCCTGATTATACATATGTAATCTAAACAAATGTAGCTCTGCCTCAGTCTTCACTAGATCCCTGGAATTTTATTTATTAAATACATTTTATTAGTTTACATACAGCAGGGGTCCAAACAACAGAGACAACAAACTTTTGGACCCCTGCTATATATATATTATATGTTTATTGAGGGTTTGTCACACAGTGAGTATTTTGTCTACTTTACAATGCTGGCAGCAGTGTATCTTGAATTGCAGATTCAATGTGATGACAGCATTAAATTACTGAGGCAGAATCTTTTCAAATCAATATTGATCTTAAACCTAATTAAAGCACTTATTGATCACAAAAGTTGGTCAAACCATTATACAGTAGGGTTGCTGTGGTAGTCAGTGTTACAGGGGTCACACGGTGTTCAGGCACACAGTGATTACATAACTTGACTACCAGTTGTCTTTCTTCCATATTTTATAGACAAAAAAAGCACTATTTTGGCAGTATTTCAGATTTAAACTCAATGCCATGAAACCTAATGACATTAATGAGGCAATCTGGAGGCAGCACCTTTAATCTAAAGATATCTGACAGATATCTTTTCTTTTAAAATGTCCAGTGTAGTTGGTAACGCCGGTGTTGTCATGAGTTTATTAACTGGTGGCAAAATTTCCATATCATGGCATTACTATTCTACAGCCTCTGTCTGAGCTGAGCAGATCCAGTAACAGCAGAACTTAAATCTTCGAGTTGGACACTGAACCCAAAACACATTAATCAAGAAGACTCACTGGTGAAATGATGTAACAAACATCACCCCCCAAAAATGCTATTAGTCAGCTCTAAAATCTTCTCTATCTAAAGAACTGAGCCGAAGACGTGATTTTACACACACTGATCCTCACAGCTCGGTCCAAACTACCATTTCTTTAATGTTGGTGATAAACAAGGAGAAAAACAAAACTTTTCAACTGTTTGATCAGGAACACAACTCTAACTAATTAGTTCAATCTCAGTGCCTCAGTAGTTTCAATACCACTGATTTAATGAGACAGAAAACTCAAGAACTTCTCATCTGCACAGTGTGTCTGGGCCTATGGCAACAGCTGGGTATGTTGGTTCATCACTGAGACTGATCACTGAGACTTAAGCTACATCCACACTACTACATTTTAGTTAAAACATATGTATTTTTCTATTTTTATTCCTGTTTTCAAACCTAAAACGAAGACTTTTGGAAAAGGTGCTGGACCTGCTTTAGTTCAAAAACTCTGGGGTTGTGTCTGGGGTGGAAACTGAGACCTTTGGAAACAATGACTAAGACACCCCAGTCCCTCCCAATTGGGTTTATCAGACTACCAGTGGTGAATACAACATGGGTAACGAATGAACATTAAACGGTATAGAAATTAAGTATCATGATTATATTGACCAAAATCATCACGGTTCTCAGTATTATCACAGTACTGTTAAAATAATTCAAAAATTAATAAAACACAACCTGAAATCTTTTCACGAAGTGAATGTTTGTTTTTAAAACATTAAAATATCATCATGTCCAACACATCTATTAACATCATACAAGTCTGTAAACGCAGGAATAGCAATTTTTTTCTGTGCGTTAATGTCTTTCAGAGCACAGACACTGTAGACACACCTGTCACCTGTCAAGCAAGGTGCTGCTAAACCAGAAACATTGCGGCCGCACTGCACTCGGGATGACAGGGAGCTGCAGCCCTTTTTAAAATCACACAATCACAGATCGAAGCGTCTCACACGGAGGTTCAACGATTAGCAGTTCACTGTTTTTCTGCTGCTCTGTGGTCATGTGACATCGCTCAAAACAGAAAGACAAACTCATCTGGCAGTATAAAAGGAGTCAATCGCCTTTTTAGTGGGTTTAGTTGCTTTTAAAAAACCTGCTTATGTCACTACCTTACGCCATGTTTTGACTGACACATTAACAAACCCAAGAACAACCCAACTGCACCTAACGTGAGTCAAATTAACCACAGCAATTAACCGCGGTAATCAACCCTGCTTATAGCGATAATTAAAATTGAGGTCAAGGTCCTCTGGGGATGAATCCAGGGAAACTAGTTATCTCCGTCTTCATACATATCATAGTGTTGAATGGGTATCTCACAGAGCACAGGTATTTCAGTCACTCAGTGGTTGTTAAAATTTGTTATGGGCACAATGTTTAAAATATCAACTCACCAAGTGTCAGGAAATCTCATAGGCAAAGACTCTTTCATTCAGAGTGTTGGCCTAAAGGTTAAAGATAGAGCTTGTTGATAGAGGGTCACCAGTTCGATTCCTGGATAAATCATTGCCACTTAATACTTAAACTAAATACTATAAAAAAAAAATTAAAAAAAAAGGACTGTGGTTGCACTGAGCAGCTAAATAAAAAAGGTGATAACAGTAAGGTTTTACTTTTTCAAAATGAAAGAAGGTATAGTATTTCTTCCTAACCCTGACTGGAGAACACTACTGTGGTACTGCTCTTATCCACTCTGAGGTATACTGACAGTACTGTTCTGTTAATACCAAGTTGAAATCCTAAATTGGACACTGTGCGTAGGATAAAACCACACTCAGGCCAAGCTCCATTATATCCTCCACTAATGGTCAGGATCTAAGAGCAATTTAAATCCATCCAACAGCTTTGTTTTAGGTGTGCAGCCTCACGGAGCCACTGGAGTGGCTGTTGACTTTTCATCTTGTTGAAAGAATAATATCAATTTCAAATGTGCTGCTGAAAATATCAGGCCACACTGTGGGAATAACCCATTTTCACCCTTCCTGAATTTTGACTGCAGTGTAACTACAAACACTCCTGACTCGTGGGAGAACGTGTCCAGAAATAGGTCTGACTGACGCAGACAAAAATTAATATCGCTGCACAATCTGCCGATAGCAGCAGAGTCACAGTCAGATAAGTGAATGCAGAAAAGTTGGAAGGCAAGACAAAGGTATAGCACCTTCTCATACACTGCTTTTAGTTCCAACTTTTCAAAGGGAGCCAGTTGTTCCATGCTTATTTCGCCTTGTTGTAACCCTGTCTTTGCGGTTTCGTGCTCTGCTGGGTATAAATAGCTTTATATTTTGGAAACACCTTGACATCTACAGAGATGTTATTATATTCCTGTAACCTGTGATTCCACTGAGCCAAGCGTTGTCTTAAAACTAAGATGCCTGGCAGGCAGGAAGTCCACAGCAGAGCTGAACTTTGCCGACTTTGCGTTTGAAGCAAAGAAAACAGAAATCTGAATGTCATGTTTTCGACAGCAGCAAACAGCATCTCGTCTCTGTGTCCTTTGTTGTTGCAACAGACGTCTGCTGTCCTCCAGTAACAGCACCGCTACACTGTCTATTGTGTTCCCCCTGTTATCTGGCAGGCAGGCAGCGGAAGCCTGCTCTCAGCAGAAACTCCTCTTATGTCCCTAAGAGCCAGTTCCCTCAAAGCCAAGAGACTATAAGATGCTAAGATATGGAAGTTTGAATGAGGGGTAGCAACGTCAGCGTTTCTGTGCAGGTGAGGAAAATTTGAAGAGAAGACTGTGAAAGCTCCGAGTCTTAAAAAAAAAAAAAAAAAAAGAGAGAGAGAAAAAAAAAGGAGAGAAAACTTAATGCTGTGGTGTCACAGATGATTTTTTTAGGTTTGAGAGATACTGCGTACCAGCGGCTCTTCACCTGCTCATTTCACTTTTGTAAAACTAGACAAGAAGAAATTTTCCCCAAAGCTTGATGATGATTATGACCAACTTCCAATCTCAGTCAAAACTTCAGTCACCACAACTCAGACACCTCCAGTGAATACAACTCATGTTTACTGAAGCTACTTCACACTAAAAGCAGTTATCCATTGTCTTTTGTGAAAGGAGGAAATTTTAAATCTTATTAAATTTCAAATGGTAGAATTACATGAAATCACCCCCCCCCCCCCCCCCCATTTTTCAGCCCTAGAGGCTGACACTTGACCCCACTAATGCCGTCTAAGAGCTCTGGCAAACGGAGGGGTTAATAACTAAAAAAGTTAAACCTGTTATCAGAGGAGAGAGGACAAAACGGTTGTGGTGATAAACTTTCACACTCATGGATACGGTTGTGGCTGAATGGGAGGAAATCCTGGTCAAGGTTCTGAACTACGGTGGAACTACAGTACGCAGTGTAATTTGTTTGCTTATGGCAGCTTGTTGGTAAAGGACTGTGGTAAAAACGGGATAATATTGTCCTAAGTTGTGCATTACAAAACTATGATGGATTCAACAAAAGGCAGCTTCACGTTGGTGGTTCTTTGTCACTGCATAGTTCATTACAAACCTCATTGCAACTTGTGTTCAGAGCTCAGACAGCCTCATTTTCAGTGACAGATTTAATCAGACTGAGTCTTATTCCAGTGTCAACATTCATCACACTGAACTCATCCACACTGAAGAATCTGATGTCTGGAGGTTTGATGTGGAAACTAGTTAGAAGCCACCAGAATGGTGATGAGTGTTCTTCAACCTGTCTGTGCCAAAAGTGACGCTCCCAATTATTTTTAGTCCACATGAAAGTTTGATTTCCAAAGCTTTCAGTCTAAAGGAGCGTCCAAGTGATGAGGTGCCAGGCTGATGAGTGAGAGGAAGCAGAGGGCCTGTGGTTGGTGTTAATTTCCCTTCCTGTTGTGTGTGTGTGTGTGTGTGTGTGTGTGTGTGTGTGTGTGTGTGTGTGTGTGTGTGTGTTGCAACAGCCTGCGTATACTGGATACCTGACAGGACAGCCTGTCGCCTGTCTCCTGTCATTCCCTGATGTCTCTTCAATTAAAGCATAAAAAGCTGTTTTCTTACTAATAAATCGTGGTAACAGAACAAACTTGGTCTGAGAACATTACAACAGTGTAGAGCAAATGGATTTATCAAAAACTAAGTGGTCAGTATTTTAGTCGTGATCCAGATTTGTGATTTCCTGAAAATCTTGACTGGTTGACTGTGATAAATCTGTCCGTTATTTTTTATTTAGTCCATTAATCAGTTTGTCTATAAAATATAAAAAAGTGAAAAAGTTCACTTCATGATTCAGACTGATATCAGGGTCATATGAGCCTCTCATTAGTGGCCTGTGTTCTGTATCTGTGTGCGAACCAGGAGCAGTGAACCTTCGTCATGTTAATCATAGAAAAAAGCAGATAAGCTGTTATTTCTGTCCATTGCTACTTTTGCTCCAGTTTTTCTGTCGCCATTTTTCTGGCTCTGGCTCAGAAGTGACGACGTATGTTGAAAAGATAACTGTGGTCATATTCTTTATTTTTCTTTTCCCAATTTTTGTCCAAAAACTAAAGATGTATTAATCTGCCGCCGTTTATGTAACATTTTGCTGAAAACTACACTGCTCAGCTGTCTTAGAAAATTATTTCTGCTTTTTTAAAGATGTTGAAAAGTTTTGCTCTGTTCATGAGCTTCACCGATGTTTGCAGACAGAAATATCCTTTGATCCTGCCGACAAACTTCTCGTTGTTGATTGGCTGTTTTCCCGGCCAGAGAAAAAATTGAGCACTGACCCAAAGAAGAGTTAAGTCATTTAAAAGTCTGGAAACAGTTTGAGTTCTTCTGAAGTTTTTATATTATCTAGAACACACATATTCTTCTAATGATTCCCTACATTTATATTTTAGATTACAGTGTTCCTGGTTTTTGTGAGCTTTTCAGCAGGTGTAAAAATGAATAAAGATTAGAGGAGCAGACTCTCCGAGTCATCTCATTAGATACCCGACCTAAAAATATACTTCATATATTGCAACAAGTTGAAATGAGGATGATTGACTTGATAAGCTGTGGGCGAATGAACAGGCCTTTTCTGTTCAAAGGTGCATTTCTAAACACATTCAGGATGTGAGTATGTTTCCACTTGAGGCAGGGCTGTGACGGCTGACACATCTTATTAGGAGGAATTCAAAGATCCACATATTTCCAACAACAAGACAACAAAAAATGTTTTAAAATGCAAATCGAGTCAAAATAAATGTCAGGTTTTCCACATTTGATTAATTGGTGCTCAGCTCCTTCAGTGCTTCAGACCAGTGTAGTGCTCAGTAATTGATCAGGACAGATGTTCAAAAACAAGACACACCCTCACTATGTATCACAGGTACAATGTAATGGAGAAATACATGATGGGACGACAGTGAAATTAAAAAGAAAAAAATCTGCATCTGCTGAAATTGATTATTCATTTAGAATGAATCCCTGTAGTTCCAGTGAAGCCTGTAGATCTGAACTGTTGTTGTAGCTGGTGTGTGTCTGTCAGGTGTGCAGTGTGTTACAGGAAGCAGCTCCACTCTGTCAACCAGCAGTCTGACAACAGACAGATGACACAGCATCTGCTGATGTTTAATTTTACACGCACAAAGAGACGGCTTATGTTTGATTTAATGGCGCACTGACATACGCTCTGTGTTGCAATCAGTCTGCTGTCATTATGGTCTTTATGAGATCTTCTGCAGGAGGCTGAGATACACAGAGAGCTAAAGGTTTATGATAGTAAAAGGTCTCATACTTTACACTTTTCCTGTTTTATTTGAAGTGTTGAGCCATACCAAGATATTTGTGGTTTTAAGAACCAAAAACCATCTCAATGTAGTTTTACATCTCCTCTCTCAGGCTTCTCTCTGGAGCTCTAATGACAACAGGTCGTTGAGCCAATCCTAAGAGAGGGGGCTCTGAACCTCTTTTCTGATTGGCTCACTGTCCAACAAAAATATAGCAGATTTCAGGTAAAAACTCTGATAAACCAAATCCTGCCAGGTTGGATGGTGGGTCCAGGTGGGCACACCATGGGGCATGTCTGAGAGTGGTGACTGCTTTGTTGTGACATCACAAAGTTACAGAAGTCCTAACGGCACTTAAAAAGGCTCAGTTTCTAAATAATGGAAGTGTGCATTTCTCTGTGGACTGAGCGCTTTGATACAGTACAAATCACAGTATTAATATAGAACATAAACCTGCTTTAATCAAAGAACACATGGAAATCTAACTTTATACAATGTGGACCTTTAATTTAATTTAATTAGTTAAGTCCAGGGCTGAGAGAAAATGATAAAGTAACTCTGCTAACAATGTGCTACATTACAGAGAAATACAAAGCTGTATTAATGAGCTTTTAGTTATTTCAGTTCTAAGAACTGTGGAAAATGTGTTTAATCAAAGCATCAGCAGCAGACTGGGTCTCTCCACAGCTCTCTCTCCCTCTTTATTTCCTCGCCCTGCTGTTCTCCATCTCTCTCTCTCTCCCTGTCTTTGTTTATGAAACTGAGATGAATCCTCTGCATCTCACAGCTGACAACCTCCCTGCATGAGGCAGCACTTTCTGCTCAGCTCAGAGCGATATCATGCTGCTGTTGACCTGGCAGCTCTCAACCACTGATTTAAGGAGGCAGCTCAAATTTTGAGGTGAAGACCTAATTTATGTTCCCGTCAAACCATGCCTCTCCTTCAATCTTACTCAAATGTCCCAGGTGCAGCTGAGCGGTTCAAACCTTCTTCCTGCACAGATTGTTCATTTGTCTCAAGTCTCAGAGGAAATATCGGCTTCACTCCCAGCAGCCCTCAAGCTCACTTCCGCAACACTCGAGATTGACAAGTTCCTCGGGTGTGCTGGCACACTGCAGGGAGTGTGCTCAGTGGATGATTTAAAGCACACACTGTGGTGTGTGTGGCATCAGGAGTCACTACTGTTATTATATTATTATGGACGATGCACACCTGTCTCATCATTCTCTGAGCTGACAGTGCAGTAACAGTGCAGTCTCTTCTACAGCTTCATTAGGTAAATGCAGCTCTCCAGCAGCATTTTACAGAACCTGAATGCATTTAAGTTTAGCTTTCTACGATGTTTGCATCCATTGGTAGCCTGCGATTCATTTAGTTCAGTTCTTCATTCTTAAAACTGACAATATCTATCACCATCTACTTCGTCCAGCGCCAAAATTCTATCTGAATGGACATATACTGAACAGAAATATTTATATACACACGCACGCACACACACACACACAAACACACACACACGTACATATATACACATACATACATTTTTCTTCAGGAAAACCTAGTTTCAGCTTAAATCCTAGTTTATCCAGTCATAAAATTTTATATTAATATTGTGAAATTTTGTCATAACTGCTGTGTGAAATCTTGAATAATGGCTAAAGGGTTTTGTGAGGTCACAGTGACCACCTCTGACCACCAAAATCTAATGTACTGAAATATTGTGTTAACAAGAATGGGACGGACAAATAACCTGAAAACATAATGCCTCAGGCCCTGACTGCCATTACAGAGGCACAATAACAGATCTAAGCCTTTCAATAAACACAAAAGACACACACACACACACACGAGATCCTGAGGCCCATTGTCGTGCCAGTCATCTGCCGCCATCGCCTCATGTTGCAGCATCATATACACAATTCCTGGAAACTTAAAAAGGTCTCAGTTCTTGCATGGTCTGCGTCCTCACCACACACGTCACCCATTGAGCTTCCCCATCCCCATTGGGATGCTACAAATCGACATGTACGACGGCGGGATCCACTTCCTGCCAACATCCAGCAACTTCACAGAACCAGTGAAGAGCAGCAGTCCAACAATCAACAACCTGATCAACTCTGTACAAAGCAGATGTGTCGCACCGCATGAGGCAAATTGTGGTCACACCAGATAGTGATTTGGCTGATACCTCGGCCAAAAAACAAAAACAAAAATGCACATTTGTCACCCACGTCACACAGCTCAGTGCCTAATAAACACCTTATCCAAAATAAAACTGCACATTTTAAAGTGGCCTTTTATTGCGACCAGCCTGAGGCACACCTGTGCAGTAATCATGCTGTGTAATCATCATCTTGATGTGCCACACCCGTAAAGTGGACAGATGATCTTGGCGAAGGAGAAGTGCTCACTAACACGGATTAATACTTAATCTCAACTCATGAAAAACAGGAGCAAAAAAAACAAGCGTCTTTATATTTTTGCTCAGTGTAGTTGTGTCAATACCTGCAGCTGCAGGATTTGAATCCAAACAAACAAAAAAAAAGTACACCCCATGTTTGCTGCAGCACACAGAAGTGTCCTGTTCCCACTAATTAATTCCCTGTGGGTTTGCACTATTTGTCTGAATTCATTTCAGGAGTCTATTATTGTCGCTGGCGGGAAATGTTCTCTGCACAGACACGCATCAGACATGGAGAGAACAGGCAAACCTCCAGCACTCGATCCACAGAAGAACACATCAACCACTCCTGATGCTTCACACCTCGACAACAGGATACCCAGTTCATGGGATGATACTTATATCTGCACATGGGCTGAGAAGAGTACAGTTTTCTTCCATTACGTTACTTTATTTCTTGATAATGATGTCAAATGAGAATGTATGCATAGGTTTAGTCAACTACAGTCCTGCAGCCCCCAACCACTTGAGAACCAGGTTGAGGGAACACATGCACAAAATTGGTGTATTATGATTTATAAATACTGATTCCTGCAATTCCAGACCAGGTTTTTCAGGCAACTTCTTTACAGGTAGTTATTCTGTTGTGGAGAATCCTGACCCTGGATATACATGTAAACTGGACATTTCAACATTCAAACTTAATTTTCACACCACAGAGTGTTTCTTTTCAAATCAAAAAGGCTGGTAAAGAAAGAAAAACATAAGCATAATCTGGACCTGGGAGAACTTTAGGTTATGTTACCATTGTATTTTTCAAGCAAAAGCAGTTTGGTGTGACTTTGCTCCTGTTGTAGTGTTTGGGAGAAACATTGGTCAGGGTAAAATGGCTGACACTCTTGTTCACCCAATGTGTCAAAGTTCACTTATGTTACTTCTGTAAAAGCAAAAACATAAATTTGGGCTATTTAGTGGTAAATATGCCAACATCTTTCTGATCATTCTGTAACATCACTCTGTGACTGAGTGTTAACTCCTCTTTAAAGAGGTGAACCAGCATCATTTCATGCATATCATGAATAATTTAAGATGATTAGTTTAATAAATCTAAATCAAGACCAGTGATTAGAGGAAGAGACATTTGTTAGTTCAAGATACATTTTTAATCTTCTGCTGCTCAGCTCATTTACAGGTTATAACTATACGAGATGTCAAAATTAATCAGCCTTCAACGCAAAGCTTTCCGCCTTCTCAACAAACAAACTAACGAACAGGGGTAACAGATGTTTGTGTTCTTGGTTTAGAGCTGAAACAATCAATCGATCAGTTGATTGACAGAATTCCTGGTTGAACAAATATGAAGATATCTCATTAGACATCAGCATTTTATGCACTAAATTTATCAGTTCAACAGAAAATATGTTAAAACCTGCATTTGGATTCAATAACCCATGACTATCTGGTACATATCCACTAAGCTTTGGCACAACTCAATGTCCCTAATAATGTGGAGAGTATTTTACTAAAGGATGCACTGACCCATGCTCCCTGACACTCGCTGCTGATGCACAATAATAACCCAACAACACAGAGCGCACAAACTCTGCTGCTGCACCATCTGCTGAAGGAGAAAATATCTGAGCTGTAGACTGGTGGATTTCATCATTTCATTTCTGGAAAGCTAAGTTTCAATGTCAAAACCCAATAAGTCTGGTGATTACACATAATCATGACAAATAGCCTGTTTTTAGGTCGTTGATCTACAAGACTGTGGCATATTTTCACGTAGAGAGCTTCACATGGATTGTAACCACATCTTTGAAAAGCTCTGCTGTTATCTGCATTACAACCATTTACCATCTCCTGTCGGAGTGGCACATTCACAGTTTTTCATGGCGCATTTTAATTGGACTCAGTGGGACACTCTGTCCAGCAGGGACAGGACAAGAGCTATGAATAACAAATCCACATCATTACCATCAGAGAAATAAGTAGATATGGATTAAATTTGGGCACAGCCTGAGGAGACAGTGTGGTCCAGTGGAAAATACAGTTTTGATACTATGGTTGAACATTTGACAACAACTGATCAGAGAAAGCTTGATTATGCATTTACATTAAAATGTTTGCGTTTCCAACCCCATGAAACTCATCTAAAATCTCTTTCAATGCTTCAAAGAAGAGGATATTGTGATGGAGTCTTAAAAAGGCCAAGTGACACAAATCTATGAGCTTAGACTATGAAATAACAGGTGAATAACACTCATGATGAATTTTTTTGTTTTTTGGGAATAAAAGACCCAACAGTGTCAAATGTTGATTAATTTGTAAAGACTCATTATGGAGTTTGATCATGTCAGTATCACACAGCTTTGGCCAATTAACAGCTCAGCTTTTAGCAAATCATCTGCTCCATCTGTCAGACACATGCAAACACTTAGAGAGAAAATGAATGAATATATTTTCCCCGGCGGGTTTTGTAAGTGCAGCTCTTGAGTCTGTCCTCCTTTTCACCGCATGACGACGTGTCCTCAGACAGCATCAACAGCCAATTCAGTGATATGGAAACCAAGTCAATCTCTGGAGCATCATTAGTGAGAGCAATGGATTAGCAGTGTGACACTTCAGACAAATTATTGCAAAGCGTGGACAATCTGTTACTACTCAAAACCTCTCTGTTTACTTATTGAGTGTGAAGGATGAACATGGAGCTGGGAGTTTTAATGATGCAAAAGTAAATTGGCAGTGATGCTTTTAACTTCTCCGCAGGTAAAGTCTTTTTGTCTACTACACAATAATCTGACCACTGGGATGCATTTAAAACACAAAATCCAGAAGCACAACTAAAGAATTTTAATTCATTTTATCCCAAATAACTATGAAAAGACTGAATTCCACTTCTAACAACCATCATACTCATATTTCTCATATTTCTTATTAAGCATTCAGAATGAGAAGAACATCGTCAGACTTTTCAAACCTAATCATAACAGCTCAACAAGTCTGAAGGGAACAGTGTGCTTAAAACAAAGTGGGTGGACACATGGGGACACAGGCAAACACAAACTAAAACACATTCATCTTTAACAGCACATTGGCTGACGAGCATTTAATGTCAGCATTAAATAGGATCCTACTTATTTCTGTATATAAACACCTTGCTAATGTTGAAATGCTAATGTTAAGTCAACATCATTTGTTATACATACACTCAGGAATACCTGAACATTTCACTTTGTGTGGCCTTCTTTGACATTTATTGCACTTGTTGTATTTGGTTAAACACACTAGATACTGTTACCCGCATCTGGTTTGAAAAGGAGTTAAATTAACTGTAAAAGCTGCAGCCTGTTGCAGAAAAGGAAGTGATGCATCTCATGTGCCCAAAATCCCCACATTCTTCCTATTGGCTCATAGACCTGGGGTCCCCAGATGTGAGGTCTGATGCATTGATTTTAATCCTTGTTTTTTTGTAACTGTCCATCATGGGTCTGACAGTGTTGGATGA
The DNA here is from genome assembly GCF_002814215.2 of Seriola lalandi dorsalis. NCBI lineage: Eukaryota > Metazoa > Chordata > Actinopteri > Carangiformes > Carangidae > Seriola > Seriola lalandi. The sequence goes on along the minus strand of NW_019525210.1, from coordinate 234,853 downwards.
GTGCGAAGCTAAATCCCGGTCGTACTCATAACAGAGCTTCTGGTTCATCCATCCTGTGGCTGAAACATCTAGGTTATTTTAGACATGTTTGACGAGTAAAAATATCTGCTGTGACAGATGCCTATAATCAGCCTGTACAACATGTTGAGTAATCACAGCTTAATGTGACCTTGCGTTGTCTCTAGTGTCTGCTAAATGTCTGAGATATAGATGACATGTTTTAATGAGCCTGTAGCTTAGCTCGATGTCAGACTAAGTAAATGCATCTGATTCTCACTATTTCTCTGAGGCATTTAGCTCATTAATTGTAAAAGTAACGGCGGGAGTCTGGGCTGCAGACAGCTGCTTATTAGTGAGAAGACTTTCAAGAGCCAAACTACGACGTCTAATGAATGTGCTGCAGAGAGGGAGGTGATGCTGTGGTGCCTGATTCTGCATCATCTCACTTAACTACACACTTTGCTAAATACTTAGAGCTCAGATTTACATAGACTTATTCATCCTGATGTTTACGTCTCAACCTAAACAACAAAATTGACTTTTTACATGCACAGTAGAAACCAAATCAGATTAAGGCAGGAAAATGAAGAATGTGGTGGCATTCATTATTACTTCAAGACCCATATTTACAGCTGTTTAGCAACCAGACCTGCTAAAGTCAACAGGTTTGTCCAGGAGAATTTTTTTTTTTAACAAGATTACAAGAATTATTTTGCTCTCTTCCAGTGATTAGTAAACCTGGTTTTAGGGATGTTCGATTGAATTTTGTTTTCCTCACTGAGCCAATGCTCGTTAACTGACAACATTTAAAACATACTATTTAGAATAGCTGAGTGTCTATAAACCATTAAACCATACTAATACACAGGGGATGAAGTGGACCAGAACAATTCGGGGTGTCTAAACTGAGAGTGAGTCAGACAAGCACAAACACAGAGACAGGAGAGAAGCCCCTCCCGACAAATCAACACAAGGCGATGGTCCTTTTAACTTCACTGGTGCAGAAGAAGCGACGTCCCACTGATCCAGGAAGACATTAAAAGCTCTACGTTATAAACTCATGAGGTTATTCTAAAGATCAGCTCTACGTGTGATTAAAAAGAGCAGAGGAGCAGAACTGCTTCTTGACTGGTGGAGAAATGCACTTCTTGCGAGAACAGCCAGGCTCCTCAAGCAGACCAGGTCTACCTCAGTCCTCAGCAGTGTACAGCTTGTCTACTGGTTTTCATTCAGAGAAAGCTACATGTGGACAGGCTGTGGGGTGGAGCATACCTGCTCACATGGTTCTGATGTCCAAGGTTATGTAACTGTTTAATTGATTGTATTAATTGGTCAAAATCTCATTGTCGGTTAGTGATTAACACTAGCAGGGTTCTCTTACGGCGATGTTTAAGAGATCAGCTTACTGCACAGAGCCATCAATGAATACACCCATCAGGTGTTCAAATGAGAATTAATTTCAAACTGGAGCTGGTTTGAATACTGGCTGGTAACAATGATTAATAATTTGAGCAGCAGGATTATGTGATTACTAATGCAAGCGAGTTTCCAATATTAAAAAACTGATAAACTGATGTTCCAAATATCATGAAATTCACAGCAAAATGAAAACTCTTCTGCTTTATGGTCTGCATATGTGTGTCTGTCTCATGTGCAGCCAAAGAAACAGACAGACCATTAAAAACATTTCATACAACTTGACAAAAACCAGCTAATTAGGATGATGCATGTCTATGAAAATAATGAGGATATTACGTTACACTGTGATGCTTCCCTCTAACACTGTGTGGAAATTAGTTGTTTGGGTCAAACTGGCTCAGGAGGAGCTTGAATCTCTCTGCTGCTGCCGCCACTCCCACATGAACCGTTTTTACAGGATGAAAAAAATTAACCAGCATGAGCACATTTCTGTGACCTTTAAAACTTCCAAGACACACGCTGGGATTATTACCAAGAGCAGCTCAACACACTGCTGAAGAGGAGTGGGAGAGAGGGAGATAATACCGTCTCTGTGAAAACACCTTGCTTAACCCCTCACAGCCAAAAGGGCCATAAGATAATCAGCACAAACGCTTGTTGCTTTTTCATCCGTCTGATTATTTCTATGGGATGTTTCAGAAGCCACTAACTTTTGAAGTTGAACTTTTGAGACCATGGAAGACACATTCCAGTACAGAACCTCTTACACAACAGTCTCTCTTAAGAAATGTTTGTCCAACAACTGGGTGTGGACCCAAAGCTGGGTCTCCAGCATTTCAAAACCACTACCTGAAATATTCCTCTGCGACAAGAAAGTGGTTGTTTTGCAGGAAAATGCAGGCGAACACATAACTAAATCCATGGTTGTGCAGAAAATGCTGTTGTCTGGTAGGTGGATAAATTAACAGCCAGAAAAATGACAACAATTACTTAAAAATCATCTTACATAATACCCTGAAAAAGCTCTTTGGCTGCATAGTGCTAATGAAAGCAGTGTACTACACAGCAAAGTGATGAGGGGCTGCTCTGAAGGCATGAATGAAACTCTTTAAAGTCTTAGCAGTGTGTCAGCATTTCAGCATTATCTGACCATACAGACGAAAGAGGAAGGTGGGGGGTGGGGGGTGGGGGTGGCAGTAGGATACTGCAGAGACAAAGAAGACTGTAAATGCACCATTAAATACTGAGGATGAAGAGCATCTGATGAGCTGACTCCAGGTAGACTGGGTGAGGTTAAAACCGTGTCTACCATTTCTTCCAGATCTTAAATTCAAGATGAACACATTTTAAAGACCAACATTATTAATTCATAATCAATATTTTTTCCAACCAAATGAATGAACCACATGAGTTCCCCAGACATCTGAGGATATTACTCAGATCTTTTTGCTCCTGATTCAGCTGCTGATTTTACTATTTCAGTCCTACGATGATTCACTCTGGTTTTGGTTTTACTCACAATTATCAGAAAATACCCTCTGGTGACTCAGAAGAGGAACTAACACACACTACACACATGCGCACACACAGCCTCTGCCTGTTCATGCCCACTGACTGCACACAAAAATGAATTAATCTCCAAATACACACAGAGCACACAGTACTATGTTTGCAGTGAGGTAGTTTTGTGTCACTATTGATTATTTTAGTGTGGAATCAGTGGGACTTTAAAGTCACAAAATGCCACTAATGTTTCAGCTGTAGGTTTGCTGAATAATGCCAGTCATTCCTCTGTTATCTGATATTTGTAAGCTTTCTAGACAGGCTGATTTGGTTATACTTTTTTAACTGCCGTGGCAAGTAATTATTGGTGCAACATTTCAAAAGATGGAGGGAACTTCTAACTGTGACAAACTGAAGTGGAATTGTAAAATTATATTCCTTGGCTGGATAGAAAATTATGGCACCTTCTCATCATGTTGGGAGTTCCTGTAATTTACCAGTTTTCACTTTTAAGTCAGAATTACCACTGGGAAACTAAGGGATTTTTTTATGAATGTTCCAATACATCCAACTTGGCTTAAAATAATACAAAAGTGACTGAAAGATGAAACAAGCCAAGGTGCTTTGCTTGAAGTAATTAAAGGCTACTTTGCATTTGGACATGTCTGTGTGCTGCTTGTTAAACAGCAACACCAGTGGGAAAACATACTTAATGGCATGCAGGCAGCACATGAAGAAGCAGATATGATACTGAGGCTCCCAACCACAGATGCTAGAGATGCTGTGGTACCACACTGTGTTTAGGAAGAGCTGTGCAATTCCTTAACTAAAAAAATAAATATGCAAGTTATAAAAGATGTTGGACCACCATTGCAGCAAGTGCTGATATATCAGCCTATATCAGCTGTAGTGAAAACAACAAACAGGTTTGTGCCTCTTGCAAATGCTAATGTAGCACTGGCAGTTTGGCCCCACCTCACCTGAGCCAGTTTGTACTGGTGTATTTTTAACACTCTTAAAAGCTGAATTCAATAACCTAAATGGGATACAAGCTCAAGGGTTCGATATTGTATAAAGTAAGATTTCTATGTGTTGTTTGATTATAAAATCAGGTCTAGGTTCTGTATTTATACTGTGATGGTATCAAAGCGCTCAGTCCGCAGTGAAATGCACACAGCCTGTATTCAGAAACTGAGCCCTTAAAACGAGTCAGGACTGTAACTTTGTGATATCACCACAAAGCAGTCACAACCACACCTTAAGCCCTGCCCGCCTGGACCCACCATCCAACCTTGCAGGATTTGGTTTCTTTAAATGTTTACCTATATTTTTATTTAATCACTCAGAAAACAGTCCGCCAATCAGAAGACAGACGCAGAGTTTTTGGTTCTTAAAACCACAAATATATCTTGGTATGGATCAACACTTCAAATAAAACACAGGCAAAGTGTAAAAGATGGGCACATAAAGTCTATAAGTCAAATCCCAACAGAAGGATTTGATCTTGTAGAAGGTGACACACCTTTTTCACTGTTGTTGCAGTTCACACAGGGGCCACTTGATGTTATCCAAGTGCATCATGTTACAGACAGTACCTTTAAATATCAACCAATCAACTAGTGAGGAGCACCTGGTTTTCCCCCTTTGAAAACACTTCATTCAGGTGTGGCCAATTACAAGTCTTTGAGGCCCAACAGTCTGCAGGACAGACTCCACATCAGTCCATTAAGTAGAGAGGAAGAATCCCTCTGTGAATCACTTGCTGAGGCGATATGGCTATTAATTACCTTTAGTCAATCATCTGCACTTCAGCTATAACGCATATCAATATCAGTCAACATGGAGGGGAAATAATCGGTGCACGACCTGCACATATAACCGGTGACCTCCCGTTCAGTCTCAGAGCTTCTTATGGAAGCTGTTCCCTTTGACCTGCGAAGTTTCTCTCTTACCTTGAGCGATGGCTATGGACTCGAAACTCTGCAGCTCCTTCAGTAAACACGTCCTCTCCTTGGGCTGGAGGCGGTAAATAAACTCTTTGGCTCTCTTGGGGGAGTTGAGCGGCTCATTCGGCTCGTTTCTCCCATGTGTGCCCATCCAGCAGCTCGGCGTGTGTCGCCCTAACGCCGGCAACCTCGGCGCCACCAGCAGTACCGCCGGTTGTGCCTGTTTCAGTCCCGAGGGTAACTTCTGTAAGGTCGGTCGGAGAGCTCTCTGTAGCCAAAGCTTAAGCATTGTGACAAAAAATTAAGAAGTAGCACGCTCTGTAAAATGTAAAACCTGCTTTTCTTGACGGTTATTTGGGCGCCGACCTCTGCCAACGTCTCCCCCGCTCCGACTACGACTGGCGCTCCGGCAGAAGTTGAGTCTTACTCGGTCCTTCCTAGCTAGATTCGTCCCTCAGCGGGAAAGAAACCGACGAGTTTTAACGACCGTTTCTCTAAAACTCGGGTTAACTTCCAAACAGCCGAACATATCCTCTCTCCGTGCCGTGCGCCGCCCAAACTGTCTCATGATCTTTAAGACTCGGCGGTCAGGAGTTTGGCACATTAACTTCAAGCTAAAGCTGAGCAACCAGGCAGCGTCAAGTCAGGCGGAATACAAAGCCAATTTCCGGCGGGGGGTTTTCAAAATAAAACGTGCCGCTTCACTGACCTAAAAAGTGAATTCAGCAGTGGTGGATGAATTATTTAATTACGTGGCCTGATTAACCCCCTAGGGGCCCTTGTTAATGCAATGTTGATGGGGCCCCTATTGACCCCAGATAAACAAGTTATACACTGTGTATGACCATTGTAACTGGAGTGTCATACACAGTGTGGGAACTTTGAGTTTTACATAGTTTTCAGCTCTGTTTCTGGACACAGATGCTCACAAAAGCTTGTTCAGTGTCTTTGTGTAACCTTACCACTGATATGAAAAAACATTACAGATTTATATTGCAACACTGGTCTTTTGCAAAGTAAAATTACATGTTTTTTTTTTTTATGTGTAAATGGTCTGATTTGAGGTATTATTTAGAATAACAACACTAATTATCTGTACATGGGCTTTTCTTTATCATTTTTTTATTTTTTCTGTATTCTAATTAACATAATTGTGAAGGTGGCCCTCTTTGCTGTCACACGAAACTGCAAACTGCAACTTGAAATGCATCAACTGTGAAATTATGTTTATTTCAACATGGTGAAATTGCACCATCTACTGATCCAGCAACTAAACTGCATCTCCACACATTACATGTACTCCCAAGTTTAATCTTCAATGGTTTTACTACAAATTTCTATTAAGTATTGTATACTGTGTGTGCTAAACAAGTACTTGAAAAAGTAATTTAATGGTGATGTCAGTGATATGTGAGATAAAGCCCAAACTCAATATCAAAGATGATTTTATTTACATAAATCTCTTTTTAAAACAAAAGGCAAAAAGAACAGCTTTTACCTTTTCAAAAGCTTTCAGAACAATCAGCCTAATAATCAAAGTCCTTCATCGCTGACACATGTCAAAAAGCACAGCTTTCTAATCAAATCAGACCCCTTCTCTTTCTCATTAAACATAATGTATTCCTTGCAGCTTATTTCCTGCGACCAGCAATTACAACAGTAATGAACATGAGTTTGTAGTCAAACCCTTAAGACGTTCAGGCTGTGGAAGTCTAAACAGTAAATACTCAGGAGTTGTGCTTGAAAGCTTTTTAATACAAATTCACAATGAAAGTCTGTGTGGCTGCTAAGGGATGTGTTATTGACCGAGCTGTACTGTCAGGAAAGATGAAGACGGGACTCCTACTAATTTTTTGAGGCCTCATTTCATGCCAGTAGTTAAAGATTTTGGATCAGTACATCTGTTGTTTCTTATAACAACACAACAAATATCACAGATCGTATGAACTGACAGTGTCTAGATTTACTACAACAAAACCTGTCTGTACTTTTCCAGACTTTGCTGCACCTCCTTCGGGGTTTGTTTTTTTTTCCAAGGCCTGGAAATTTTTCAATGTACTGAAAGTACTCTTCCAGCCCTGCAGCAGGACCCTGAGACTAGAAACACAGTTTGAGCCTTCAGATAGGTGCTATCAACGTGGCCAGACAGCTCCAGTCTGTGCCAGTGATCAGAAACAACAAAAAAAAAAAGTGCATTTACTGAATCACATCTGCTGTTACAAAAATAACCAACAGCTGACAGGTAAAACAATTTATGGTACTTTTTCCTTTTGAAAGAAATTCAAGTACCTACAGTCCCTTGTAGATGAAACAACTGGCACCTTGTCATACGTTATTTTTGTGACATTTACAGAGGAGCATTGAAAAATAATTGTTTAACTCAATACATTTATGCATTTTTTGAGAACACAGCTCTTCAAATGTGGCTTCCGCTATGACTCCATACCAGCACTCTCATCACAAACAATTTCTGGGTCTGAAACATGAATTTAACCAAAGTTAATACTGATTTCTGTGAAGAGAAATGTGGAAGTTTGCATGAAGAAAAAAAAAAAAACTATTTGAAAACAAATGTTTCTCTTATATCCTAAGGGAGAAAGTGTGCACATGTGTGTTTTATTATATGTACAATAACGTACACAAATGTAAGCAAGGTCACACAAGGGACCAGTAGTAAGTAATGATAGAGGTATATCAGTGATTACAGTAGCAAGTCACTTCTTTTTAAATCAGACACACCTCTGTTTTTCTCTGGTTGCTGCAGAGTTGATAAAAAAAAAAAAAAAAAAAACTGCTTCACTCCCCTGCCTTCATTTTCTCTTAACGAGTTAATTAAAGACAAAAATGTTGAACAAGTATATGACAAACCTGAGCTGTGACTGATCTGAAGGTCAGAGTCTGCAGCACTAAGGCTGGTTTAGAAAGATTAAAGACAAAAGAGCAAGTGAGGCCAGAATTTGTGAGTGCAATCGATGTTTAGAGCGAAACTAAAGCCATATTCAGATGTGGCAGTAACATCTGTCTTCTGTGATCCGATCACAAGCGGACAGCTCTAAGGAAATGAGTACACACCTGGCTTTAAGATGAGCCTCCACACACGTCTCAAATGAGCACCTGTGATTGGATCTCACTTCCCCGCTTTATATACAAATAAACAGGTATTGCGTTGTTGTTTTTAGCCAATCCAAGAGACGGGTCCGTTGTCTCTCTGTGTTTGTGTGTGTGTGTATGTGTGAGAGAGAGAGAGACGGAGAGAGATAGTGGGTGAGAGAGAGAGAGAGAGATCCTTTGGCATCAAAGTATCCATATGTTTTGGCAACATGTTTACTGTTGTTTTTGCCGATAAAGCTATTTGAATTTGAATTTGATAAATTTGGTAATTGCTCTGCTCACAGCTCTACACTGGAACAAAATTTTATCCATTTGAAATAGTATAATATTGTGGGTTCATTATGAAACTGTGTTGGGAGTAATTACACTGTGGCAGAGGACGTCAGTCTGCGGTCCTTCAATTTGTGATCAGATCTCAAATGCGTCCTCTAATGCATCTTGGGTGCGTTCACACCTGTACTTAGAGCTTTCCATGTGTGATCGGATCACCTGAGACGGATGTTAATACCAGGTCTGAACAGAACATAAAAAAATAACCTTGCTGAAGCCTTAAAGTGCAGTACATTACAGTAGTTTGGACACATTCAAGTGAATGGGAAAGTTTCCAAACTTTTGACTGGTACTGTATATTCTCAGATTTGTAAGAATCTGCCAAAACAGCTGGAGGAAGTAGTGACAGAAGGTTTCAACCCAAAAATACATTTTCTTTTCTCTCAAATTGTGTCTCAAATTCTGACTTGCAGATCAATTTAAGCTTGAATTTGTTTTGTCGCTCCACACGTTTGTCGTTAACAAACTAACAAACTGCAGCGTTTCTCCTATTATAAACACCACAAAGGAAAAGAACTGCATCTTTAAGACATCGTCTAAGCACATTACACGTCGGCAGGCACACACACACACAATTACACATTTCCTTACACACACACACACAAATATACATTAGGGCTGCACAAGTGACAGAATCTAAACAAAGTCGTGATTTGACTTAGGTGTAGCTTCTCGTCTTTCTTCAAAAGTATGCTCAACAAGGCAGAGTTGTGCTCCAAGCTGCAGAAAATCTGATATTTCCACTTCCTGATGTGTATCAGGTTTGAGGCGTTTGAGAAATGAATTCTGTACAGACAGCTGTGTCCACATGGCGAGATTTGTTGCAGGATCTCAAAAAAAAAATAAAATAAAATAAAAAAGACAGAATGACTTTTTGGTCTACATCATGCAGCCCCAATAGACAAACAGACAGACACACATTCAGTCGACACACAGAATGAGAGCAGCAGTTACTCTTTCCACGAGCCCTTATAGAGTAAAACCCAAATTCAGAATCAAACGAAAAGAAACTAACAAGAAAAAAGAGAATGACATCCCTGACATTTTTCAAGAACAAATTAAGATGCTAAAGTTGTGTTTTATAACTCTCTTTAACTTAAATATAATAAAGATATATGTATTTTTCTCTCGTCAGTCCTCAGTGGAGTCAGTGTCATCATTGATATAGTCTTCTTCTATTGGCGTGCTGCCATTTTGAGTCCCCCACTCGTCCTCATCATACTCTATGCTGTCGTTGTCCTCCAGGAGCTCGTTGTTGAGCTCCCCTGGTCCTCCTGCTGCCTGTGCGCCGGCTGCCGCTCCATCAGCTGGCAGCTCAGCAGGCGGCTGTCCATGCTGGTTTTCCCCCGGCGCTGGCGGGGCTGCTGCAGCGGCGTCCTGCGGCGCTGCGTAGCCCCCGTTGTTGTTTGAGAAGGCGGCTCTGTCCCGGCTCTCCTCCTCGACGTAAACTCTCTGGTGGCACATGGGGCACGTGTCCTGGATGTAGAGCCACTTCCTCAGGCACAGCGCGTGGAAATAGTGGTGGCAGGGCGTGATGCGGGCCGAGGTGGCAAACTCCTGGTAGCAGATGGCGCACACGTCCTCGATGTCCCTCAGCTGGTCCCCGCGCATCTCCGGCAGGGAGTTGATCTTCTTGACAGCTGTGCGGCGGTTGATGAAGGTCTTCCAGCCGTTCTTGGCCTGCAGGTAGATGTTGAAGTAGGCGTGCAGGCACATCATGCAGGCGCGGATCTTGCTGCCCGACTCAAACATCATGGTGTACGCCCCGTTTCCGAACATTATGACGCCGAATAGGAACTCGATGATGTTGCCTGTGGAGCGCACGTAGTAGACGTAGTCATCCAGCTTCTCCCACAGGACGTTGGAGAAACCATCGGCCATGAAGAGGCCGTAGACCGTCAGCGACACGACCACCTGGAGGGAGGGAGGGAGGGAGGGAAACGAGTTAGATATAATGTGAGCTGTAGAAAAGGACAGCACCAACCAGAGACCTCTGAGAGACCATCAGGAGCACTATTAATGAGATAAAGTGAGTGGATGCACATCACTCATCAAGACAGCTGTGCTCACATTGGTGGGATCATTACACATACTCTCCTACTGCCACTGGCAAAGCAGAAATTCCCCAACTATGAGTGCTGAATCAAATTTTCATGTAACAATCATTGTTGGCAGAAATAAAGTTAAATAGTATTATCTCCATATTTATCAAACTTTCCTGAAAAACTACTATTAAAATTAAAATAAAGTTGCTTCACACCATGATTGCAAAAGTCTGAGGTGGTCGTGTCCTTACTGCAGTGACATTAAAAGAAAAATCTTTAATACTACAAAATATATAACTGTTCTGACTTTGGTTGTTAATTTGTTTGGTAGTTCTTCCTTTTGTCAAATAACCCACAGAACAAATACATTTTACTTTAAAAAATTGTTTCTGGTCTTACAATGTTATTACAGTTTGTCTCCACCTACACATATAATACACAAATGATCCATCACAGTGTCTGACCTATTCCAACCCCTTCAAAGAAATTCTGTTCAGCAGTTGACAGGTTGAAAAGCAGGAAGTAGGTGGGTGGACCAGAAGTACCAGAGTGTGGTGTTTTCAATCGATCAAATTTAACTGTAAATTCTCCGTCCTCACCTTGAGGCAGAGCTCCACACAGAAGGCAGTGACGGCAAAGAGCCAGGTGTTGAGGGCGTAGTGGTGCCAGAGGGCGTAGCTGAGCGCCACGGGCAGCACAAAGAGCGCCAGCGACACCAGCAGGACGGGGAAATGGCGGCGAAAGGAGGAAACGTGGGAGGCGCTGAGGGACATCAGGACGGGGTCGGTCATGCCGTGGATGAAGTGGAGGATGGCCGTCAGCAGAAGGCACATGTTCCGGCTCAGACGGACCTTCGGATTGAACGTGGGAGAGGTTCTCAGTTATCGACACGTTTATGTAGGTTTATTACAACAAAATTGTAAAAAGCAATATTGGAAATGTTCTTTCGTGCATGAACCCTGCAGTGACATACCAGCCGTTCCTCTGGGTCCAGGCTGCTGAGGCCGGTCTGCAGAGCCAGGATGAAGAACAGAACAGGAGCCACGAAGCCTAAACGCTTGTCCTCCTCCTCCGTCGAACCTGAAGAGAGCATACAAGACAAAACATTGGACTTGGGGCACATTTTTCCAGCCACTGTGTGCGGCAGATAGCTGAAGTTTGTACACATGCAACACACACACGCACACTCAATCATACCTATGAAGGCCAGGATGCTGAGGCCGAGGTAGTGCGCAACGGAGGAGATGACAGCGCTCATCCCCAGCACAGTGAGTGTGGAGTCGCAGCCAGAGATGATCAGGTTACTCGTCAAATCCCAGAACACATCCCAGCTCAGCAGGTAACCCTGGAAACAGCAAAGACACACAGCGACGCATGTCAGCGTTATTTACTACTACCGTTGTCACAAAAACCCAAGTAGTGACACTGGAAATGATGTGATACTGTGTGGGACTGGAGTTTTTAATTCCAAAATGGACGTCTGCAAGAAATGAGCGATCCAAATTGCTTGTTGATTTGTAGTTAAAAAAGAAAAAGAAAAGAATATGGGTGAAAGAATGGCTCATTGGCTGTAGCTTGACGCCGCACTCGCCGCCATTCACGACACTTTTACTTTTATTTGATTCGGACTCCCCAACAAGTCCAGATGTTTGAGCAAACACTGATTTGCCTCTGGTGGTGATCTCTGGCTTTTCCCGGCAATCTCCAAAATCTGTCAGCGACTGGAAAAATCAGGGCTAAAATCGTGTAGCGTGAACTTAACATAACGTGATCTGGATCCAGTAAGCATAAAAATCAACAATTAACCTAAGTTATTTCAAACTAGACAGTTGGTTATTGTGGAACGAAATTGCAATCGCAGTATCATTCCACATTGAAATAATATCTATAACTAATGTTTTCATTACAAGTAAACAAGAAAAAATACTCAAGAAGTTTGATAATGAATGTGTGACTTTTTAATGAACTGAATTCAGTGTTTTTTTCTGGCTTTTCAAGACATGCAGATACCCTGATAAAGATGGTAATGAACCTACCTGTGAGTCAGAGCTCCCATCTGTAGTACCTCCTGTGGCATCCCCGCTTTCCCTCCTCACCGCCCGCACCACATAGACAAGGATCAGCGCCTGGGCGGTGACCCGGGTCAGCCAGAACACCCGCAACACATCAGGGAACCTGATCCTCTTCCACGTGTCCTCTAGCAGCAGCTGAAGCCCGTAGATCCTGTACATGTGCCGTACGAGCAGGTAGACGTACCGGCACGAATAGTAGAACCATTTGAGCCTCATGGCCAGGCACACAGCCGTGTTGAGAGCCAGCGCCAGGCCTGAGAACATGGCCACCAGCTGCCTGACGTCTGCGGGGAGCTCGATCATCAACCCCCACAGAGGGATCATGATGTCCAGCACCACCAGTGCGGCAAACACAGACTGGAGGTTGAGAAGGAACACGTAGCCCACACCAAACACAAGCTGCACCGCGGCCATGCCCAGCCACAGCGTTGGCCCGTTTCTGGGCAGTAACCTGAACCCCAGCGCTGCTTTGTAGTAGGCGCTGTAGAAGTCTATGTGAGAGGTGGCGTAGTAGTTGATGAGGACAGCCGCCATGCCGAGGAGAACGGCAAAGAAGAGAGTGTAGAACTTGAACAAGGCTTTCTGGGAGAGCAGTAGCACGACGCTGGAGATGAGGACACCTGAGACACAAAAGACACAGTTAGAAAAACTAATACACCGATGGAGCTGCCTAGAAAATGAACAGAAGACGATTGCTGACTGTAAAATGTGGCTCTTTCTTATTCTTGCATCCCAGCTGAAGTCAGCATTAGTCATGTTTTTATTTTAGTTATAGTTTTTTTTTTTTAATAGTTTTACATGCAACGTCAAAAGTTTTTTAAGGTAGGATTAAAGATTAAAGTTTAAGTTTTAAATGTGTTTTCTTATAAGTTATATCTTATAAATACATTCTTTATTCATGTACTTCAAGGCCTATAGACAAAATATCTAAACATGTAAACAGGGCCTTAGTGTATGTGCATATCTAAACAGGAAAACAGCATCTTGCTAAATGACTTGTTTCACATATTAATCTTGAAAATAGCAAGAACTGTTGACGATGCCTGACGAGTCCATTAAAAGCAGAAAACAAAAGCTGACATGTAACAAACTGAAGAGGAGAAATGAAAGATTACAGGTGTTAAGACTGATGTGATTTAGTTAGTACACTGGAGTGGACTGTCTCACTGTCACCTGACTCCTTCCATATCCAGGCTGGTACATTGTCACCTTGACCTTAGGTCCTTTACAATGCTAACTCCTGACTGAGCTGTGGTCAAGGACAATGTAAACACTGGATCAGATTGTTAAGAGTTCACTCAATGTTGTTGTTAAAGGGGTCATTTGAGTTTCTATATTACTTTTGAGCACTTGACCAAGTCTTGTTTTCAGTTTAACTCGAAATAAACATGGCATTACGCTGGATTTATGTGCTGGTACTAGACATGAAGAGAAGTGGGGTGAAGAAACCTGAGACTCGACTGTTTGCTGGCTGGCCCACTTTAAACGCACCTTATTTGGCCCCTTGCCTCTCAAAACTCTTGGCCAACAGCAAGAGGCCTTTCAAAGAGCCTGAGCCGTTCAAAGGTCTACAAACTGTACAAGTGGAGAGTTATGTAACCTGCTTGTTTATCTGTTTCCAGTGTTTTCTGCAAATGACCCAACACTCCACGGAGGAAGTTTTGTGAGGAGAATAAAAACTAAAATGTAAATGCAAATAAAAAATGTAAACTAGTTTAAAAGCACTAAAAAGCCTGAGCTATGCCTGTCAACTGCCAAAGAAACATGTCATATCATATGTCATGTGATTACAATAATAAAATTGCTATTACAAATACGGTGTTTTATGAATTATGAATTATTGTTTGTAAAAGAAAACCGAAACTGCATCAGGCTGCAATAAATGCAAACTAGACTTATGCATTTGAATTTGATGTCAATACCTGAGCAAATGTTGACTGAAATAAAAATGAAACCCCTACATTTTATATGGACTAAGCAACATTTGTCACAAAGTTAAAGTATAATGGCTTAAAATCCTAACGTTTAAATGAATGGGGAGTAAAACCTCATCAGAATGTGTGTATTGTGATTCATGAAAATTACAATATCTTTTGGAAATTGTAAGATGTTTTAACAATGGTAACAAAAAAACCCAACAGTACTCAATAAAATAAACATAAGTTTTACTTTTTCCCGTAAGATCATGAATACTCAACTAATATCAGATAGGGACATCAAAATGATGGCGTGGTTATTAGAAGTTAAATGATTGGTTGATTAATCAATTAGTTCGACAGAATATTAATCCACAAATTTAGATAATCTTTTAATCATCCTGTGGTTCTAGCTTTGCAATGTGAACATTTGCTGATTTTTTAAGTCTTCTATGAAAATTAATTGAATATATTTGAATTTTCAACTGATGTCCAGACAAAAAAAGGAGATTTAAATAAGTCAGTTTTGGCATTTGGAAATTGCTATTGACCAAACAATTGATCGAGAATGAAATTAAGAAATCGTTAGCTACAGGTTTAAACTGCAATATCAATTTGTTCTAAGGCCGCAACTAACAATTATTTCCAATATGGATTAATCGTTCTGCATATGAAACTTCGAAAATCCCAAATATTCCGTTTGTATTGATAGAAGACAAGGAAAAGCAGCACAACTTCTCTTCTGAGAGGCTGACACCTTCAAATATATTATTTTTGTTCACTACTTTTACTCGAAAAATGGCACTCAATCAATTCCCAAAATGAATTATTCTTTATCTAATTGATTAATCAACTAATAACTTCAGCTCTATTTTATCATATCTCCTATATCTACACCCAGTGCTCTCCGGAGATCAGACTGCAGTTTAGAAATTATAGCAGCTTTCAGCTCAAAGTAACAGAGGACACAGAAGCATATTTTGACAGGCAGACTGACAGACTACCTAAATGTCCCCCACAGTTCCTCTGAGGACACCTCTGGATTACAGAGGGGACACAGACACCACCACAACATCTGTGACCAAATACCTGACGTTAGCGGTTAGCTAGGTTTTTAGCAAGTCCTGACTGAATCAGATTTGAGGCAAACTGGTCAGCTACGGTGTCAGGTCTGACTTGTATTGATGTTACTGCCGGGAGCTAAATCGGCTTTAGTCGGTCTGACAGGTGACAGAGCTCCACACGGCTGACCCAGCGTCAGCTAGCTAGCTGCCAGCTGTTGTTGACACGATTTAGAGGCTCCTGTACTGGACTCTGAAACTTAAAATGCTTACCCATGACTCTGACCAACACCTTGCCCATGGCCCCGGCCCATCCCGAACCAGGGTCATAGTAAGAGTTAAAAATGGCGTCGATAATAAAGATACAGGGAACTCGCAGAGCCACATCCAGCACCGCTAAGGCCTGCTGGCCTATCCGGGCTTGAGTGGACGCCATGCGGCTTCAGTCGGGGCGACTACAGTCCTGGGCAGCCCCGGCTACCCATGTAACATCAAAATAAGTTCTGGTCCTCCTGCAGCCGCCTCTCGTCTTCGGTTTCGCTTTCCTTGACGTTTATCTTACGACTGGGGAGCTGCAGCCATCCGCCATGTCCACCGAGCTCAACCTCCTGTTGCTTCTTCTTCTTCTGTTTAACGACGGGCTTCTCCCACGAAGGGAGTTATCGCCACCAACCGTTTCACTTGCGGGTTCTCCTCAGACCCTCCGCAGTCTGGTATCAGAAAATATCAAGGTATCGGAGAACTGGCCATTTGCAGTTGCTTCCGTTGCTTTGGGAAGAACGTAGAAGTTGCTAGGTTCTTCCGACGTAACGTGACGTAATTTCCAGCGTCAGAGGGTGTGGCTGCTGACGTTGCATGTTTCACCCCCCAAAAAATAGTATCTACACACATTGTAAGTAAGTATAAATGTTTTGTTTTCTTCAGTCTTTAATGTTCTTGTGTTTTGTAGTTTCCATCCAGTGGTGGAAAGAAAAAAAACAAACTTCCGTTTACTCAAGTACTGAACATCATTTATCTATTTCTAATTTTATTTATTTACGTTATCCACTTTATATTTCTACTCCACCAAATTTCAGAGATTAATATTGTATTTTTTAGATAGATTTAATACCTTTAATTACAAGTTACTTTGCCAATTATGATTGGTAATAAAAATCTAATCAGCAAAAAAATTATGATAGATAACATTATTATTATTAATATTATTGTTATTATGGATAAAGATAAGACTTTATTGATGCTTTGGTGAGATTCCCAAGCTTCCCAGCAGTAAATATAGTAAAAAGTAAAAACCTTATAACATATGTACATATTAATGCATTAATATTTATAATTCAGTGATAAAACATACATTATTCTGTAAAGGACCATTCTGTATATTGAGTACCTTTTGTACTTTAAGTATATTTTGATACCTTTGTACATTGTACAAACAGACATAAATGTAATGTATTACATCTCTAATACCACATACAAGCTGATTTACATTCCACTATTCTGTGTACAGTCCAATGGTAAGAAGCCCACACTGAATTTGTAGGAAATGTAAATGGTAATTTTGTATTTCACCAGGATCACTAATAATACTGTACTTATTAAGTTATACAGTGGAGTCCAAAAATCGTGTGGACCAAGACTTTTGGACCAAACTGTACTTTGACACTTTTATGCATAATAATATTCACATAAATTTCCTTATGGTGAAGATCAATGGAAATGTGTTTAAAATGGAGCCACAAAAGCCCAACTGAGTTCAAATGGCAAAAAATAAATAAAATACGAAAACATACAAAAAAATTAATTTGTTTGAGAACAAATCCTCATATTTTCTACTGACATCAAAACAGTAATCAATTTATTTTGTGATGACTGAATTATCCATTAATCGACAAATCGTATTCCATGAAAAATTTAATTCTTTATTTTAGAAGAAGACAAAAGACAAATAATTTATGATGTTATTTGACTTTCAAAATAGGCAAGGGGAGAGTTTTAACCCTGGACCAATCATTCACACACACATTCATCTAGGAGACTTAATCGGGTTGAAAAACAAAATAATGCCTTATTAGTCGGCCTCATGAAGATTTAATCTGTCATCAACTCAAGCTGAAGAAGACTTTGATGGTGTTGTTGTAGATTGTGTTAGCCAGCTCCAGTGGGTCTTCTTCCCTTGCTGCCGCCATCACCTCCAGAACTTGTCTGGAAGAGACAAATAGTGAAATGTGTCACAGTTCATTCATCCATTTTACTTACTCTCTTGTCATTTTAGACCATAGACTGTAAATAAAGATGGATGTAGCATCTGTGACGACACACACAGTTTTCTAAAGTTGTCTGAGGCTCAGAGTGAGCAGCCTTGCTGATTTGTTTTTGCCTGCCTGTGTTCGACCACCTGTCCCACGCCCTGACTTCTCCTGTTGCTTGTCCCTGTCTGCTTCTGTCTGCTGAGCCTGAATAAAGGTGAACTGTTTTAAACTTTTATCTGTCTCTGAGCTGTACATTTTAGTGCCTGGTGGGTTTAACAATATGGATGAATTTACCCAAAGAGCTCAACAAAGCTTCCACTTCACCCCAACATTACTCACATGATGTGACAGGGCTCATTCCGGTCTTTTAGACAGTGCCCCACCTCCCACTTCTTCTTTGTGGGAAATGTAGTTTTAATGTATTTGGAGCCTGCATGAGTGTTCTTCACACCACACCACGGAGCATCTGGGGTGGAACAGGCAGGTATGAAATCATAAATAAATTACATATAACAGTGTAATAACCACATTAACAACAGCAACATCACACACAAAACATCTTGAAGTTTTTTATTTGATGTATTTTATCTATTGTAATGTTTCTCTACTGTGACACAGTTTCAGTGATGTGGTGAAAGCTTCAAATCTGATGTCGTAAAACAGTAACTCCAGATTTATTTCACTGGAACATCAGGAACATTTTATGAGGTTAAACATTTTCTCTTAATTCAATAGTAATAATACTGTGTTAAATAAAGTGGACCTCACCTGTTTCTATCATGAGCCTCTCAGTGGGAACAGACTTCATCGCTTCAATATTGGCCTCTGTTTTCAAAGAACTGAAAAACAGAAATAAAAATAATCACAGTTTAAGTTGCACTCTATAATGTGAAGAGATTGTGGGAAAAATTTGACCTGAGGTGTGTATTAGGGTGTGTATACAGTATATGTTCTGCATTGATTCACAAGCTTCAAGCCAATCATCAGCTCAGATCTGGATCTAAGGTCAGATGTGGTTCAGGTCAGGCCAAGTCTTCAGGTTCAGGGGGGAAAAAAAACATTCAAAATCCTCTCACCATCCATTTATTCCAATATATAGGTCGAGGTCAATGAGGGCAGCAGCGTCTTCTGCGGTCCCATCAAATGAGTGCACCTGAAAGAAAAAATGATTTGATTTTCCATCTGCATCTATAGTTCATTTATTTCTGTGCTGACTCTATAGATGGCAATGCACAGTAAGAAATGGAGCAGTTACACGGAGATTAAAAAAGAAATGTAAAGTCACTGCAGGGACGGCTTCAATAAGATCTTGGAAAACCAAAATCTTGGGTTCGAAATCTTTGAATGTAACTATAGTTTCAGTGTGACTCCCTGTCAGTACAACATGATAAAGTGTACACTTTCTACCAAACTGTGACCTCTGAAGAACAGTATACAGATGTCCTCACCACTCCTCCAACACATCGGTCTCGATTTCTCTTCATGATGTCTGTCAGAACAGAGACAAAGAAGTAGTAGAACGCTTTGTTTAAAAAAAAAAAAAAAAAAAAAACCCCGTCTCAGGTGAACCAGACCAGGCGTTTGGTGCACAAACCTACCGATGAACTCCTGATGGGAGTTTCTGCAGTGGAGGAACATGGGCAGCTTGGTCTCCTCTGCCAGGTCAAACTGCTTCTCAAAGTATCTGCGACAAACGAAGAGGAAACAGGCTGAAATGTTATGGTTGGCGTATCTATGGTTGCCGTTGTGGAATATGGTCAGAGAGGCAATTCTGGAATACTCTAATCATTGCCTACTAGTGTTTAAAGGTCCCATATAGCATAAAGGGAGATTTCCATGTGTTGTTTGATTATAAAGCAGGTCTAGGTTCTATATTAATACTGTGGAAGTATCAAAGCGCTCAGTCCATAGAGAAATACACACAGCCTGCATCCAGAAACTAGAGCCTTAAAACCAGCCGTCAGGACTTCTGAAACTTAGTGATGTCACAACACTCTTAGCCATGCCCCAAGCCCCACACACTTGGACCCACCATCCAACCATGAAGGATTTGGTTTCTCTCAGTGTTTACCAGAAATCTGCTATATTTTTATTAGATCAGTTAGAAAACAGTCACCCAAACAGAGGAGAGGCTCAGAGCCTCCTCTCTTCTGATTGGCTCACTGACCCGTTGTTACTATAGCTGCAGAGAGAAGCCTGAGAGAAGAGATTTAAAACTACATTGAGATGATTTTTGGTTCTTCAAACCACAAATATATCTTCTTATGGGTCAACACTATATGAATAAAAAAACGGAAAAGTGTAAAATATGGGACCCTCAAAGAGTTAGAGGAATAATCAAGTAGTTCATCAACAAAAATTTAATCGACATCAATTCTGACGATAGAGTCATCATTTGTTACAGCTTCTCCAATTTGAGGATTTGATGCTCAGTTGCAGGTTTATTAGAATACCTAGCTAAAACTAATGCAGCCTAATACAATAGTCCTGCAACAAATCCTATAGGTTATAATGGTCAGTATTGGTTTAAACTGCAGGGCTACTGTATTAAGGCCGCATTAGTTGTAGCTAGGTACACCTAATAAACTGGAAACTTGAGTGTATGAACTCACTTGAGCTGAGTGTCTTTCGGGCAAAATTCCAACCTGTCAAAATCTGGAACAAGAAGAAAAGACACACAACACGTTACAATATCAACATATCATTAAACAATGGACATACTTAGTGTCATTACTGGATATACGTGTTTATAGACCATAGAGTCATGAACAACCGTGAGTACGGGAAAAACAATGAGCCATTAGAGACTAATTTCTTCAGTTTTTTTCTACATATGCACATTTCTGCACAAATGCACCAGTACACACCCAGTCCACACTCTCCGATGGCCACCACCTTCCCTCTGTGTGCTGCTGCCAGCTCCCTCAGTCCAGACAAGTACTGGGACTCTCCATTCTGCTCAAACTCACTGCAGCGGGTGGGATGGCAGCCGACCGTGCAGTAGAACTCATCTGTGAAAGGAAGGGAGCATGTTCATTAAATCTACAAAAAAGACATTCAGTCGCTTCACTTTGTTTCACAACACATGCGTGTGTCAGCACCTCTGGTCTCAGCTAATTTCAGGGCCTCCTTGCTGTCTTCAAGGTTTCCTCCTGTGATCATAAACTGTAAGAAGCAACAAATATTACATTTCAAAGAGGATTTGAAAGACTTGCATGGCCATGTTAGCAGTTTGGCTTACATACTTTGACACATCGCTTACCTTCTCAACTCCAATTTTGAGAGCTCTGTCAATGATCTGATTGAAGTCATCTGTTATAAAAACACAGCTGCTCTCAGACAAACTTCACATCAACAGCCAACAAAAGAAAACACCAGTGAAGGAGTAAAACTCACCGTCATGTTTCTGCTTCCCTCTGTAGAGTCCCCTGAACATGGGGTCTGTCAGGTTCACACCGATATCTGCAGAGGGAGAGGTCTGAAACTACTGATACTGCAACATGTCACAAACATCTTCCTGTGATATGCACTGGTCATGTGATGGAACCAACAGCCTGCTGGGATATATTCTCTTGTATTAACTATGTCATTGATAGAGTGGTATAAAATGATATGACAACACCTTCTATAGCTGGTACAGACACCAGAAATACACCGTCATAGAACAATAGGGGTGTATGAGATGGACAAAAGAAACACTGTTGTAATTAACACGGCTTATATTATATTTATCAACATCTTCCCTTAGTATTATAACGCTGCTTATAATCGTTAATCCTTCAAATTCCAGGGAGAAGACTACAGCTTCATGACTTTATATTGGATTCTTCACTTTAATGCAAACACAGGAGCTGCTGCTGACAGTAGCAGCAGCTGTGGTGCTGTATAATCTGGTGAAATGCTAGAAACCAAAAACAAACCACCTGACATCTCCCTGCACAGCTGTAAACCTCTGTGACTGTTCTGTTGTCATTTTCAGCAGGGCTAACTCATTAGCTGCCATGCTAACTATACATGCAAGCTGCTCTGTTTACAACGTAAACCAGCACAAAACGAGCTTCGCATTTCCTGCCTAATTGTTCTGTGTTTTCTAGCCGTAAAACACGAGTGTCTTACCAATGAATTTGTGCTGAGCCATGTCTGTAAGAGCAATGCTTCTAAAAAGAGCCACACATGCAGCTCTGACCAATCCCATAATGCTACAACACCGTAATTACTGTAGCAGATGGAAATCACATTACTGAAATAGCCAGTTTTAACTGCTTTCTCCTCTCATCCAAATATAAATAAATAAGAGAGAAATAGATTTATTTTCCCCGCATCACAAATGTCAAACCGCGAAATTGTTGTGTTTTCCATTATAGAAAATTGGTAAAGTAGCTGATATCAGTAAAATTTTGGCATCAATTGGCATCAATTGGCATCAATTATTTGTCAAAATTGTTGCCAATTAATTTGGAATCGTTAATGAATTGACTGTTTCTCTGATCTAGAGTCCACAATGCACACAGGGGCCAAACAACTACATTTTTGTGATTAAAAATATAAGCGGTAATATCTCTTGTGCATTTTGTATGCATTTTACGGTCGTAACGTCTAAACGCCACAAAGTCCCAGAATCCTCCGCGCTGCCCGGCGAGAAGGTGACAGGGGACGGTGAAAATGGCCTCTGCCTATCTTACCCACCAGCAGAAAGTGCTGCGGCTTTACAAGAAATCACTGAGACATCTCGAGTCATGGTGCATTTTTAGGTAAGAGGAGCTGTCTCCGTTTGAGCTCGATGATGAAAAGCTGGAAAAAAAAAAGAAATACATAAAAACGTCGTTGCTGTAGCGCTAACAGCTAACAGCTAGGCTAACTGCTAGCCAGGTCACTCATTCCTAAAGTCAGCCTGCTCCACTACAAAATATTTATTTTGCTTTGTTAATCCACGTCTTAACCAATCATGAACATTACCACAACCCCGCCAACTTCATATCAGTTCATTATTAACAATGCTTTTAGTCAAAGCTGTGTTGTTTATGCAGATATTTACCGGGCGCCAGCTAGCGTCTAAATCAGTGAATTATCAAAATATAGCTAAATCTAAACCTTACTCTTAGCACACGGTCTGATGATGTGAATGGATGTACCTGAAAACACAGGCTCTAACAGTCGCACATCATATTATAATATATATTAATATATATCATATATAAACTGTATATTATATGTTACAGTTAAGATTAGGCAGCTGTCGTATATACCCACCAATTCTAACAGTTGTTATGTAAAAGTTTGCTGAAGTTGTGACACTTGATTAACAGGATAGTAAAACATTCAGATTTAGTCTCTCAAGTACCAGTTTAAGTCACACTCAAGGAGAGATAACCGCTACTTATAATATCAGATATTAAATTATGCTAAAATATTAGAAAAAAAGTACAGTTACTTGAAAGAAACTCAAATTAGACCCTGAACCATTCTGGATTTTAAAGCCAATGTTGTTATTTGAGAGTTAACTACTACTACTATAAACTATATATCATCTGATATCTATATTTTACATGAACACATAACAACATCAACAAACATTTTTAATAAGGAGGATCAGATACGTTTGGCTGTTTAAGAATGTGACCCAGATTGCAAGGGCATTTTAACTTGTCACTAATCTCTGAAGGAAGAACTGTGTAGTTAGAGCATTTGTCAATTAACTTCCTTCCAACTGCAATAAATCCATAGAATATTTTCTGTGAGCACCCAGTACACCTGCACATAGTTCTTTAGGTTCTTGTCATGTCGATTACCTCAGTGTCCTCTGTGTGTTCATGTGATCCCAGACTGACTTCATGATGTTGAGATCAGGTCTCTGTGTGGGCCAGACCACCTGTTGCAGGACTCCTTGCTCTTCTTGTCACTGAAGATAGTTCTGTATGACTCTGGCTGTGTGTTTCAGCTCATTGTCTTGCTGCAGAATGAATCTGGGATCAATCAGCCTCCTTCCTGATGGTGTTGTGTGATGGATAAGAATCTAAAGTGCCTGAAATTTTAGCACAGTACCGCATTTGGCAGTTTCTTGTTCTTATCTGCGGATAATTGTTGTAATTGTTATATCAGCATGTCATGACAACAGACATCCCGTTCCCCCTCAGAACTGTCTGGTGTAACTTCAGAAACATAAGAGTTGCTGTCTTTTTCCGTTTCAATTATAGAGACAAGTACCGGTTCTACGCCTGCATGTTGCGGGCTCGCTTCGATGAGAACAAGACTGAGAAGGACATGGTGAAGGCCACCATGATGCTGAAGGCTGGAGAGGAGGAGTTCTGGACCAACCAGCACCCCCAGCCCTACATCTTCCCTGACTCTCCCGGAGGGACCTCCTACGAGAGATATGAGTGCTACAAGGTGAGGCAGAACTTTGTCTGATGGAGCACATGCTATTTTTTGAATGCAAAATAAATTTCCTCTCTCTTTTACATTGCTGTGAAAAAGTTTATATACCTCTTGAGTTTTTGTACAATGTGACAAAATGAGTTGAATTCATTGGTTTCACACTTTTATGGACATGTCTTTTCAAGGCTAAAATAACTTTGCCTGCTATTTCTTCTTATCCCTCTTTTTTAATTGCAATGATTATTTTTTAATCATATTTTCTATGATACAGACCAGAGACAGGGCTTTGATGTAAAGTTATTACTGCCCTCTGCTGGAAATGAGAAGCGAGTGTATTGTGTTGTATCCACATCCACACTCCAAACTAGAGCTTCTATGTTCAGATGTTAAAATCTTTAGAACAAAAATTGACAACATTATACTAAAGATTTGTGTTTTTTTTTTTTGTTTTTTTTTATCTTTTAAATGTCCATAGTTCTTATCAGGTGATGTATTTCAAAGTCAAAAAAATGATGTGAAAATGTTGATAGTCCTACTGTTACATTGCCTGAGCGCTGTGTTCTTCCTGTAGATCCCAGAGTGGGTGCTGGACCACTGGCACCCCTCAGAGAAGGCTATGTACCCGGACTACTTCTCCAAGAGGGAGCAGTGGAAGAAACTGAGGATGCAGAGCTGGGACAAAGAGGTGGGCCAGTCTGCATACAACAACAATATATTACATACCACCAGTACATTTTTACCACTTCTGTGCTAATGATTCTACAAGAAACTATAAAGTGCTGTGGATTAAATACCATTGAAATGCCTGAAACAAATCAATTCATTCAAACTTTGCACCAGCTTTAATTACTGTAAGATATCAGTTGTAACTTTCCTTTAGAAGAATAAATTCACTTTTCATAGTCAGAAAGATATCAGAACATTTCCATCGGTCTAAAAAGGTTTCAGCATAACAGTTTTTAGTAACACTTTCTACCACTTAAATCCACCAGGTGGCCCCAGAGTTTAGCTGTTTGACTGAACTCTGTCAGGCCCCTGTTGTCTCTAGATATTGAAATTAATAAACACATCATGTTGAAGTTAGGATTCACTGCCATTCCACTATTTTAACACCTTAGACCTCTGGATCCCTGTCACTAAAAACACTGAGATTGCTGATGTGTAGTGCATATGATCAGGTATTCAGTATGCCTTATGTACTGTGTAATGCATGGGACTGGTTGAAGTGCCCGTTTGTTACAGAGGAAAAATTTGTCACTCTGGTTTTCCCAAAAAATATTCGCTATTTCATCAGTAAATTATTCAAAACATTGCATCCCACTTTGCTTCCTGTTTGCTTCTGGGCACAGGAGGTAACAGAAGTCTCCCTCAGGATACAACTGCTTATACCAGTTATCATCACAGACCCATATTAACTTTATTTAGAAAACAAGTTTATTTAAAACAGATCTGTTAACCAGGAGTTCATTGAAGCTTTTCAAGCATCATTTAAGGACTTCATTTCTAGCTAAGTTTGACACCACAAAGTTTGTCTTTAAAAGTCTTAATAAGTCAAAGTCAAAAAGTCTTAAAAACTGTAAAATAATGTGCTAAAAAAAGAAAAACAAAATTGAATATAAACTAGTATTGATTTGGGATAAATGTTTTCCCCTCCTGTCTCTTTCCAGATCGCCCAGCTGCAGACTGAGACTCCAGCCGAAGGCCCCAAGTCCGAAGCCCTCCCTCCAGCCCGCAAGGAGGGCGACCTCCCCCCTCTGTGGTGGCAGTTCGTCACCCGCCCCAGGGAGCGCCCCATGTAAACACCCTCCGCCTCCTGGAGATGGTCACCCCTGGAGTCTGAGGGGAAACTATCCCAACCACACAACAACAGCAGCACGGAGACCGCCTGACCTCCTAATGATTTACCATCTGTGTGTATACGTGTAGTCAGTCGTCTCTGAGGAGACTCACCTGCACAGGTACACCACTGAGAAAACAACCTGCCTGTATTCAAAGTGATTCCTCAGTAGTTTGTTTTAGCAGGTTGGTGACTTTGAAAAAGATCCTGTAGATGCTTCACTTAATACCTTTAACTGTTCCAATAAATGTGTAATTAAAATTATGTGAGCGTGTGTGTGTGTGTTGTTTAGTCATGTATGACTGCAGCTGATTCTGTGAAAACATTACAACTTTATGACTCAACGGAGTTTTACATGAATTTGGTCTGAACACCTGCCACATCTTCACTTGTTCTGCAACTCCAGGTAAGATTACATGTGTGAGACCACTCATAACACACAGGTAGGCACAGTGTGTCCTTATACTAAGTGACTAGTGTTTGCCCACAATTAGAGCATTATGTATCCTTCAGTTAAAGTAAATCTCTACTAGACCTCCAGTGAGATTAATCCTTACTTTGCTGCAGTGATATTAAACAAATAGTTTGACATTTTGAGAAACACACTTATGACACTGTCCAAAGGTAAAAACTTTTTTTTCTTTTTTCTAAATCCTACAAAAGCACTTCTAGAGCTCAATGTTCCTGCTCATGTTTTATCTAATTTGTTTAACCCCCGGGGTAGACCCATTGCTCGCTGGAGGGACTACATATCCCATCTGGCCTGGGAAGGCCAGCCACCGAGAGGAGCTGGAAAGCGAGAGGAACATCTGGATGCCATTGTGACCCGACACCGGATAAGCAGAAGAAAATGGATGGATGGAAGGATTTACAAAAATATTATCAGCCTGGTGTCACTGAAGTCATAAACAGCCTCTGCATGTGTAACATAAAAGCTGCTGGACATTGGCTTTGAAATACACTGCAGGTATGAGGTGAAAAGCAGCTTCGTCTGGATGGCGGACTTTAATTTCTCAGTGACACTGACCACTCTCTGTCAGTGCTGCTTCTTCATCTTTTATTCAAGGACAGTTTCACTTGCGGACTTGTAAATTAGTCTTTGCCTGTTAATTCAAAGGCCCAAAGCCAACAGCGTGTACTACCCCACCTTGCCTGTAGCTCTCAGCTCCAAGCCCATTGGTTCACAAAGGAGATGTCACTATAGTTTTTAGCAAAGGTTACTCAAACAGGAAGAAATAGTGCCTTTGTTGGGGTATATTTTCAGTGGCATATGAATACACGTGGTACTCCAGTGGAGATTTCTAGCAGCTCTTGCGTCCTTAGAAGCTGTCAGCTGAGCTTCAGTCTGTTAAACTAATGACAAGCGCTCGATCACTATGGCGACAGGCGTGGCCTGTAGTTGCGTGGTCGTATCATCATGGTGACCGCCTTCAGGGAGTAGAAGTCTGAGTCCTTCCAGGAGAACCAGACGATGCCGTCCGGCCCCAGCAGATTCTTCGCTCTCAGAGAGTAGCGCCCCCCCTGGTGGAAAACATAATTTCAACATTAACATATCACACTCATATACCCTCCTTCCCATCTCCCTACTTCTGCTGCTTTTGGACCTCTTTTCCCTCCCTACCTCTCTATCCTGAATCACTGATTTATCTTTAGGTCTGTTGTGCTCGTTGACGACTGTTTCCCTGAAAAAGCAAATCAGCTTTGGAGGTGGGTTTAAAGGTGAAAGTATCAAAGTGCTCAGAACACAGACTTTGTGATGTGACAACAAAGCAGTCACTGCCCCCACCTGGACCCACCTGGACCCACAATCCAAATTTGCAGGATTTGGTTTCTCCGAGTGTTTACCTGAAATCTGCTATATCCTACTTCCCTCTGTATTCTTGCGTCTGTTCTTGTAGGCAGTCCTACCTTGTAGTAGACGCCGTTGAGGTTAGCGTAGAAACATTGGTGAAACCACCAGCCGGAGTGGCTGATCTCAGCACAGATGTTGCCAGTGTCCGGCGTGCTGAAACCCTGCTGGTCGTGGTACCAACCGAACGAGTCCTCCACCGTTCCACTGAACCCAGAAACGTGGAGGCGGTACTGGTTCTCCTCATCCTCTATCCTGCAGGAGGAGGAAACAACAAGTATCTCCATCAACAATGATCCTTCACTAAGCCACTCGCCTTTTAGTTACTGTTGCTATGACATTTAAAGTTTCCAAGCAGATGTACATGTTTAAATGTTACATATTATTAAATGATTAAATGACTCGTTGAGAGCATTACTGAAAACCAGTTGAGCCGGTTGAACTTCCAGTTATTTAGATATTACTGGGTTGAATGGATCAAATTCTGATAACTAAAATGGCACTCAGTAAAGCATATACTTTTGCCAAGGCCAAACAATCCTACAAAATATCTGTTGGATCCAGATTATTATCTGAATAAAAGTGAAAAAAAATCATGAATCTGCCCCTTTAACTTGAATGGCACCAAAATTTAATGGGTTTGTCCCCAGCCCATGCCCTATCCCGGTTTAATCCACTCCTTAAATTTTAGCTGTTCTGTTTTTAGTTTTGGAAGGGTTAAAAAAGGACACGACCCTACAATCTCTTTGTATACAGAGTATGTAGCGCTTTTATTCAAAGTACTTTTCAGCTTCCCTCTCATTCATCCATTCACACAAACATTCACACAGTAAGAAACCTTCACTATGTGGCGAAATCTTGACAGACCCCCTACTTGTCTGTCTACCTCGACCTGTATCTTTAACACTTGTCTTTGCACTGCTACATCATCTATCTTTTTTCCAGTCTCTCTGTCTACCTGAAGCTGTGGTACAGGGCGTGTCTGTGGGCATGACTCCAGTCCTGCAGGTCTATACGGAGGCTGTAGTGACCCTGGTTGGACAACAGATGGAGGTTCTGGTTGCCAAGCCAATGTTCTCCTCGAGGTTCACCGAAGCCATCGCGGTACTCTGACCAGCCACGGTTAAAACTCACGGTGCCATCGCGTCGCCGCTGAAACACCGTCCAGCCCCCACCTGATGCAGACACACATGTATCTATACCTGTGTGCACGCATGTAATCTATACATGCTGCATTTACATGTGTATATATAAATTGTGTGTGTATAGTATACAGTATGTGTCCTACCCTCGGTTTCCATGTCGCAGTAGACAGGCAGGGTGGCGCCTGGCGACAGGACTATGGTGTAAACACCAGAGCGGCGAACACCATTGTAATACAGAGATGCACAATCTGAAGGACAGAAAGACAGGTACCGTCCATCTGAGGGAGAGAGACAGAGACAGAGAGACAGGGCTTTACAAAGCATCATGCAACACTCAAACTGTCAAATGTATCAACTGATACTGGTCAGATCCTGAGTTACTGATTCTGTATAGTTGCTGTTTCCTAAACAGAAACAACACAATGTTTGCTTAGATTACAGCGGAGCCCACAAGTTGGGTTAACACACAATTCATATCAGCCATAACATACTTCTGTTAAGCTTGGAGATGTCTCTTCTTCTTTTGTGGTGTCCCCTAGGGGTTTATTCTGGGTCCCCCTTTATTTACCTTACCTCTACCCTCCCCCTGGGGAAAAACATGCGCAGACATAATATCGACTTTCATTGCTATGTGGACGATACGCAACTGTATGTCCCAACAAAGTACAACAACAACAGACAAAGATGTGTCATCTATAATGTCCTATAATGTCCTGCCCTGATGAAATTAAGAACTGGATGTCCAATAATTTCCTGCTGTTGAATAGCTTGCAACGCTCTTTATTCTGGTATCAGCAGACGAATCATCCAAAGACTGCAGCTGATACAATCCGCTGCTGCCAGGCTTTTGACACATTCTAAGAGAAGCAACCAAATTGTATCAATTCTTGCTGCCCTTCACTGGTTACCTGTGAGATTTAGAATAGATTTGAAGATTTTACTGCCAAAACCTTGAATAGTCAGGCTCCTGTTTATAGCTATGATCTACTAAATCCCTTATGTTGGTTATTTTTTCTGTAGGCAAACCAATTAAAACAATTCTAATGAAAATAAAGAATTGTAACCCCGTGACCTTTGCTTAGCCTATCTGTTGAGTTGGCTGATTGAATACAGTTAGCCTTATGGGTATTCAGCCAATTGTACAAGAGCACTGTGATATAAAAATAATAACACAAATACAGACACAATACAATACAAACAACAATGGAGAGTTTGTGACATGTTACTGACATAGCTGCTAATTAGGTTCGCTAAACCTTAACTTGTTACAGCTTTGTAAAGTAAAATGAAAATGTAACTGTTTTGATTGTGTTAAAAAAAAGTTCTGTGAGTAACAGGTTTTTTGAACATAATGCAACATGCAACTCACCGCTGTGTTTGTTGCATGTGTACCTGGTGGCAGTGTGTCTCGCATGCCAAGCGGCGGCGCAGTTCTGATGACGTTGACCATGCAGCCTGTGCTGTGGCTCATGCGCTGCACGGTGGCCGACAGGTTGCGGAGCTGCGCCTGCAGCTCGTACAGCAGCGCCGCGTGCACGTGGAGCAGCGTGTCGGCCTTGGCATGACGCAGCTCCAGAGAACTCAACCGCTGCTCAACGGTCGAATTTGAATTCACACTTTCTTCACCCTGAGGGGGGAGAGAGAGAAAAGGAGAGTTTTAGGTGCTAAAGTTATAAAGACTAAAATGCTGCTTGCTCGTCACTCTTTTGTCGATTTAATCTTCTAATCTTAATAAGCCTTATTTAAGTTTTAAATTAACTGAACCAAACAAAATGATGGATCATCAAAATCGATGCTTTCCAATTACAGGACACAAAAGTGGGTGAATTTAGCCCACCTCAAATATGAAGAGAAAGCATGGTCTGTGTACTGCTCTACTAACAACATCTAACATTGTTTTTGTCAGTCAGCTTGAGGTCTTAACCTTATTTTGACCAGGAGACATCGGAAGCCCAGAAAATTGCTCACTGGGTCAGGCAGACTCATGAGGATGCAGGACCCTTGGCAACAAGCCTGCAGCTAATCCTGTTAGCATTCAGGGTTAAGGAGGGCTTATGTGGTGTCAAGACAGAGAGATAAAGACAGACAGAGAGATAAACAGAGAGAGAGAGAGAGAGAGAGAGAAAGTAGGGTGTTGTGTTTTACCTGCTTGAATATAGTTTCAGATTGTGGCAGTATAAAAGTTTTGAAAGAGGAGAATCTAGGTTGGAGCTTCTGTTTTTGTCTTTAATTGCGTCTTTAAACAAACATAGTAAACTACTGAACAGCCAGTCTACCTGTATCTCCAGGGCCTTGACTCGATGCTGGTGGTTCCTCAGCTCCTCCTGCAGCTCTGACATTGTCTCCCTCAGCTCCTCCAGCTGCTCCTTTCTGTTCTGGTTCTCATGCAGCCAATAGGAGATGTCATCTGTACAGCGAAACATATCTGGGCAGCGTTTCTGCGACGTTCCCACAGGGGGCAGCGTTGCCATCAGCCGGCACTGCCCGTTAGACATCAGCTGGCTGCTGTACTCGCCACACTGTGCCGATGAAGCACCTACAGTCTGGTTGGAGGTTTGGTTGTTGCTGGCGTCAACACCAGTGTTGCCGCCGCGCATCACCGGTGGGGGGTCAGGGAAAACATCGGAGTGTGTCTCCAGGAGGGAGGTAGGAGGATGCCAGTCAGCATCCTCATAGTTGTCCTTGTTTATGTCCAGTATGTCCCAGTTTGTTTCAATGTTTGTGTCTGGTACATCCCTGCTTGTTTGGGTATTCACATCCAGTACATCCGCAGTTGTTTCTCCGAGGGTGTTGGGGTGTACATCCTCATCATGGCCAACGTCTAGGTGTTCATCAGAGGCCACAAAGTCACCAGTGACTGACTGGAAACACCAGTCGGTCAGTAAGACAAAAGTCACTAAAACAGATCGCCACTTCATCCTAAAGAATCGGTTTCAATCACCAGATCAACATCAGGGTCCAATATCATAGCAGCAAGTATAGATCCAGACCTCCTCCGATGTTAGGCTCGAGTTTTAGACTTCACGACAGGAAGGGGAAGAGCTGCTGACAAGTTGAAATCAAGTCCAGATGAAGTTCATGAATTTTGTTACTGAAGCCTGCATGGTTTATACTTTTGTCTTCGATGCAGAACCTACGCTGTATCTACACCGTACGTACGTAGTGGATTCAATGCAGAAGTGTAAACCAGGATTTAAAGGCGAGCAAGCTGCACCCCTCCAAACTCTGTAACATCCCAGTCCAGGTTTTTGTGAAGGTCCTCAACTACTACTAGTCTAGGATGTCACTAGCTGTCTAAGCCTTTACTTGCTTCAGTGGGACAAATTTGCTTTACATTTAGGGTAAATGAAGACCCTTGATAAAGTAACAAAACAGGTCTAAATTCAGTATCAATAAAGTATCAATAGTGTTATAGTACTAATCCTGCTGTGTCAAACACAGTCAAAAACATGTTCATGGCAACCAAGGTCCATGAAAACAAGGATGCTCTGACACCAGAGATTTGAGAGTCTGCTGATGGGCCAGGACAAAATTCACATACTGGGAAATCCTATTCATGTATTTTTTTGTAAAATACTTTATGTAAAAAAAAATCTTTACTGGACATAATCTTTCAGAATCGTCCTAGATTTGGGTTTTTCTCTGGCAGTAGGGTTGTCCTTTCGCATTTGACTTTTCCTTGTTGTCACATGCATAAAGTCCCTGCTCTGAGCTGTATTGTCACATGATGACAATGAAACGTTGACATGAGTGCTGATATGTGTGTTTATCTTTAGAAGCAAGCTAATCTGTACAGAAATGATCTGTAAACAGTAGAAAACCAACCAATCTAAAAAGTTGATGATTAGCTTTGGAAAAATACCCAGCAGGCAATGCAGCCAATAAGCTAAAACATTCAAAACTTCTGTTATGGTCCTTTAGTTGACATGAATTTCATATTTAAGCTGAAACACAGTGTATATGTGAAGTACATTCCTACCTGTCGCCTGGTGTGTCCCAGCATCCCAGCACTGAATTCACCTCAGTGGAAAAGCATGAGGATAGCCAGGAGACTGTGTGTGTGTGTGTGTGTGTGTGTGTGTGTGTGTGTGTGTGTGTGTGTGTGTGTGTGTGTGTGTGTCCAGCACAGGGTATGACATCTTTCCTGATAATCCCTTAAAGGGATTGGCAGCCATTGTTCTGGACAGTAATACATTACATATAACGGGATTTAAGTAATGTGACTACCAAGTTACAGTAACAAATTAAAGTGACAGAATGAATACAGGTATGAATTTAACAGGTGTTACTGTAGGAAACTGTCAGCTGAAGCACTGATCAGTTTAATTTTATGTTTAAGGATACAGATCTGCAATTCATGATGTCACAAAGAGGGAATTTCACGCTAAAAGCCTGTAACTTTGGACGAACGCTGCCTGATTTGTCCAACTCAAACTGCTGAAGCTTCACATTAGCTTCAGCTGAACCTCAGAATGAGTGTCACCTGGATCCATTTCAGACTGATGGACAGCTGGAGCATGCACTGCCATGTGTGAACATTCACTGTGAGTATCGAGTAGTGTCAGCACTTTGACTGTCTCATGCTTTGTGGAGTGCTTTGGCCACAATCACGAGACCAGCTTCGGAGGCTCTCGGGGCTGCTACGGTTGAAAGGATGTAGATGTATGAGGGTGCTAGATCTTTAGCAGCTTTGTAGGTAATTAAACAGACCTTAAAATCAGACGTTTGGTCTGCTGAGCCAGGCTCCTGAGCTTTCTAGAAAGGGTGTGTCTTTTTGATTTTGGTCCAAGTGAAAGTATCTCTATTTTATCATCATTCAAAAAAGCCAAAGCAGCAAACTTAGCCTATTTCACAATGGACTAAGCTAAGAGGTTAATTTGCACCACTCATCGACTACACCCACTGTTCCTTGTGAAAAATTGGGTGATATATTGTCGCCCTTTATTTTCTCTCTTCTTTCTTTCCTGTATTTTCGTTTTTGAAAGTTGAGACACAATGCTCCACCAGCATTCACTGAATGGTAAATGGTCTGCACTTATTTCTAGTCTTATCGACCGCTCAAAGCGCTTTACAATACTTTACCACATTCACCCATTCACTCACACATTCAGCCGGGGATCCAACCACCAACCTTCTGATTAGTGCACGACTCGCTCTACCTCCCGAGCCGCAGCCGCCCCATTACACTGCAGCCTGGGCCCTTTCTGTCGGTCTGACCTTAGTCTGACACGGTTAGTGAAATCTGAAGCATTGAGTTTGTGTTACCATGTCATGCAGTTGTTGTTACCATGGTCTCGGCTTTATCTGTTTACCCTGAATATACATGCGTGGGCACCTTGTAAATGACTGTCAAAAGGCCGACATGACAGAACCTGAACATCTTTTGTAAGTTTTTATCTGACCTATCAGGTCTCGTCGGGTTGGATTTTTACTTTTTTTTGCCAGAAACAAGAAAAGAAACTGTCAGTATATTTTTGATATCCAAAGTATTGATTGGATGAATTCTTATTCCTTTAAACACCAAAGCTGCAAAAGTATTTTAATGAGGAAGAAATGAACGCAGGATTGTAGGTGAGACCAGTCAAGTCCAGAACTAGTCAAACACAGGGCATAGTCAAGTCCATGTCAAGACTATAAAAGATGGTTGATACCAAAGCCAACATAAGGTCAGTTCTTTATCAGACCAAGCATAATGTACTTAAGAAAGACTGGACTGTCGTCATGTTCCTGCCTCTAAACTTTAGAGGTGCTACCAGGGAGATATTGCTACTGTTTTCCCTCCATTTCCAGTTTTTGCACTAAGATGAACTACCTGGCTACCGGCTGCAGCTTCATATTGACTGTACAGACATGAGAGTGGTGTCAAACTGAACATCTAAATCTCAATTAAAGCAGATTTCCCTAAATGCCAAACAATTCCTTAAAGGTGAAGTTAAGAGAGGCTCCTGATAGACTCAGAGCGTGGAAGATAAAGGTCATCCTCATCAGGCTTTTCCCTCCGGCGGTCCGGTAAAGAAGCCGATCCCCTTCAGATTTATCTTTGGTCACACTGAGGGCCCAGACAATGGAGAGAGGCGAGGCAGCAGGTGAGTGTGGGTGTAACTGTAGACTCTGACCCACAGGTTTGAATCCCCTGTTCCCGTCTGTGACAACATGTCGCCTTGGTGTTAATCTGCCTGATAAGTCAACTGACATTCAACACTCTGCACCAAAGCGGGGCCAGCTGTGTGGATGTGAGGAAGTAAATTCTCTAACTTCTCTCTCTTCTCATTTGTTACACGGCCCTTTCTCTCCTTTTCATTTGAACGACTGAGTGCAACACTGAATGTTCGCACCAAAGACGGTACACTCTCATGGCAACCAGTCCAGTAGTTGTTGAGACAAGTTACCCAAAACCATAAATGTCAACTTCATGGTAACGCTCCGAAGGTCGCCGAAGTCATTGTTAATACATCCTCTGGGGAACATGAATGTCAATAGCAATCTATCCAATAGCTATTGAGATATTTCAGACTGGGCCAAAGTGATAGAAGCTGCCGCCCTTTAAAGCTGCTTTTTTAAATTGTTAAGTAACACCGGAGGTATAAAAGTATTCACTATTAAAAACACAACTTTTATCTCTCTAACATTGATGAAAGTGATGATGATGATGATGATGATGATGATGATGATGTTTGTGTGTGTGGGTGGAAGAGTTGGATTGGCTATTTCCATGCAGCAGTGCATGTTAAGCATGAATGAGAGACGGGGGAGATTTCAGGTAATGGCGTCATCGTCTGTGTGTGTGTGTGTGTGTGTGTGTGTGTGTGTGTGTGTGTATGTGTGTGTCTGTGTCCCTGGCTGAATGGATATAAAACTGGCCGGTCAGTTGGAGGGACAAAGGTTAAGGAGAACAACAGAAATCTTTGTCCAGCGCCCAAACGACAAGAAAACATCAGAGGGAGAGACAGGACAGTGTGGTGAGTGTCTTCATTATCTGTTCATATAAATAATTAATGTTTTTAAAACCAACACTTCGTCATTTAAATTCTTTTACAAATAAAAAAAAACAACCTCTACAGCCTCAAATAAATACATCATATATATGTAATCATTTTATTACAAATGCAATAACTTAAAATAATCAATGTAAATCATGTACAATATGTACATTGTCCAAAACATAATGAAATCCCAAGCATAAAAAATGCTGAAGGTAGATCATTAAAAATGAGTTTTACACTTATTTTAATGCGAATGAATTCTGATAATGATAGAAAAACTTGAATGCAGGACTTTTTCTTTATTTGTTGTTTGTCTGTGCTTTACATGTTAATTATTACCCTGGGATAAACACTGTAAATGTTCAAATAAAGATTTTTGTTGTTAAAATACATATATTTTTATGATTATTATGATTAATAGTGTTTGTAGTAATAATAGGCATATCAGTGGTATTAGTAGTATAACTATTCCTAAACTGTAAAACCATTATTGGGCTTAGGAAATACAAATTAGAGGCAATTGAATTCAGGTGATTTGAAACTTACTGTCGGCGTCTCGATGACAGAATTTTATTTTGAAATCCTGCAGCAGATGACGGGGTAAAAAGGTAAAAAGGCTCCTTATGTACAGTATGTGTTGGCGTCTCTGATTGGCAGGCAGGAGAATGTGTCCTTTGTGGCTATTGGTAGCTGTGACGGTTGTGGGCGTGGCCAGGGGAGCCGCCAATCAGTGCTTAGAGCATGCCAGCTGTCAGGGTGACAACAATGAGAGCAGCATGATGGTAAAACACATACACACACACACACACACACACACACACACACACACACACACACACACACACACACACAAACAAACACACAGTCTCCTGGCTATCCTGATGCTTTTCCACTTACAACATCCACAGTCACTAGTCACTACAAGTGGATGTTGGACACTGATATTTTGGTGGAAAACAAATATGTTATTTTACTGATACGTTCAATATCAACATATTTGTGATTTGCCAAATTTTGTCTGTCTTCTCCTGCAGGAGTGTATCCAGCTCTGTCGGTCCGACCTCACCGCCCAGACGCCAGTCATCCCGGGCGATGGTCATCTCCAACGTCCCTCTCTGTCAGACCCAGAGTCTCAGCCTCCCCTCTCTCTTTTACCTCCCTCCTCTCCCTCCTCTCCCTCCTCCCCTCAGGCCAAGCGCTCCTACTCCATGGAGCATTTCCGCTGGGGAAAACCGGTTGGGCCAAAGCGCCGCCCGATCAAACTCTACACCTCCAATGGTGTAGAGGAGGAGTCAGCCGAGGATTTCCCCGAAGAGATGATGAGGCGGGAACCAGAGGACGAGCCTGAGCAGCTCCATGACGTCCAGGAGAAAAAAGACAGCACATACAAGAT
The DNA here is from genome assembly GCF_002814215.2 of Seriola lalandi dorsalis. NCBI lineage: Eukaryota > Metazoa > Chordata > Actinopteri > Carangiformes > Carangidae > Seriola > Seriola lalandi. Next base: position 197,619 of record NW_019525210.1, on the reverse strand, counting down.
GAAGCACTTCCGGTGGAGCGGCCCGCCGGCCAGCAAGCGCTACGGTGGCTTCATGAAGAGCGGGGACGAACGCAGCATGAGACCACTGCTCACACTCCTCAAAAACATCGACAAAGATGGACAGGAGCAGAAGACAGAGCACTGAGGAGGAAAAGGAAGGAAGAGATAGAAAGAAGATGGACAGAGAGAGATACAACGACACCTTCATCTGATCGGCCTACAAGTCCTTTAAACTCCAAATATGTTGTTTGTCATTGCCTTTCAAAGCATCACATATCTTCTAGAAATTATGTTTTGGTACCACTTATTTCTTTTTCCATTTACATTCTGATGAGAAACTGCCATGATTATGTTCACAGACAATGGCAATGAATTACAGCTGCAACTAAGCAACTTGATTATTAATCAATTATCAAAATAGTTGCTGATTATTTTTTCTATTGCTCAACTAATCCATTAATTGACTAATTGTTTCAGCTGTACAATGTTATTTTCAGGTGTAGGAATTGCTAAATTTCTGATCCAGCAAATCATGCCTACACCGTCCTGACGAAGCAGATTATCTGAGCTTTGAATGTTGAACTCTCAATAATTTAAGATGTTTCTTTTAACTCTGATTGTTGCTTATTTAGTCATAAATATATGTATAATGTTCAAAAGAAATACTTCAGATTTGAAGCCAACTTTACAGGTGAGTGCTGTGAGTGCCTAAATATACTAATTAAAACATTATGAACATAACAATAAAAATGTTTGATCATGCTTTAGTTGTTACAAGTGCATTTGTATTGCAGCAGCAGAAAACAAAAAAACGAAATACATTAAGTGTTGACAGACTGGGCATCTTTAAATTTCTTTTAAAATGTATTTGCCATCCACTGTCAAAAAGTACTATGTCATTTACCCCAAAGAGGGCATGGATTTTAGGGCAGTCCATCCAATAGTTGTTGAGCTATTTCAGTGTGGACCAAAGTGATGGGCCGACCGACCGAACACCTGACAGACTGATTGCTGTCCAAAGAGCCACACTGGGAGCATTGTACAGTTCTCAGGTTCTGTATAAATCTCTCTGGAAACCAAAGGAAATTAGTGACAAAACTTGTGTAGCACCGCAATGAGTCCACAAGAGGGCAACACTGTTTTGCAACTCTACTACAAACAACACAACAGAAGTACCAAGAATAACCAATTGTTTTAGTTCTACAGTGCGTCTGTGATCGCCTCCTGAGACAGTCTTGGTTGATTTAATAAAACAACTGTTTGCAGGTAAGACATCAACATATGAAAGCAGTTATTCACTGTTGAATTTATGAGTATGTAGCCAAGTAGGCTACATACATTTATTCATACCTAACTGGGTAAGGATGACAAGGACTACAATACCAAAATGTAAAAAAAAAAAAAAAAAAAGTTGTTGTTTTCCCTACATTTTTGCTGATAAGGTATATGACACGGCGAGTAAAATGATAGACATGGAAACTGATAATTTGGCAAAATCTTTTATTTGTTCTTTATTATCACGAGAGAGAGAAAGAGAGACAAAGAGAAAAAAAGGGAGAAATGTTGTCGCTGACAGAGAGCAGGGGCAGATTAAAACCAGTAGCAGAGTCCCAGTGAGTCAGGTCAGGACTGGGAACACTGGTCTCTCCTCAGTGTCTCTGAGAGCGGAGTCTGGGAGCCCTGGGTGGCCTCACAGGTCACAGAGCCCAGCTTGCTCCACTGGTCTGCAGGGAGCCTCAGGGTGCTGCTCCAGCTGTAGAGGCCGTCCTTCTCCAGCACCCCGGGGCTCCTGCT
>NW_019525210.1:194949-195805 GCF_002814215.2 Seriola lalandi dorsalis | reverse complement strand
GCAGCTCCATGACGTCCAGGAGAAAAAAGACAGCACATACAAGATGAAGCACTTCCGGTGGAGCGGCCCGCCGGCCAGCAAGCGCTACGGTGGCTTCATGAAGAGCGGGGACGAACGCAGCATGAGACCACTGCTCACACTCCTCAAAAACATCGACAAAGATGGACAGGAGCAGAAGACAGAGCACTGAGGAGGAAAAGGAAGGAAGAGATAGAAAGAAGATGGACAGAGAGAGATACAACGACACCTTCATCTGATCGGCCTACAAGTCCTTTAAACTCCAAATATGTTGTTTGTCATTGCCTTTCAAAGCATCACATATCTTCTAGAAATTATGTTTTGGTACCACTTATTTCTTTTTCCATTTACATTCTGATGAGAAACTGCCATGATTATGTTCACAGACAATGGCAATGAATTACAGCTGCAACTAAGGATTATTTTCATTGTTATTGAGGTTGTCAAATGTTTTATTTTGTCCAACCAACATGCCAAAACCCAAAGATGTCCACTTTGCCACGATATAAAACAGAGAAAAACAGTACAAAGTGACCTTGATTATTAATCAATTATCAAAATAGTTGCTGATTATTTTTTCTATTGCTCAACTAATCCATTAATTGACTAATTGTTTCAGCTGTACAATGTTATTGTCAGGTGTAGGAATTGCTAAATTTCTGATCCAGCAAATCACGCCTACACCGTCCTGACGAAGCAGATTATCTGAGCTTTGAATGTTGAACTCTCAATAACTTAAGATGTTTCTTTTAACTCTGATTGTTTCTTATTTAGTCATAAATATATGTATAATGTTCAAAAGAAATACTTCAGATTTGAAGCCAACTTTACAGGTGAG
>NW_019525210.1:194256-194899 GCF_002814215.2 Seriola lalandi dorsalis | reverse complement strand
GCTTTTTCACTGTGTGAACACACGGTCACTGTAGTGAGTGTGTTCACACTTACAGTGATAAACTCCTGCATCTTCAGCCTGGACTCTACCGATAATCAGAGCGTGTTCACCTGAAAACTCACTGCCACTGAAACGATTTGAAACTCCAGAATGACGGGTGTAAGTATGTTTAATCAGGAGTTTTAGAGTGTCTCCAGGCTTCTGAACATACCAGTTTATCTTACAGAAGTAAAATGTTCTGACTCTGCAATAGATATAGGCAGTCTGTCCTAGAACAGCAGACACAGCTCCAGGATACTGAGTCACAATGTTTTCTCCTGATGAACCTGGAAAACATGAAGAAGAGGAGAAGGGTTATTGAGACAAATCCAGCTTGGAGAAAGATGATCAACATCCAAACAGAAGAGGATTATTTCTTTAACATGGAGAACAGATGGAAGAAGGTCAATGCTGCTTGTCTCAGTGTTTCTCCATCACAGCAGAACATCATTGTGGTGAACCTGGTTGCATCCTGAAGCAAAGTTTTCACAAGAGAGTCTCACCCTGAACAAGGAGCCCCAGGGTGGCCAGCAGTAGAGTCAGAGACATCATCATTGTGCTGCCGGCGTGTCAGTGGCTCTGAAAGGCCTGGACAGCCACTGAT
>NW_019525210.1:193668-194236 GCF_002814215.2 Seriola lalandi dorsalis | reverse complement strand
GGGTGTTGGACTCCGTCAAGGCTGATCTTTGTTTCCGACGCTGTTTGTGACAGTGGACAGGATCTCAAGACACAGCAGGAGTGATTAGAGTGTCCGGTTTGGGAACCTCAGAATTGCATCTCTTCTCTTTGCAGATGATGTGGTTCTGTTTGCTTCATGAGACGGTGACCTTCAGCACTCGGGCAGATTGCAGGCGAGTGTGAAGTGGCCGAAATTAAAGTCAGCACCTTCAAGTCTAAGACCATGGTTCTCTGCTAGAAGACAGGAGTGGGGGTTAGTAAAGGACTTTAATCGGGGTCTTGTTCATGACTGATGGTGAAATGGAGCGCAAGAACAGAGTCGTGAGGGGTGTGGCCTAGTCGAGTCGCAGCAGACCTGGGATCAGCAGATCCTCAGCCTCTTACTGGAATGTGCATGAGTGCATGAAGCAGTAAGTTAAAGCAACATAATGAATGTGTTGGCTGCATTAAAACTACTCCAACATGTAACAGATCTGTGAGTCGTTACCACCCACTTCTACTCACCACCATGAAATGAATTTATCTGCAGATGAGAATCTACAAAATAT
>NW_019525210.1:193159-193620 GCF_002814215.2 Seriola lalandi dorsalis | reverse complement strand
TTTTACCTATCAACGCCTTGGGAACAATGGTGTTCAGGACGTGTGGACCCTCCCCAAACCAGGCATGCCAGGGCAAAGTAGTAGTGCCAGGTGTCCAGAAGCCTCCTATCAATCCCCAACCTAGGTCTCCTGTCTATCCTCAAAGTCTCCTGTCTACCCTAAAGCTAAGGCTCCTATCTATCCTCAACCTGGGCCTCGCTACGGCTGCTACTCCAACACCATTGCTCTCAGGGCCCTTCAGACCATTTCTTTTATTTTAATCCCTCCAGGTTCTATAACAATCCTACTTCAGCAAAGGCTGGTTCACATACAAACCTGACCTCAGTTGTAAATATAGCTATTTCATTGGATTAATGTCAGTTTAACATTCAGTATATTTATAATGCATAGTATATTTTAGTGAAAACTTCTGTCCCAGAGGTTGGTGTAGTATTTAAAAACTGCACTCACGTACAAGTACT
>NW_019525210.1:189590-193109 GCF_002814215.2 Seriola lalandi dorsalis | reverse complement strand
CTCCTGCTGCAGCTCCTCACTGGAGGGGGGCAGCACCGTCAGGGTGGGTGCAACTCGACCCACTGCAGAGAGAAATAGTAACAAAGTTTTTATGAAACTAAACTCCCTCCTGTGGACTGCAGCAGAGGAGGCAACTACTTCTGTTGGTCGTCCTCAGATTGGATGAAACTGATCTTCAGATTTTCACTTCCCTCTCTGAGCCCAGTAACCATGGCAACAGACAGGCATCACTGCTAAACCGTAACAACAGACAGGTTTCAGTACAACGTCTGAAAGGTTTCTTTTTTATAAGACAAAAGACTGGGATGGACTCTGTCTACTTTGTTCATTCAAAATTAATTTTGGCAACGACTGATTTACACATTGAAACTCATCAAATGAATCCTGCTCATACAAAATCATTTTAAATATAACAGTGATATTTTTTTATTCGACACATTGTATAAAAAATGAAGTTTATTGTGAAGATCAAATAAAAAGAATGTGAGAAATATTTGTCCCAGTACTTTGGCTGAAATTTAAAGACTAATAACAATATTTTCTCAATATGGAATATGTTTATTCCCAGCCCATATTTCACCTGAAAACTGTTTCATTAACAAAATGTTTAACGGAAGAACATTTTAGTTTCACGTGTCAAGACATTGTGACGCAGTGAAAAATCACTGCAGTTAAATTAAATACCAAATCTCAGCTAAAATATTACAATAATGTCTATAGTTATTAATTAAATCAATAGAAATAGAAATTGAGTTATTAAAAGAGTCAAATGTTCTTACAGTTAACATCCAGTCTGGTTCCTCCACCAAACGTGTTCCACAGTGACACAAACTCATTGAGCTGCCGTACAAAAACCTCTCAAACAACAACTCACCAAAATTATTCTGATTGAATATTTTGTCTGCTTGTTTAAAAAAGGACAATAACACAACACAACAATTTTAGATTCGTAACTTTTCCATATTTATTCATTTTAAAGTAAAATCAACCTTTTTCAGCAATTCATTAAAATACAAGAAAAGACAATCAGAGTAAAAGTTACTCAAAGACATAAAAACTAAAGTGCATGGAAATAAGTATTAACACATCCTGATCAATACTCTGATCAGCTGATTGATCCATTGATAAACAGCATGATCAGAGTGATCCAAGTCCCTGCTGGAGTCAGTCAGAGCATTTCCATAGAGAGCCACTTTGCATCAGCAGCACCATGCTCCAGTGCTCTGGGAGAGTTTATAGTCCTGAGAGTTGAAGACTGGATGACTGACAGCTGTCCTTCATGACAACAGAAGACACAGAAATACTCCTCATCAGAAACATGACTTTGGTCTCCGTCCTCATCTGGACTCTCCTCTGCTGCTGCTTCACAGGTAAAGTCCAGAGAATCAAACTCAAATGAAGCCGACAAAACCATGACGCTGCTTTATGTTTCTGTCTCTGTGTCCTCAGAGTCCAGAGGACAGGTCACAGTGACTCAGCCTGGAGCAGTGAGCTCTGCTCTGGGAGGCTCCGTCACCATCAGCTGTAGGACCAGTCAGGCTGTTCATGTTTATAACAGCAACCATTTGTTATCCTGGTACCAACAGAGAGATGGAGAAAAACCTAAACTCCTTATTTACTATGCTTCCACTCGAGCATCAGGGATTCCAGGTCGTTTTACAGGCAGTGGATCAAACTCTGACTTCACTCTGACCATCAGTGGAGTCCAGACTGAAGATGCAGCAGTTTACTACTGTCAGAGTTATCACTATATCAACAGTCAAGATGTGTTCACACAGTGAAAAAGCGTCGTACAAAAACCTCCCTCAATAGACTGAACAGAAACTGAACTGACACAGTTCACTGAGGACACACACACACACACACACACACACACACACACACACACACACACACACACACACACACACACACATCCCCTTAACCTTACCCTAGCCTTCACAGATAAATGCCTTACGCCGACTTAATTCAAACCACAACCCTAAAACCAAGTCTTGCTCCTCACAAAGCAGATTGAAGCTGAAGATCGACCCAGATATCCTCACAAGTCTAACACGTCGTCACAACGACAAAATGTCCTGAACTGCTTGTAGAGAATAAATAACCTTTTTAACCCTACATTTTTAACATTCATATTCCCTCCTTTCAAAGATTATTTAAATATTCACCTCTCTCAGTACTGATGGGAAACATCATGATGTGTTTAACAGAAGAACATTTTAGTTTCAAGTGTCAAGACACTGTGACTCTCAGCTAAAATATTACAATAATGACTATAGTTATGAATTACAGTTTTTGCCCGTTGCTTGAACACTATAGACCCATGCTTAGACTAAAGTAACACAACTTGAAGCTTTTGTTACCATACCTCAAACACATGTACCCATACCTTAAACAAAAGTGCTGCTTTGCACTCGAGTTGCAATTCTGCCACACACTTACTCCTTTATGCAACACACTTGGTCCTGCATACTACGCTCTATTTCATACATAAGACACTTCGTTCAAAAATGAAATCTCAGGGTGCCATTTGGAAAACACATGTATCCAAAATACAAAACACATCGGGTAATTGCAACCACTCAAATACACACCTGAAGGCACTTACTTGCAAAACTGAACACCAATCAGCCAGCTACAAAAAGCCCTCAGTTTAGCCATTTCAAGAACTTTGCAAGCATGGATGGAGGGAGAGCGAGAGGCAGAGGTAGAGCAAGAGAAAGAGGAAGAGAACGAGGAAGAGGAGCAGGAGAAGGACAAGGTCAAGGTCGAAGAGGCCATTCACGGACCCCTATTTCTGATGATATAAGAATAACTTTGGTGGACCATGTCATAAACCATGGCCTGACTGTGAGGGAAGCTGGGCAGAGAGTCCACCCACATCTAAGCCGCTTCACAGTGGCATCTGTAATAAGAACCTTCCGACTGGAAAACAGGTATGTCTTCACCTCTCTACTTTCTACTCTGCTCAGATGGTATTTACAGTACTGTACTACAGTATATCACATTACCACATCACGTGTACAGGGTATTGCAGGGTGCTAATGCTCCTTTTGCAGCCAAAGTGGTAGTTTTTGTGAAACATACCATGATTACTTATATTGAGACGTTTCAGTACAGTGGATGATACAGTATATACAGTAAAGTACAGTATATATTGTACTGTAAGAAAAAGAAGCAAACCAAAGACAATTTGTGGTTGTATTTCTCTAGAATGACTAGAAGACCTTCTGGGGGAGGACGCCAACGCCTGTTCACACAACAGCAGGAACTTGCCGTTGTGGACCTAGTGCGGGCAGACAATGCCATCCGTCTCCACCAGCTACGACAGAAAATACTTGCAGACAGGCAAGTGTTCAACAACATAAACCATGTGAGCATCACCACCATCAGACGCATCTTGGGAAAACACAACATCACCATGAAGCAGCTCTACAGGGTCCCATTTGAGAGGAACAGTGTCAGGGTCAAAGGACTTCGACGTGAATATGTACGGGTAAGTGTAACTGTCCTTTACAT
>NW_019525210.1:188496-189540 GCF_002814215.2 Seriola lalandi dorsalis | reverse complement strand
AGTTGTCATTCCACTATCAGAGTCGTTGTGTGATGGAAATCTGAAAATGAACAGTTGATGAAATGATCAAGTTTTTTCGTATATTTTAATAAGAGCTTTGCAAAGGATCAGTGTACAGTCACACAGAGTGCAACTGCAGACTGATATCAAACCAAGAGTGTACGTGAACTTTCTAGAAAAAAAGAAAGAAGGAGGCAGGGTCGGGATGTGTGTGTGTCTAACAGCCAAGAAGAAGCAGGTGTATGTACGAGGATAAACTGCTCCCTAGTTTGTACCGGACAGTACCAGATAAGGAGCATACATGTGGCAACAGATTCACATTCATGGATACACAAAGCCAGGTCGCACAAAGTTCACAACGGGTTATACAAAGTGCAGAAAATGATTTTTCTATTACATATGATTTTATTCAATTTTAATGGAAACAAGAAAACGCCTGCGTTTAATAAGAAACATTTGGTGCATCTGGGGCCTTTCACGTAACTCATTGCACATTCCCTATTGTCTGAAAGAACAGAAAACAAACTTGGTAAGATACTGAAAATCAGGGCTGGACTGGTCTTCTGGCAGACCGGGCGCTTTGCTTGTGGGCCGACCCATTAGTTTTGTCTTATTTGAGACTGGACTGGGCCAATCACATCTTTTAATTCCTTCGCCTTCAGGTCCAGTGCCTTCATATTTCATTTTCAAAAAATGCTGTAAACTAAGAATGCTTTCAAAAATGGAAGTGTTTATTTTCATCAATTAACAAAATGCAGTGAATGAACAGAAGAGAAATCTAAATCAAATCAATATTTGGTGTGAACACCCTTTGCCTTCAAAACAGCATCAATTCTTCTAGCTACACTTGCACACAGTGTTTGAAGGAACTCTGCTGGTAGGTTGTTCCAAACATCTTGGAGAACTAACCACAGATCTTCTGTGGATGTAGGCTTCCTCTAATCCTTCTGTCTCTTCATGTAATCCCAGACAGACTCCATGATGGTGAGGTCAGGGCTCTGTGGGGGCCATACCATCACTTCCAGGACTTCTTGTTCTTCTTTA
>NW_019525210.1:188027-188446 GCF_002814215.2 Seriola lalandi dorsalis | reverse complement strand
TCCGTCACCATCAGCTGTAGGACCAGTCAGGCTGTTTATGTTTATAGCAACAACCAGTATTTACACTGGTACCAACAGAGAGATGGAGAAAAACCTAAACTCCTTATTTACCTTGCTTCCACTCGAGCATCAGGGATTCCAGGTCGTTTTACAGGCAGTGGATCAAACTCTGACTTCACTCTGACCATCAGTGGAGTCCAGACTGAAGATGCAGCAGTTTACTACTGTCAGAGTCAACATAACATCAACAGCCAGTGGGTGTTCACACAGTGAAAAAGCGTCGTACAAAAACCTCCCTCAGTCAGACTGAACAGAAACTGAAGTGACTGCTGCAGCTGGAAGCTACTGCAGAGACTGATACAGTTCACTGAGGACACACACACACACACACACACACACACACACACACACACACACAC
>NW_019525210.1:186279-187977 GCF_002814215.2 Seriola lalandi dorsalis | reverse complement strand
CACACACACACACACACACACACACAGACACACATACACACACACACACACACACACACTTGTACTTCTATCTTTGCGAGGACACTAATTGATATAACGCATTCCCTAACCATCAGAACTAACCCTAAAACAGAGCCAACATTCACCTTCAACTGTATTAATCAGTGTAAAAAGTTTCACAAGACATCAGTATCTTTTTGATCCATGATGTATCTAATTATACGCTGGTCCCCTGGTCTCTTCCATCATGATCTATACCAACCACTCAAGACCATTCAAATTCTACTATTCATCACAACATAATCTTCTTCCCAACTCCGAGCCTCAAACCTGATCAGTAATCAAAGCAGGTCGTCTGGATACACTCACTGTTTTATATGGACAACATAGTTTAAACAGTTTGAAATACAGATGTTAAAATGTCATTCCTCTGACAATTTCTGACACTTCTTCTCCACATTGCTTTGAACTAAAAAGATTCCATGACAAATGGACAAACTCAATCTGCTGAGGAAGATCATGTCATTTAATCCAAAGCTCCAGAACAGCTGGAGTGGACTTTTGTTGAAATACTTTTCAACACGAACGAGATGTTGTTCAAGTGCAACATGAAGACCTTCAGAAAACTCATGTTGCTGCTCAAAGCTGTTTCTACATGAACTTGAGACAAAAAAATCTGTCCAGCTGTGACTGAAGATGATTTCCATGTGTTGTAGAAAAAAAGTCCAGGTCTGGGCCAGAGTTTCAGTCAAGACCTCTTCACAAACACTTTCTACAAAACTGCACTTTAACTGGAGTCAGAAAAGATTCAAAATAGAAGTCACTGGATATGATCAGAGTCCAATCCAATAGAATTTATTCTTTCACAAGAACAAAAGTGAAATCAGATCCAGATCTGAACTGAAGACAGAGAGCCTGTGCATCATCATATATAGTTCCTTTTTACCTATCAACGCCTTGGGAACAATGGTGTTCAGCCCCGTGCGGACCCTCCCCAAACCAGGCATGCCAGGGCATAGTAGTAGTGCCAGGTGTCCAGAGGCCTCCTATCTATCCCCAACCTAGGTCTCCTGTTTATCCTCAAAGTCTCCTGTCTACCCTAAAGCTAAGGCTCCTATCTATCCTCAACCTGGGCCTCGCTACGGCTGCTACTCCAACACCATTGCTCTCAGGGCCCTTCAGACCATTTCTTTTATTTTATTCCCTCCAGGTTCTATAACAATCCTACTTCAGCAAAGGCTGGTTCATATACAAACCTGACCTCAGTTGGAAATATAGCTATTTCATTGGATTAATGTCAGTTTAACATTCAGTATATTTATAATGCAAAGTATATTTTAGTGAAAACTTCTGTCCCAGAGGTTGGTGTAGTATTTAAAAACTGCACTCACGTACAAGTACTGTTACTTTGTAAAAACAAGCACTCAGGTAAAAGTAGAGATCAGAGTAACTACTTGAGTTTGAGAACCAAAGTAATGACTGAAGAAACAACTTCAGCATCAAGCAATTTAATAAGAAAACATACCAGCACACCACCGTCTTTAGTTTTTCTTTTCTTTGATGTGGATATGACTGACATCAGCTCTCCCAGGTCCCCGCCTTAGCCTGCCTGTGTGGCAAAGAGACTGAACCCAATGCCAATGACATCCACATTTTCAGTGGGTGTTGGACTCCGTCAAGGCTGATCTTTGTTTCCGA
>NW_019525210.1:183790-186259 GCF_002814215.2 Seriola lalandi dorsalis | reverse complement strand
ACCAACACTAACACTAGTAGCACTAAATGATTGTGGAAACATTTGACAGCAGTTTATGAAACAAACTGAGACACATTTTACAAAGAAAATGTAAGAGTGAGTAAAAACTGCTGCAGTCATGTGAACATGTTGATGCTTCACTTTGTTCATTTGACAGAGAAAATCCAAAAGAGCTGACAGTCTCTCCACTGCATCCACATGTTCTAACATCAGCACAGAGAAGGTCAGAGGTCACACATGAGGACCCCATACAGAGATGTAATAGGACATATAGGTCACTATATCAAGAGGGATTTTGGATTATATGTCACCTATAGGAGAATATATTATAATCACATATATACATCCTCTGGACATATGAAGAGATAAGCGTATAACGTGTATGAAATACCCACAGTGAATACTGTATTTGTACACATCTTTAAAACATGTGATGAATGTTAATATATTAACAATATATATTTAATTATTAATGCAAGTTTATTAAAGCAATACACATAAAAATTATATTTGCTTATCTATGGTTTTCTAATTTATTTCTCTTTAATTTTGAATATTTTAGTCTATTTCCCCCATTTTGTAAAAGTGCTCTCTGATGCTTGGAGCCCACTATATATAATATCATAAAAATGCTGTGAACTAAGAATGCTTTCAAAAATGGAAGTGTTTATTTTCATCAATTAACAAAATGCAGTGAATGAACAGAAGAGAAATCTAAATCAAATCAATATTTGGTGTGAACACCCTTTGCCTTCAAAACAGCATCAATTTTCTAGCTACACTTGCACACAGTGTTTGAAGGAACTCTGCTGGTAGGTTGTTCCAAACATCTTGGAGAACTAACCACAGATCTTCTGTGGATGTAGGCTTCCTCTAATCCTTCTGTCTCTTCATTTAATCCCAGACAGACTCCATGATGGTGAGGTCAGGGCTCTGTGGGGGCCATACCATCACTTCCAGGACTTCTTGTTCTTCTTTATGCTGAAGATGGTTCTTAATGACATTGGCTGTATGTTTGGGGTCGTTGTCCTGCTGCAGAATAAATTTGGGGCCAATCATACGCCCCCCTGATGGTATTGCATGATGGATAAGTACCTGCCTGTATTTCTCAGCATTGAGGACACCATTAATCCTGACCAAATCTCCAGCTCCATTTGCAGAAATGCAGCCCCTAACTTGCAAGGAACCTCCACCATGCTTCACTGTTGCCTGCAGATACTTGTTATTGTTCTGCTCTCCAGCCCTTCGGCGAACAAACTGCCTTCTGCTACAGCCAGATATTTCAAATTTTGACTCCTCAGTCCAGAGCACCTGATGTCATTTTTCTGCACCCCAGTTCCTATGTTTTCATGCATAGTTGAGTCTCTTGGCCTTGTTTCCATGTCGGAGGTATGGCCTTTTGGCTGCAACTCTTCCATGAAAACCACGTCTGGCCAGACTTCTCCGGACAGTAGATGGGTTTACCAGGGTCCCACCGGTTTCTGCCAGATCTGAGCTGATGGCACTGCTGGACATCTTCCGATTTCGAAGGGGAATAAGCTTCATGTGTTTTTCATCTGCTGCACTAAGTTTCCTTGGCCGTCCACTGCGTCTACGATCCTCAACGTTGCCCGTTTCTTTGTGCTTCTTCAAAAGAGCTTGAACAGCACATCTTGAAACCCCAGTCTGCTTTGAAATCTTTGTCTGGGAGAGACCTTGCTGATGCAGTATAACTACCTTGGGTCTTGTTGCTGTGCTCAGTCTTGCCATGGTGTATGACTTGTGACATGAAACTGTCTTCCACAACCTCACCTTGGTAGCAGAGTTTGGCTGTTCCTCACCCAGTTTTAAGCCTCTTACACAGCTGTTTCTGTTTCAGTTAATGACTGTGTTTCAACCTACATGTGAAACCGATGATCATTAGCACCTGTTTGGTATAATTGGTTGATCATATACCTGACTATAATCCTACAAAATCCCTGAGTTTGTGCCAGTGTAAATTGATAAAAATAGACAATTATTGCCTTCATATGTGCCTTCATATTTCATGTAAATAGTCACCTCTCTCAGTACTGATGGGAAACATCATGATGTGTTGAGGACAGCTCCAGCTCACTGACTCTGTGTGTTTGCATATGTGTCCTGCCTCTCTGCTCCCAGCCGTTAAGAGGCCAGTGTTGATCAGTGGCTGTCCGTCATATGAAAGCCTCTCACCTCTCTGACTCTGACACATATCACCAAACACTTTCTCAGTTCAACCACTTCATGTGATAACTGCTTAAAGTTTCAAAAATATATTGGGAGATTGTGTTATTTAAGCTTTTCTTTGTGAAATATCAAACATATCCCGAAAACTGTTTCACTGACAAAATGTTTAACAGAAGAACATTTTAGTTTCAAGTGTCAAGACACTGTGACTCTCAGCTAAAATATTACAATAATGTCTATAGTTTTGAATTAAATCAAAAGAAACAGAAATTGAGTTATTAA
>NW_019525210.1:182378-183740 GCF_002814215.2 Seriola lalandi dorsalis | reverse complement strand
GCTGCTACTCCAACACCATTGCTCTCAGGGCCCTTCAGACCATTTCTTTTATTTTATTCCCTCCAGGTTCTATAACAATCCTACTTCAGCAAAGGCTGGTTCACATACAAACCTGACCTCAGTTGTAAATATAGCTATTTCATTGGATTAATGTCAGTGTAACATTCAGTATATTTATAATGCATAGTATATTTTAGTGAAAACTTCTGTCTCAGAGGTTGGTGTAGTATTTAATACTGCACTCACGTACAAGTACTGTTACTTTGTAAAAACAAGCACTCAGGTAAAAGTAGAGATCAGAGTAACTACTTGAGTTTGAGAACCAAAGTAATGACTGAAGAAACAACTTCAGCATCAAGCAGTTTAATAAGAAAACATACCAGCACACCACCGTCTTTAGCTTTTCTTCTCTTTGATGTGGATATGACTGACATCAGCTCTCCCAGGTCCCCGCCTTAGCCTGCCTGTGTGGCAAAGAGACTGAACCCAATGCCAATGACATCCACATTTTCAGTGGGTGTTGGACTCCGTCAAGGCTGATCTTTGTTTCCGACGCTGTTTGTGACAGTGGACAGGATCTCAAGACACAGCAGGAGTGATGAGAGTGTCCGGTTTGGGAACCTCAGAATTGCATCTCTTCTCTTTGCAGATGATGTGGTTCTGTTTGCTTCATCAGACGGTGACCTTCAGCACTCGGGCAGATTGCAGGCGAGTGTGAAGCAGCCGAGATTAAAGTCAGCACCTTCAAGTCTGAGACCATGGTCCCCTGCTAGAAGACAGGAGTGGGGGTTAGTAAAGTAGTTTAATCGGGGTCTTGTTCATGACTGATGGTGAAATGGAGCACAAGAACAGAGTCGTGAGGGGCGTGGCCTAGTGGAGTAGCAGCAGACCTGGGATCAGCAGATCCTCAGCCTCTTACTGGAATGTGCATGAGTGCATGAGTGCATGAAGCAGTAAGTGAAAGCAACATAATGAATGTGTTGGTTGCATTAAAACTACTCCAACATGTGACAGATCTGTAAGTCGTTACCACTCACTTCTTCTCACCACCATGAAATGAATTTATCTGCAGATGAGAATCTACAAAATATTGTGATACCATTATTTTCTCCTCTTGTAGCCCAGAATCTGATCAGGAACTGAAGCAGGTTTTCTGGCAGCTACCACCTAATTAAAAATACACAGAGTTAAGATGTCCATCACACACACCTGTAATCTCAGTATAGTATTGGTTCTACTCTCTTTACAATGTACTGATCAGATCACTGGTCATACTTACACCATTACCATTGTCATTTTTTCCTTTCACATGAATCATTTTACATGTAATAATGTGTCAGCAACAAACAACCAAGTCCCTGC
>NW_019525210.1:180403-182328 GCF_002814215.2 Seriola lalandi dorsalis | reverse complement strand
TTGAGAGGAACAGTGTCAGGGTCAAAGGACTTCGACGTGAATATGTACGGGTAAGTGTAACTGTCCTTTACATTTACAATACAGTATTGGTGAAATCCAGTAGCAGCTGAATTAACCATATCAGTACCACATGGATCCATTCGGAGAGCTACACAGGTACCTGTGTGATGGGGTGGGGGTTCTGTATGTGTAGCACTGTAGTAATATGTTATTTTTTTTTGTTACAGAGAATCTTGGCCATGGATGGAGCTGCACATCCTCATGAAATCATTTTCATTGATGAAGCTGGATTCGACCTGAGCAAAACAAGACGACGGGGTCGTAATGTAATTGGCCAAAGGGCAATTGTGCACGTCCCGGGGCAGCGCGGGGGAAATATCAGATTGTGTGCCGCCATAAGCCTTCGAGGGCTTCTGCATCATCATGCAAAACTAGGTCCACACAATACCCAACATATACTCACATTTCTAGATGCTCTCCATAATATAGTTGTACAGAACAGACCAGATCAGCCCAGGTTTGTGGTGGTATGGGATAATGTCAGTTTCCATCAGGCTGCTCTGGTCCAGGCCTGGTTCACCAACCACAATCAATTTGAAATGGTGTACTTGCCCCCTTACTCAGCATTTTTAAACCCTATAGAGGAATTCTTTTTGGCTTGGCGATGGCGTGTATATGACCGCCAACCACATGCCCGCATGCCTCTTCTGCAGGCAATGGAACAGGCCTGCGGCGACATTCAGGTGACAGCAATCCATGGATGGTTTCAACATGCAAGGGGACATTTTCCCCGGTGCCTAGCGGGAGAAGACATTGCTTGCGATGTCGATGAGGTCCTGTGGCAAGACCCCAACATACGGCGGGATCCATGAGCCCACGTTTGCACAATTGCCATGATTTTTTGTGTTTACAGTATAGTGTTTTTTTCTTTTCTTTTTTTTTGCTTTATCTGAATTCATGTTACTGCAATGTGCAATATAGAGTAGGCCTATTTGCTTTTTTGGTTGTTTGAAAATGTGCCTTGTGAATAAACAGTGAAAATCAAAGACTGCAGTGTTTTATATAAAGTAGACTAGTGTGTTCCCCCTGATCTGAAAGTGTATGCATATGATGTAAGTGTGTGTCATTTTGTCATCAGAGTTACATTTTGACAAAGGATTGTTAGGTTTTGATAGTAGAGTTTCAATTTGACACACATGTGAATGATATATTTCCCAGTGTTGTGTCATGTTTACTTATGTGTAGAGTTTTGGCACAATGAGCGAAGTTTTGCAAAATGTGTTCAAGCAACGGGCAAAGACTGTAAATCAATAGAAATAGAAATTGAGTTATTAAAAGAGACAAATGTTCTTACAGTTAACATCCAGTCTGGTTCCTCCACCAAACGTGTTCCACAGTGACACAAACTCATTGAGCCGCCGTACAAAAACCTCTCAAACAAACAAACTCTCAAAAATTATTCTGATTTAATATTTTGTCTGCTTGTATAAAAAAGGACGATAACACAACACAACAATTTTAGATTCATGATTTTCCCATATTTATTCATTTTAAAGTAAAATTAACTCTTTTCAGCAATTCATTGAAATACTTGAAAAGTCAATCAGAGTAAAAGTTACTCAAACACATGAAACCTAAACAACATGAAAATAAGTATTAACACATCCTGATCAATACTCTGATCAGCTGATTGATCCATTGATAAACAGCATGATCAGAGTGATCCAAGTCCCTGCTGGAGTCAGTCAGAGCATTTCCATAGAGAGCCACTTTGCATCAGCAGCACCATGCTCCAGTGCTCTGGGAGAGTTTATAGTCCTGAGAGTTGAAGACTGGATGACTGACAGCTGTCCTTCATGACAACAGAAGACACAGAAATCCTCCTCATCAGAAACATGACTTTGGTCTCCGTCCTCATCTGGACT
>NW_019525210.1:179471-180383 GCF_002814215.2 Seriola lalandi dorsalis | reverse complement strand
GCTGCTTTATGTTTCTGTCTCTGTGTCCTCAGAGTCCAGAGGACAGGTCACAGTGACTCAGCCTGGAGCAGTGAGCTCTGCTCTGGGAGGCTCCGTCACCATCAGCTGTAGGACCAGTCAGGCTGTTTATGGCTCAAACCGTTTAGCCTGGTACCAACAGAGAGATGGAGAAAAACCTAAACTCCTTATTTACGCTGCTTCCACTCGAGAATCAGGGATTCCAGGTCGTTTTACAGGCAGTGGATCAAACTCTGACTTCACTCTGACCATCAGTGGAGTCCAGACTGAAGATGCAGGAGTTTACTACTGTCAGAGTTTTCATGTTATCAACAGTCAGCATGTGTTCACACAGTGAAAAAGCATCGTACAAAAACCTCCCTCAGTCAGACTTAACAGAAACTGAACTGACTGCTGCAGCTGGAAGCAACTGCAGAGACTGATACAGTTCACTGAGGACACACACACACACACACACAAACACACACACATTAGTACAGTCTCATGATACAAGTAGATATATACTGATTCAAATATAATCACAAGTATTAATCAGACCTGTATGATTTTTTCACACTACTCTGATCACTTTAATTGAAACCCTGCTTTTATGATTCGGGAAATTCATCAACATCCCAGGCATCAATCATTTCACATCATCATGAAATCAGCCTGTATGTGGATGAATTCCTACTATACACCACAAAATCTTAATTTTCCTTCCTTAACTTTTTAATTAATAAGATCAAAAGTTTTCTTCAGGATTTCTAGATTCTCCCTCTTTCCTTAAATGTGCAGTGAATCTTTTTGGAATCCACATCTCAATAAATTGAGATAACCTGCTTAAAACTGAGGCATTTTCCAGATGTAAAAGAAATGTACTGAAATGTTTTCCTGTCTCTCTTTCAATTTCTT
>NW_019525210.1:178539-179421 GCF_002814215.2 Seriola lalandi dorsalis | reverse complement strand
CAGAAGCCTCCTATCTATCCCCAAACTAGGTCTCCTGTCTATCCTCAAAGTCTCCTGTCTACCCTAAAGCTAAGGCTCCTATCTATCCTCAACCTGGGCCTCACTACGGCCCTTACTCCAACACCATTGCTCTCAGGGCCCTTCAGACCATTTCTTTTATTTTATTCCCTCCAGGTTCTATAACAATCCTACTTCAGCAAAGGCTGGTTCACAAACAAACCTGACCTCAGTTGTAAATATAGCTATTTCATTGGATTAATGTCAGTGTAACATTCAGTATATTTATAATGCAAAGTATATTTTAGTGAAAACTTCTGTCTCAGAGTTTGCTGGAGTATTTAAAAACTGCACTCACGTACAAGTACTGTTACTTTGTAAAAACAAGCACTCAGGTAAAAGTAGAGATCAGAGTAACTACTTGAGTTTGAGAACCAAAGTAATGACTGAAGAAACAACTTCGGTATCAAGCAGTTTAATAAGAAAACATATCAGCACACCACCGTCTTTAGCTTTTCTTCTCTTTGATGTGGATATGACTGACATCAGCTCTCCCAGGTCCCCGCCTTAGCCTGCCTGTGTGGCAAAGAGACTGAACCTAATGCCAATGACGTCCACATTTTCAGTGGGTGTTGGACTCCGTCAAGGCTGATCTTTGTTTCCGACGCTGTTTGTGACAGTGGACAGGATCTCAAGACACAGCAGGAGTGATGAGAGTGTCCGGTTTGGGAACCTCAGAATTGCATCTCTTCTCTTTGCAGATGATGTGGTTCTGTTTGCTTCATGAGACGGTGACCTTCAGCACTCGGGCAGATTGCAGGCGAGTGTGAAGAAGCCGAGATTAAAGTCAGCACCTTCAAGTCTGAGACCATGGTTCTCTGCTAG
>NW_019525210.1:177589-178489 GCF_002814215.2 Seriola lalandi dorsalis | reverse complement strand
TTTCTGTCAGATGGTTTTTCTGCTCCACCAGTCACTCACTCACATTGTTTCACTTCCCTTTAAGAAGCCTCTCATGCACATCAGCACAGAGACAATCATCATACAGTTTGACCTGAAATATATCAAACTACACTGGAAACACCAGAAGGAGATTTGGCACAATTCTTTTTAACTCTTTCATAAAAACAATGAAAAATGTTCGAATCAAAAACTTCACTTTTCAGAGGAAACAAGCAAATACATAAAATAATCTGACAACCATCAAATGTTCCTCATGTTGAATTCAGTCGTTTCAAAAAGGTTTGAAGTTATTTCAAACTACATTGGACACAGAGTATGACAGCATGAAGCAATGTCAGATTTTACATAATGTGCAGCATTACAACATTTTTCATTACTCATCTAAATGAGATGAATTTTAATTCATTAAATGTCTTTTAGGTTTTAAATGTATAAATACATTTTAGAAAACATATTTAAAAATAATTAAAGTTTGATCTTTTGTACAGTTGAACTTCAATCTCAGCATGACAGGAATGTGTAAAGAAAAGTTCAGTAAAGCTGCTCTGAGTTCACCTCCATGATGAAGGAGGAGAAATAAAAACATTAATACTCAAAGTCTGATCAATAAACACCATCATTTTATCTGCTGCAAATATTAAGAAACTGAATTTACAACATTACGTTACATTAATGTTTCTTTAGTATTTGTGTAAAAACTTACTTCCAACATCCAGTCTGGTTCCTCCACCAAACGTGTTCCACAGTGATACAAAGTCATTGAGCCGTCGTACAAAAACCTCTCACTGTAGAGAGACACGGCTCTGTGACTCTGAAACAAACAAACTCACCAGAATGAATCTTTTTTTATATTTTTTAATCAGATGTGAGAAATATCAA
>NW_019525210.1:176849-177539 GCF_002814215.2 Seriola lalandi dorsalis | reverse complement strand
TGGTCCCCTGGTCTCTTCCATCATGATCTATACCAAACACTCAAGACCATTCACATTCTACTATTCATCACAACATAATCTTCTTCCCAACTCCCAGCCTCAAACCTGATCAGTAATCAAAGCAGGTCGTCTGGATACACTCACTGTTTTATATGGACAACATAGTTTAAACAGTTTGAAATACAGATGTTAAAATGTCATTCCTCTGACTATTTCTGACACTTCTTCTCCACATTGCTTTGAACTAAAAAAAATTCCAAAAAATAGTTTTCAACATGAACAAGATTTTGTTAAAGTGCAACATGAAGACCTTCAGAAAACTCATGTTGCTGCTCACAGCTGTTGCTACATGAACTTGACACAAAAAAATCTGTCCAGCTGTGACTGAAGATGACTTCCATGTGTTGTAGAAAAAAAGTCTAGGTCTGGGCCAGAGTTTCAATCTAGACCTCTTCACAAACACTTACTACAAAACTGCACTTGATTCAAAATAGAAGTCACTGGATATGACCAGAGTCCAATCCAATAGAATTTATTCTTTCACAAGAACAAAAGTGAAATCAGATCCAGATGTGAACTGAAGACAGAGAGCCTGTGCATCATCATATATAGTTCCCTTTTACCTATCAACGCCTTGGGAACAATGGTGTTCAGCCCCGTGTGGACCCTCCCCAAACCAGGCATGCCAGG
>NW_019525210.1:175363-176829 GCF_002814215.2 Seriola lalandi dorsalis | reverse complement strand
TCCTCATCTGGACTCTCCTCTGCTGCTGCTTCACAGGTAAAGTCCAGAGAATCAAACTCCTCTCCTCCATCAACATCCGTCCCTCTGAAATGAACCGACAAAACCATGACGCTGCTTTATGTTTCTGTCTCTGTGTCCTCAGAGTCCAGAGGACAGGTCACAGTGACTCAGCCTGGAGCAGTGAGCTCTGCTGTGGGAGGCTCCGTCACCATCAGCTGTAGAACCAGTCAGGCTGTTTATTATAGCGGCTACCATCGTTTAGCCTGGTACCAACAGAGAGATGGAGAAAAACCTAAACTCCTTATTTACTTTGCTACCACTCGAGCATCAGGGATTCCAGGTCGTTTTACAGGCAGTGGATCAAACTCTGACTTCACTCTGACCATCAGTGGAGTCCAGACTGAAGATGCAGCAGTTTACTACTGTCAGAGTTATCACTGGTTGAACAGTAAGAGTGTGTTCACACAGTGAAAAAGCATCGTACAAAAACCTCCTTCAGTCAGACTGAACAGAAACTGAACTGACACAGTTCACTGAGGACACACACACACACACACACACACACACACACTTGTACTTCTATCTTTGCGAGGACACTAATTGATATAACGCATTCCCTAACCCTAACCATCAGAACTAAAGCTAAAACCAAGTCAACATTCACCTTCAACTGTATTAAACTGTGTATAAAGGTTCACTAGACATCAGTATCTTTTTGATCCATGATGTATCTTATTATACGCTGGTCCCCTGGTCTCTTCCATCATGATCTATACCAACCACTCAAGACCATTCACATTCTACTATTCATCACAACATAATCTTCTTCCCAACTCCCAGCCTCAAACCTGATCAGTAATCAAAGCAGGTCGTCTGGATACACTCACTGTTTTATATGGACAACATAGTTTAAACAGTTTGAAATACAGATGTTAAAATGTCGTTCCTCTGACTATTTCTGACACTTCTTCTCCACATTGCTTTGAACTAAAAAAAATTCCATGACAAATGGACAAACTCAATCTGCTGAGGAAGATCATGTCATTTAATGTGTATGTTGAATGTGCAACAACTGAAGACCTTCAGAAAACTCATGTTGCTGCTCACAGCTGTTCCTACATGAACTTGAGACAAAAAAATCTGTCCAGCTGTGACTGAAGATGACTTCCATGTGTTGTAGAGAAAAAGTCCAGGTCTGGGCCAGAGTTTCAGTCAAGACCTCTTCACAAACACTTTCTACAAAACTGCACTTTTACTGGAGGCAAAAAAGAAGAAGTCACTGGATATGATCAGAGTCCAATCCAATAGAATTTATTCTTTCACAAGAACAAAAGTGAAATCAGATCCAGATGTGAACTGAAGACAGAGAGCCTGTGCATCATCATATATAGTTCCTTTTTACCCATCAACGCCTTGGGAACAATGGTGTTCAGCCCCGTGCGGACCCTCCCCAAACCAGGCATGCC
>NW_019525210.1:174776-175313 GCF_002814215.2 Seriola lalandi dorsalis | reverse complement strand
TACATTAATGTTTCTTTAGTATTTGTGTAAAAACTTACTTCCAACATCCAGTCTGGTTCCTCCACCAAACGTGTTCCACAGTGATACAAAGTCATTGAGCCGTCGTACAAAAACCTCTCACTGTAGAGAGACACGGCTCTCTGACTCTGAAACAAACAAACTCACCAGAATGAATCTTTTTTTATATTTTTTAATCAGATGTGAGAAATATCAACCACAGAACAATATTTATAGAATTGTCAATATTCTATATTTATTCATTTTGTATAAAAATCTATATCTTGCAGCTGTTTAATAAAATATAAGAAAATCAAATCAGAATGAAAGTGATTCAAACACATGGACGCTAAACTGCATGAAAAAAAGTATTAACACATCCTGATCAATACTCTGATCAGCTGATTGATCCATTGATAAACAGCATGATCAGAGTGATCCAAGTCCCTGCTGGAGTCAGTCAGAGCATTTCCATAGAGAGCCACTTTGCATCAGCAGCACCATGCTCCAGTGCTCTGGGAGAGTTTATAGTCCTGAGAG
>NW_019525210.1:173258-174726 GCF_002814215.2 Seriola lalandi dorsalis | reverse complement strand
ACTCAGGTAAAAGTAGTGATCAGAGTAACTACTTGAGTTTGAGAACCAAAGTAATGACTGAAGAAACAACTTCGGTATCAAGCAGTTTAATAAGAAAACATACCAGCACACCACCGTCTTTAGCTTTTCTTCTCTTTGATGTGGATATGACTGACATCAGCTCTCCCAGGTCCCCGCCTTAGCCTGCCTGTGTGGCAAAGAGGCTGAACCTAATGCCAATGACGTCCACATTTTCAGTGGGTGTTGGACTCCGTCAAGGCTGATCTTTGTTTCCGACGCTGTTTTTGACAGTGGACAGGATCTCAAGACACAGCAGGAGTGATGAGAGTGTCCGGTTTGGGAACCTCAGAATTGCATCTCTTCTCTTTGCAGATGATGTGGTTCTGTTTGCTTCATGAGACGGTGACCTTCAGCACTCGGGCAGATTGCAGGCGAGTGTGAAGCAGCCGAGATTAAAGTCAGCACCTTCAAGTCTGAGACCATGGTTCTCTGCTAGAAGACAGGAGTGGGGGTTAGTAAAGTAGTTTAATTGGGGTCTTGTTAATGACTGATGGTGAAATGTAGCGCAAGAACAGAGTTGTGAGGGGCGTGGCCTAGTGGAGTCGCAGCAGACCTGGGATCAGCAGATCCTCAGCCTCTTACTGGAATGTGCATGAGTGCATGAAGCAGTAAGTGAAAGCAACATAATGAATGTGTTGGCTGCATGAAAACTAATCCAACATGTAACAGATCTGTGAGTCGTTACCACCCACTTCTACTCACCACCTGTCTCTTATACACATCTTGCTGTGAACTAAGAATGCTTTCAAAAATGGAAGTGTTTATTTTCATCAATTAACAAAATGCAGTGAATGAACAGAAGAGAAATCTAAATCAAATCAATATTTGGTGTGAACACCCTTTGCCTTCAAAACAGCATCAATTTTCTAGCTACACTTGCACACAGTGTTTGAAAGAACTCTGCTGGTAGGTTGTTCCAAACATCTTGGAGAACTAACCACAGATCTTCTGTGGATGTAGGCTTCCTCTAATCCTTCTGTCTCTTCATGTAATCCCAGACAGACTCCATGATGGTGAGGTCAGGGCTCTGTGGGGGCCATACCATCACTTCCAGGACTTCTTGTTCTTCTTTATGCTGAAGATAGTTCTTAATGACATTGGCTGTATGTTTGGGGTCGTTGTCCTGCTGCAGAATAAATTTGGGGCCAATCATACGCCTCCATGATGGTATTGCATGATGGATAAGTATCTGCCTGTATTTCTCAGCACTGAGGACACCATTAATCATGACCAAATCTCCAGCTCCATTTGCAGAAATGCAGCCCCTAACTTGCAAGGAACCTCCACCATGCTTCACTGTTGCCTGCAGATACTTGTTATTGTTCTGCTCTCCAGCCCTTCGGCGAACAAACTGCCTTCTGCTACAGCCAGATATTTCAAATTTTGACTCCTCAGTCCAGAGCACCTG
>NW_019525210.1:171618-173208 GCF_002814215.2 Seriola lalandi dorsalis | reverse complement strand
GCAGGAGTGATGAGAGTGTCCGGTTTGGGAACCTCAGAATTGCATCTCTTCTCTTTGCAGATGATGTGGTTCTGTTTGCTTCATCAGACGGTGACCTTCAGCACTCGGGCAGATTGCAGGCGAGTGTGAAGCAGCCGAGATTAAAGTCAGCACCTTCAAGTCTGAGACCATGGTTCTCTGCTAGAAGACAGAATTGGGGGTTAGTAAAGGAGTTTAATCGGGGTCTTGTTCATGACTGATGGTGAAATGGAGCACAAGAACAGAGTTGTGAGGGGCGTGGCCTAGTGGAGTAGCAGCAGACCTGGGATCAGCAGATCCTCAGCCTCTTACTGGAATGTGCATGAGTGCATGAAGCAGTAAGTGAAAGCAACATAATGAATGTGTTGGCTGCATTAAAACTACTCCAACATGTAACAGATCTGTAAGTCGTTACCACCCACTTCTACTCACCACCATGAAATGAATTTATCTGCAGATGAGAATCTACAAAATATTGTGATACCATTATTTTCTCCTCTTTTAGCCCAGAATCTGATCAGGAACTGAAGCAGGTTTTCTGGCAACTACCACCTAATTTAAAATACATCAGAGTTAAGATGTCCATCACACACACCTGTAATCTCAGTATAGTATTGGTTCTACTCTCTTTACAATGTACTGATCAGATCACTGGTCATACTTACACCATTACCGTTTTCATTTTTTCCTTTCACATGAATCATTTTACATGTAATAATGTGTCAGCAACAAACAACCAAGTCCCTGCTGGAGTCAGTCAGAGCATTTCCATAGAGAGCCACTTTGCATCAGCAGCACCATGCTCCAGTGCTCTGGGAGAGTTTATAGTCCTGAGAGTTGAAGACTGGATGACTGACAGCTGTCCTTCATGACAACAGAAGACACAGAAATCCTCCTCATCAGAAACATGACTTTGGTCTCCGTCCTCATCTGGACTCTCCTCTGCTGCTGCTTCACAGGTAAAGTCCAGAGAATCAAACTCCTCTCCTCCATCAACATCCGTCCCTCTGAAATGAAGCCGACAAAACCATGACGCTGCTTTATGTTTCTGTCTCTGTGCTGTCTCTTATACACATCTGAACCTCAGAATTGCATCTCTTCTCTTTGCAGATGATGTGGTTCTGTTTGCTTCATGAGACGGTGACCTTCAGCACTCGGGCAGATTGCAGGCGAGTGTGAAGCAGCCGAGATTAAAGTCAGCACCTTCAAGTCTGAGACCATGGTTCTCTGCTAGAAGACAGGAGTGGGGGTTAGTAAAGGACTTTAATCGGGGTCTTGTTCATGACTGATGGTGAAATGGAGCACAAGAACAGAGTCGTGAGGGGCGTGGCCTAGTGGAGTCGCAGCAGACCTGGGATCAGCAGATCCTCAGCCTCTTACTGGAATGTGCATGAGTGCATGAAGCAGTAAGTGAAAGCAACATAATGAATGTGTTGGCTGCATTAAAACTACTCCAACATGTAACAGATCTGTAAGTCGTTACCACCCACTTCTACTCACCACCATGAAATGAATTTATCTGCAGATGAGAATCTACAAAATATTGTGATACCATTATTTTCTCCTCTTTTA
>NW_019525210.1:170913-171568 GCF_002814215.2 Seriola lalandi dorsalis | reverse complement strand
ACACACACACACACACACACACACACATATCCTGTTTCATTATTATATTTGTGAGGAACAACTCTCAATTTGTCAGACATCACAATTATATTAAAGTGTGTTAACACGAGGCCACACATTCCCTAACCCCTTAACCTTACCCTAGCCTTCACAGATAAATGCCTGACGCCGACTTAATTCAAACAAAAACCCTAAAACCAAGTCTTGCTCCTCACAAAGCAGATTGAAGCTCAAGATCGGCCCAAATATCCTCACAAGTCTAAATGTCCTGAACTGCTTATGGAGATTAAATAACCTTTTTAACCCTCCATTTTTAACATTCATATTCCCTCCTTTCACAGATTATTTAAATAGTCACCTCTCTCAGTACTGATGGGAAACATCATGATGTGTTGAGGACAGCTGCAGTTCACTGACTCTGTGTGTTTGCATATGTGTCCTGCCTCTCTGCTCCCAGCCGTTAAGAGGCCAGTGTTGATCAGTGGCTGTCCGTCATATGAAATTCTCTCACCTCTCTGACTCTGACACATATCACCAAACACTTTCTCAGTTCAACCACTTCATGTGATAACTGCTTAAAGTTTCAAAAATATATTGGGAGATTGTGTTATTTAAGCTTTTCTTTGTGAAATATCAAACATATCCCGAAAACTGT
>NW_019525210.1:169270-170863 GCF_002814215.2 Seriola lalandi dorsalis | reverse complement strand
TCTAACATCAGCACAGAGAAGGTCAGAGGTCACACATGAAGGACCCCATACAGAGATGTAATAGGACATATAGGTCACTATATCAAGAGGGATTTTGGATTATATGTCACCTATAGGAGAATATTTTATAATCACATATATACATCCTCTGGACATATGAAGAGATAAGCGTATAACGTGTATGAAATACCCACAGTGAATACTGTATTTGTACACATCTTTAAAACATGTGATGAATGTTAATATATTAACAATATATATTTAATTATTAATGCAAGTTTATTAAAGCAATACACATAAAAGTTATATTTGCTTATCTATGGTTTTCTAATTTATTTCTCATTAATTTTGAATATTTTAGTCTATTTTCCCCATTTTGTAAAAGTACTCTCTGATGTTTGGAGCCCACTATATATAATATCATAAAAATGCTGTGAACTAAGAATGCTTTCAAAAATGGAAGTGTTTATTTTCATCAATTAACAAAAGTGAATGAACAGAAGAGAAATCTAAATCAAATCAATATTTGGTGTGAACACCCTTTGCCTTCAAGATGTGTATAAGAGACAGACCAAACGTGTTCCACAGTGATACAAAGTCATTGAGCCGTCGTACAAAAACCTCTCACTGTAGAGAGACACGGCTCTGTGACTCTGAAACAAACAAACTCACCAGAATGAATCTTTTTTTATATTTTTTAATCAGATGTGAGAAATATCAACCACAGAACAATATTTATAAAATTGTCAATATTCTATATTTATTCATTTGAAAGGCAAAGCAACCTTTTGCTGCAATTAATTAAAATATAAAAAAAGAAAATCTGAATAAAAGTTACTCAAACACATGAAACCTAAACAACATGAAAATGAGTATTAACACATCCTGATCAATAATGTGATCAACTGATTCAAAAATATATTGGGAGATTGTGTTATTTAAGCTTTTCTTTGTGAAATATCAAACATATCCCGAAAACTGTTTCACTGACAAAATGTTTAACAGAAGAACATTTTAGTTTCAAGTGTCAAGACACTGTGACTCTCAGCTAAAATATTACAATAATGTCTATAGTTTTGAATTAAATCAAAAGAAACAGAAATTGAGTTATTAAAAGAGACAAATGTTCTTACAGTTAACATCCAGTCTGGTTCCTCCACCAAACGTGTTCCACAGTGACACAAACTCATTGAGCCGCCGTACAAAAACCTCTCAAACAAACAAACTCACCAAAATTATTCTGATTTAATATTTTGTCTGCTTGTTTAAAAAAGGACAATAACACAACACAACAATTTTAGATTCGTAATTTTTCCATATTTATTCATTTTAAAGTAAAATCTACCTTTTTCAGCAATTCATTAAAATAACAGAAAAGACAATCAGAGTAAAAGTTACTCAAACACATAAAACCTAAAGTACATGGAAATAAGTATTAACACATCCTGATCAATACTCTGATCAGCTGATTGATCCATTGATAAAACAGCATGATCAGAGTGATCCAAGTCCCTGCTGGAGTCAGTCAGAGCATTTCCATAGAGAGCCACTTTGCATCAGCAGCACCATGCTCCAGTGCTCTGGGAGAGTTTA
>NW_019525210.1:168644-169220 GCF_002814215.2 Seriola lalandi dorsalis | reverse complement strand
GAGCACACACACACACACACACACACACACACACACACACACACACACACACACACAAACACATTAGTATAGTCTCATGATACAAGTAGATATATACTGATTCAAATATAATCACAAGTATTAATCAGACCTGTATGATTTTTTCACAGTACTCTGATCACTTTAATTGAAACCCTGCTTTTATGATTCGGGAAATTCATCAACATCCCAGGCATCAATCATTTCACATCATGAAATCAGCCTGTATGTGGATGAATTCCTACTATACACCACAAAATCTTAATTTTCCTTCCTTAACTTTTTAATTAATAAGATCAGAAGTTTTCCTCAGGATTTTTAGATTCTCCCTCTTTCCTTAA
This sequence comes from Seriola lalandi dorsalis, assembly GCF_002814215.2. Taxonomy (NCBI): domain Eukaryota; kingdom Metazoa; phylum Chordata; class Actinopteri; order Carangiformes; family Carangidae; genus Seriola; species Seriola lalandi. The sequence goes on along the minus strand of NW_019525210.1, from coordinate 168,861 downwards.
ATGTGCAGTGAATCTTTTTGGAATCCACATCTCAATAAATTGAGATAACCTACTTAAAGCTGAGGCATTTTCCAGATGTAAAAGAAATGTACTGAAATGTTTTCCTGTCTCTCTTTCAATTTCTTTGCTTTATTTCTGTTTAATTTTGCCACATCCATTCACTCCCATGACGTAGTACATCTCTCACAATATTCATAATCATTCACACAAAATCAAA
>NW_019525210.1:166284-168624 GCF_002814215.2 Seriola lalandi dorsalis | reverse complement strand
GAAACATGACTTTGGTCTCCGTCCTCATCTGGACTCTCCTCTGCTGCTGCTTCACAGGTAAAGTCCAGAGAATCAAACTCCTCTCCTCCATCAACATCCGTCCCTCTGAAATGAAGCCGACAAAACCATGACGCTGCTTTATGTTTCTGTCTCTGTGTCCTCAGAGTCCAGAGGACAGGTCACAGTGACTCAGCCTGGAGCAGTGAGCTCTGCTCTGGGAGGCTCCGTCACCATCAGCTGTAGAACCAGTCAGGCTGTTTATATATCTAGCAACAACCATCGTTAGCCTGGTACCAACAGAGAGATGGAGAAAAACCTAAACTCCTTATTTACGATGCTTCCACTCGAGCATCAGGGATTCCAGGTCGTTTTACAGGCAGTGGATCAAACTCTGACTTCACTCTGACCATCAGTGGAGTCCAGACTGAAGATGCAGCAGTTTACTACTGTCAGAGTTATCACGATATCAACAGTCAGCGGGTGTTCACACAGTGAAAAAGCGTCGTACAAAAACCTCCCTCAGTCAGACTGAACAGAAACTGAACTGACTGCTGCAGCTGGAAGCTACTGCAGAGACTGATACAGTTCACTGAGGACACACACACAAAACCCCTTAACCTTACCCTAGCCTTCACAAATAAATGCCTGACGCCGACTTAATTCAAACAACAACCCTAAAACCAAGTCTTGCTCCTCAAAAAGCAGATTGAAGCTGAAGATCGGCCCAAATATCCTCACAAGTCTAACACGTCGTCACAACGACGAAATGTCCTGAACTGCTTGTGGAGATTAAATATCTTTTTAGTTGAACAAAAACCTCCCTCAGCTGCAGAGGAACTGATCTGACTCACAGCTGCACTGACACTAAGACACAAGTCACTTTGATCCACTTTGAACTTTTTAACTCTCAATATACTGTATTTAATCCAAATGGTTTGTCTGTTAATACTTCCATTAACATTGGCTTTGGACCATTCTGCTGATCAAAGCTAACCTTAGTTTTGTCAAGGGTATTGAGGAAAGTTGGACCCAAATCCAGCCAAAACATGGGAGACGGTGCAGGCAGGTTTATTTAACAAAGAACAACAGGTAACATGAGCAGACTTGGACAGACTGAGGACAACCAGACGTGAACAGACAACGTCAACAGACATGAACAGATCGTGGCTACGACAACAGCGAAAACCAACAGATGAACTGACACAGACAAAGGGGAGCACAAAGACTATATAGACACAGGAGGCAAAGGTGATTGCACACAGGTGAAACACATTAGGGCGGGGCAGACAATCACCACACAGACACAGGACCAAGACAGGAAGCAAAACACAGACACACAAGGAAACCTTATTACAAAATAAAACAGGAAGTGAGAAAAGTCCAAAATAAAACTAACAAAAAGTGTCTACGAGGGCAAAACATGACAAGTTAAAGTTTGATAATGTGAAAACCAACAGAGTTTTCTCATAACATTTCCTCTTAAACTTAAAATATATTCATTTGGTAAATTAATTGGAAAACTTTAATAAGATATAATTTTCTTCATATAAAGTCACTAATTATTCCTCTGTGACATATTTTAGTCAATTTGTATGTTTCATGTTCCAAAAAACAAAAGTATTTTATCATTGAAATAGAAAAAGATTCATGGAGAATTTAATTCAGTAACACTTTAATTCTTCATACTTCCAAGATTAGAAGGAGAGATTCCATCCACTTTATATCTCTACATGCTGAGGACATGTTGCTTCTTGTTTCACAATCATAACATTTTATTTTTTGAGTATCTTTGTTCTATTTAAAGGATTTTTGAATTCTCTAGAAAAAGCTACGAGTAAAACAATGTGAGAGTTCTCACTATGACACACTTCAGTAACAAGAAATGACTGGATGATTCTTCATTGAAATGTTCCTTCAATGGTTTTAGTTACAAATGTTAATACTGAAGAAAAATCTGCCATGAATATAGAAGAGACACTTTACACTCATGAATAAGTCCTTATTGATTCTGATTGATTATTGATCACAAATTATGGACTGCAACTTCCATCACTGGCTTGTACCAGTTGGAGAATAATGAGGAGTTGTGACTGAGCTAATGTACACAATGAATAAACAGTAAGTATGAAAATGATTTGATGAACAGATTTTTATTTTTTAGAAACACAGAAACAATGTGGAAACACTGTGAGAAGATCGTAAATATTGTTACTGAAATGTGAAATAAAAGAAAGAGAGACAGTGCGATAGAGAAGAGAATAAAACCAGTAGCAGAGTCCCAGTGAGTCAGGTCAGGACTGGGAACACTGGTCTCTCCTCAGTGTCTCTGAGAGCGGAGTC
>NW_019525210.1:165764-166264 GCF_002814215.2 Seriola lalandi dorsalis | reverse complement strand
CCGTCCTCATCTGGACTCTCCTCTGCTGCTGCTTCACAGGTAAAGTCCAGAGAATCAAACTCCTCTCCTCTATCAACATCCGTCCCTCTGAAATGAAGCCGACAAAACCATGACGCTGCTTTATGTTTCTGTCTCTGTGTCCTCAGAGTCCAGAGGACAGGTCACAGTGACTCAGCCTGGAGCAGTGAGCTCTGCTCTGGGAGGCTCCATCACCATCAGCTGTAGAACCAGTCAGGCTGTTTATGTTTATAGCAACAACCACTACTTAGCCTGGTACCAACAGAGAGATGGAGGAAAACCTAAACTCCTTATTTACGCTGCTTCCACTCGAGCATCAGGGATTCCAGGTCGTTTTACAGGCAGTGGATCAAACTCTGACTTCACTCTGACCATCAGTGGAGTCCAGACTGAAGATGCAGCAGTTTACTACTGTCAGAGTTTTCACTATATCAACAGTCAGTATGTGTTCACACAGTGAAAAAGCGTCGTACAAAAACCTC
>NW_019525210.1:164378-165714 GCF_002814215.2 Seriola lalandi dorsalis | reverse complement strand
CTCCTTTAAGGAGTTTCTGTCAGATGGTTTTTCTGCTCCACCAGTCACTCACTCACATTGTTTCACTTCCCTTTAAGAAGCCTCTCGTGCACATCAGCACAGAGACAATCATCATACAGTTTGACCTGAAATATATCAAACTACACTGGAAACACCAGAAGAAGATTTGGCACAATTCTTTTTAACTTTTTCAAAAAAATGATCAAAAAATGTTTTAATCAAAAACTTCACTTTTAGAGGAAAGAAGCAAATACATAAAATAATCTGACAACCATCAAATGTTCCTCATGTTGAATTCAGTCGTTTCAAAAAGTTTTGAAGTTATTTCAAACTACATTGGACACAGAGTATGACAGCATGAAGCAATGTCAGATTTTACATAATGTGCAGCATGACAACATTTTTCAATACTCATCTAAATGAGGTGAATTTTAATTCATTAAATGTCTTTTAGGTTTTAAATGTATAAATCAATTTTAGAAAACATATTTAAAAATAATCAAACTTTGATCTTTTGTACAGTTGAACTTCAATTTCAGCATGACAGGAATGTGTAAAGAGAAGTTCAGTAAAGCTGCTCTGAGTTCACCTCCATGATGAAGGAGGAGAAATAAAAACATTAATACTCAAAGTCTGATGAATAAACACCATCATTTTATCTGCTGCAAATATTAAGAAACTGAATTTACAACATTATGTTACATTAATGTTTCTTTAGTGTTTGTGTAAAAACTTACTTCCAACATCCAGTCTGGTTCTTCCACCAAAAGTCCACCACAGTGATACAAAGTCATTGAGCCGTCGTACAAAAACCTCTCACTGTGGAGAGACACGGCTCTCTGACTCTGAAACAAACAAACTCACCAGAATCAGTCTGTTAGTAATATTTTTTCAGCAGGTGTGAGAAATGACGACCACAGAACAATATTTATAAAATTGTCAATATTGTATTTTTATTCATTTTACAGAAAAATCAAGCTTTTGCTTCAATTTTAATATATATAATATATATGTAAGAAAACAAAATCAGAAAAAAAGTTACTCAAACATGAAACCTAAACCACATGGAAATAAGTATTAATACATCCTGATCAATACTCTGATCAGCTGATTGATCCATTGATAAACAGCATGATCAGAGTGATCCAAGTCCCTGCTGGAGTCAGTCAGAGCATTTCCATAGAGAGCCACTTTGCATCAGCAGCACCATGCTCCAGTGCTCTGGGAGAGTTTATAGTCCTGAGAGTTGAAGACTGGATGACGGACAGCTGTCCTTCATGACAACAGAAGACACAGAAATCCTCCTCATCAGAAACATGACTTTGGTCTCCGTCCT
>NW_019525210.1:162813-164328 GCF_002814215.2 Seriola lalandi dorsalis | reverse complement strand
GTTCACACAGTGAAAAAGCGTCGTACAAAAACCTCCCTCAGTCAGACTGAACAGAAACTGAACTGACTGCTGCTGCTGGAAGTTACTGCAGAGACTGATACAGTTCACTGAAGACACACACACACACACACACACACACACACACACACAGACACACAGACACACACACACACTGCCCCATAACCTTACCCTAGCCTTCACAAATAAATGCCTGACACCGACTTAATTCAAACCACAACCCTAAAACCAAGTCTTGCTCCTCACAAAGCAGATTGAAGCTGAAGATCGGCCCAAATATCCTCACAAGTCTAACACGTCCTCCACGACGAAATATCTCCAACTGCAGGTGGAGATTAAATATCTTTTTTAAATCTACATTTTTAGCTGAACAAAAACCTCCCTCAGCTGCAGAGGAACTGATCTGACTCACAGCTGCACTGACACTAAGACACAAGTCACTTTGAACTTTTTAACTCTCAATATACTGTATTTAATCCAAAAGGTTTTTCTGTCAATTTTTCCATTAACATTGGCTTTGGACCATTCTGCTGATCAAAGCTAACCTTAGTTTAAGTTTGATAATGTGAAAACCAACAGAGTTTTCTCATAACATTTCCTCATAAACTAAAAATATATTCATTGAGTAAATGAATTGTAAAACTTTAATAAGATATAATTTCCTTCGTATAAAGTCACTTATTATTGAATTCTCTAGAAAAAGCTACGAGTAAAACAATGTGAGAGTTCTCACTATGACACACTTCAGTAACAAGAGATGACTGGATGATTCTTCATTGAAATGTTCCTTCAATGGTTTTAGTTACAAATGTTGATACTGAAGAAAAATCTGCCATGAATATAGAAGAGACACTTTACACTCATGAATAAGTCATTATTGATTCTGATTGATTATTGATCACAAATTATGGACTGCAACTTCCATCACTGGCTTGTACCAGTTAAAGAATAATGAGGAGTTGTGACTGAGCTAATGTACACAATGAATAAACAGTAAGTATGAATATGTATTATGTAATGTTATATATTCTGTATGATGTCATCATGGAGAAATTACAATGTTTTTGTCGCCTGAATTTTTCTGTGGATTTAAAAAAGTCACAATGACACAAAAATGATTTGATGAACAGATTTTTATTTTCTAGAAACACAGAAACAATGTGGAAACACTGTGAGAAGGTCGTAAATATTGTTACTGAAATGAGAAATAAAAGAGAGAGAGACAGTGCGACAGAGAAGAGAATAAAACCAGTAGCAGAGTCCCAGTGAGTCAGGTCAGGAGTGGGAACACTGGTCTCTCCTCAGTGTCTCTGAGAGCGGAGTCTGGGAGCCCTGGGTGGCCTCACAGGTCACAGAGCCCAGCTTGCTCCACTGGTCTGCAGGGAGCCTCAGGGTGCTGCTCCAGCTGTAGAGGCCGTCCTTCTCCAGCTGCTGCTGCTGCTGCCCTCCACCTTCCAGGCCAGACTCCAGTCTGAGGGGAAGCCCTTGTTGGCCAGG
>NW_019525210.1:161196-162763 GCF_002814215.2 Seriola lalandi dorsalis | reverse complement strand
TTTCCTTAAATGTGCAGTGAATCTTTTTGGAATCCACATCTCAATAAATTGAGATAACCTACTTAAAACTGAGGCATTTTCCAGATGTAAAAGAAATGTACTGAAATGTTTTCCTGTCTCTCTTTCAATTTCTTTGCTTTATTTCTGTTTAATTTTGCCACATCCATTCACTCCCATGACGTAGTACATCTCTCACAATATTCATAATCATTCACACAAAATCAAAAGTAAATAAATTCTCAATCCAACTTTTAATGTTTCCAAAGGCATCTACACATGTGAATAAAACAAATACTCTACCAACACTAACACTAGTAGCACTAAATGATTGTGGAAACATTTGACAGCAGTTTATGAAACAAACTGAGACACATTTTACAAAGAAAATGTAAGAGTGAGTAAAAACTGCTGCAGTCATGTGAACATGTTGATGCTTCACTTTGTTCATTTGACAGAGAAAATCCAAAAGAGCTGACAGTCTCTCCACTGCATCCACATGCTGTCTCTTATACACATCTAAAATATAACAGTGATGTTTTTTTATTCCACACATTGTATAAAAAATGAAGTTCATTGAGAAGATCAAATAAAAACAATGTGAGAAATATTTGTCCCAGTACTTGGGCTGAAATTTAAAGACTAATAACAATATTTTCTCAATATGGAATACGTTTATTCCCAGCAAATATTTCTCCTGAAAACTTTAACGGAAGAAGATTTTAGTTTCAAGTGTAAAGACATTGTGACGCAGTGAAAAATCACTGCAGTTAAATTAAATACCAAATCTCAGCTAAAGTATTACACTAATGTCTATAGTTATTAATTAAATCAATAGAAATAGAAATTGAGTTATTAAAAGAGACAAATGTTCTTACAGTTAACATCCAGTCTGGTTCCTCCACCAAACGTGTTCCACAGTGACACAAACTCATTGAGCCGCCGTACAAAAACCTCTCAAACAAACAAACTCACCAAAATTATTCTGATTTAGTATTTTGTTGGCTTGTTTAAAAAAGGACGATAACACAACACAACAATTTTAGATTCCTAATTTTCCCATATTTATTCATTTTAAAGTAAAATCAATCTTTTTCAGCAATTCATTAAAATACAAGAAAAGACAATCAGAGTAAAAGTTACTCAAACACATGAAACCTAAACCACATGGAAATAAGTATTAACACATCCTGATCAATACTCTGATCAGCTGATTGATCCATTGATAAACAGCATGATCAGAGTGATCCAAGTCCCTGCTGGAGTCAGTCAGAGCATTTCCATAGAGAGCCACTTTGCATCAGCAGCACCATGCTCCAGTGCTCTGGGAGAGTTTATAGTCCTGAGAGTTGAAGACTGGATGACTGACAGCTGTCCTTCATGACAACAGTAGACACAGTAATCCTCCTCATCAGAAACATGACTTTGGTCTCCGTCCTCATCTGGACTCTCCTCTGCTGCTGCTTCACAGGTAAAGTCCAGAGAATCAAACTCCTTTCCTCTATCAACATCCGTCCCTCTGAAATGAAGCCGACAAAACCATGACGCTGCTTTATGTTTCTGTCTCTGT
>NW_019525210.1:159261-161176 GCF_002814215.2 Seriola lalandi dorsalis | reverse complement strand
AGCAGAGTCCCAGTGAGTCAGGTCAGGACTGGGAACACTGGTCTCTCCTCAGTGTCTCTGAGAGCGGAGTCTGGGAGCCCTGGGTGGCCTCACAGGTCACAGAGCCCAGCTTGCTCCACTGGTCTGCAGGGAGCCTCAGGGTGCTGCTCCAGCTGTAGAGGCCGTCCTTCTCCAGCACCCCGGGGCTCCTGCTCTCCTCCCAGCTGCTGCTGCTGCTGCTGCCGTCCACCTTCCAGGCCAGACTCCAGTCTGAGGGGAAGCCCTTGTTGGCCAGGCACAGGACTGTGACCTTCTCCTGCTGCAGCTCCTCACTGGAGGGGGGCAGCACCGTCAGGGTGGGACGGGCGTCACCTAGGAGACAACAATCAGCATCTGTCAATCAAACAGCAGACACCTGGACACCTTTACTGTGTGACAGTTGATTTTCTCCTTTAAGGAGTTTCTGTCAGATGGTTTTTCTGCTCCACCAGTCACTCACTCACATTGTTTCACTTCCCTTTAAGAAACCTCTCATGCACATCAGCACAGAGACAATCATCATACAGTTTGACCTGAAATATATCAAACTACACTGGAAACACCAGGAGAAGATTTGGCACAATTATTTTCAACTTCTTCATAAAAATTATCAATAAATTCAGTAATCAAAAACTTCACTTTTCAGAGGAAACAAGCAAATACATAAAATAATCTGACAACCATCAAATGTTCCTCATGTTGAATTCAGTCATTGTTTCAAAAAGGTTTGAAGTTATTTCAAACTACATTGGACACAGAGTATGACAGCATGAAGCAATGTCAGATTTTACATAATGTGCAGCATGACAACATTTTTCAACACTCATCTAAATGAGGTGAATTTTAATTCATTAAATGTCTTTTAGGTTTTAAATGTATAAATCAATTTTAGAAAACATATTTAAAAATAATCAAACTTTGATCTTTTGTACAGTTGAACTTCAATGATAAGTTACAGCTGCTCTGAGTTCACCTCCATGATGAAGGAGGAGAAATAAAAACATTAATACTCAAAGTCTGATGAATAAACATTATATCATTTTATCTGCTGCAAATATTAAGAAAGTGAATTTACAACATTACGTTACATTAATGTTTCTTTAGTATTTGTGTAAAAACTTACTTCCAACATCCAGTCTGGTTCCTCCACCAAAAGTCCACCACAGTGATACAAAGTCATTGAGCCGTCGTACAAAAACCTCTCACTGTAGAGAGACACGGCTCTCTGACTCTGTCAGACTGAACTAAATCTACAAGTTCTCATTATAAAACTTTGAATCAAATAATTACATTTGTATTTATTTCATTTAATTGCCGGTTGTTTTTATCAAATTTCTAATAGGAAAAATCGGTATTACCCTGGTTGGATTCAGAAAAACTAAACTGTTGAATGTTGAAAACAAAGTGGAAACAACAACCTTTGAAATTCCTCTAGTGTTTTCAACATGTAAGAAATGAAAAAGCTGCAAATTGATCTATAAAAAATACAAAACATTAACTTACTTCCAACATCCAGTCTGGTTCCTCCACCAAACGTGTTCCACAGTGATACAAAGTCATTGAGCCGTCGTACAAAAACCTCTCACTGTAGAGAGACACGGCTCTCTGACTCTGAAACAAACAAACTCACCAGAATGAATCTTTTTAAATATTTTTTTAGCAGGTGTGAGAAATATCAACCACCAAACAATATTCATAAAATTGTCAATATTCTATATTTATTCATTTTACAGAAAAATCAATCTTTTGCTTCAATTTTAATATATATAATATATATGTAAGAAAAGAAAATCAGAACAAAAGTTACTCAAACACATGAAACCTAAACCACATGAAAATAAGTATTAACACATCCTGATCAATACTCTGATCAGCTGATTGATCCATTGATAAACAG
>NW_019525210.1:158299-159241 GCF_002814215.2 Seriola lalandi dorsalis | reverse complement strand
CACTGGTCTCTCCTCAGTGTCTCTGAGAGCGGAGTCTGGGAGCCCTGGGTGGCCTCACAGGTCACAGAGCCCAGCTTGCTCCACTGGTCCGCAGGGAGCCTCAGGGTGCTGCTCCAGCTGTAGAGGCCGTCCTTCTCCAGCACCCCGGGGCTCCTGCTCTCCTCCCAGCTGCTGCTGCTGCTGCTGCCCTCCAACTTCCAGGCCAGACTCCAGTCTGAGGGGAAGCCCTTGTTGGCCAGGCACAGGACTGTGACCTTCTCCTGCTGCAGCTCCTCACTGGAAGGGGGCAGCACCGTCAGGGTGGGACGGGCGTCACCTAGGAGACAATAATCAGCAGCTGTCAATCAAACAGCAGACACCTGGACACCTTTACTGTGTGACAGTTGATTTACTCCTTTAAGGAGTTTCTGTCAGATGGTTTTTCTGCTCCACCAGTCACTCACTCACATTGTTTCACTTCCCTTTAAGAAGCCTCTCATGCACATCAGCACAGAGACAATCATCATACAGTTTGACCTGAAATATATCAAACTACACTGGAAACACCAGAAGAAGATTTGGCACAATTCTTTTTAACTTTTTCATAAAAACAATGTCAAAAAAGTTCGAATCAAAAACTTCACTTTTCAGAGGAAACAAGCAAATACATAAAATAATCTGACAACCATCAAATGTTCCTCATGTTGAATTCAGTCGTTTCAAAAAGTTTTGAAGTTATTTCAAACTACATTGGACACAGAGTATGACAGCATGAAGTAATGTCAGATTTTACATAATGTGCAGCATTACAACATTTTTCAATACTCATCTAAATGAGGTGAATTTTAATTCATTAAATGTCTTTCAAGTTTTAAATGTATAAATACATATTAGAAAACATATTTGAAAATAATTAAAGTTTGATCTTTTGTACAGTTGAACTTCAATTTCAGCATGACAGGA
>NW_019525210.1:155904-158249 GCF_002814215.2 Seriola lalandi dorsalis | reverse complement strand
TGCTTTATGTTTCTGTCTCTGTGTCCTCAGAGTCCAGAGGACAGGTCACAGTGACTCAGTCTGGAGCAGTGAGCTCTGCTCTGGGAGGCTCCGTCACCATCAGCTGTAGGACCAGTCAGGCTGTTTATAGCTCAAACTACTTAGCCTGGTACCAACAGAGAGATGGAGAAAAACCTAAGCTCCTTATTTACCGTGCTACCACTCGAGCATCAGGGATTCCAGCTCGTTTTACAGGCAGTGGATCAAACTCTGACTTCACTCTGACCATCAGTGGAGTCCAGACTCAAGATGCAGCAGTTTACTACTGTCAGAGTTTTCATGAAATCAACAGTCAGCGGGTGTTCACACAGTGAAAAAGCGTCGTACAAAAACCTCCCTCAGTCAGACTGAACAGAAACTGAACTGACTGCTGCAGCTGGAAGCTACTGCAGAGACTGATACAGTTCACTGAGGACACACACACACACACACACACACACACATCCCCTTAACCTTACCCTAGCCTTCACAGATAAATGCCTGACGCTGACTTAATTCAAACAAAACCCTAAAACCAAGTCTTGCTCCTCAAAAAGCAGATTGAAGCTGAAGATCGGCCCAAATATCCTCACAAGTCTAAATGTCCTCACAAGATTAAATATCTTTTTTAAATCTACATTTTTAGTTGAACAAAAACCTCCCTCAGCTGCAGAGGAACTGATCTGACTCACAGCTGCACTGACACTAAGACACAAGTCACTTTGATCCACTTTGAACTTTTTAACTCTCAATATACTGTATTTAATTCCAAAAGGTTTTTCTGTCAATATTTCCATTAACATTGGCTTTGGACCATTCTGCTGATCAAAGCTAACCTTAGTTTTGTCAAGGGTATTGAGGAAAGTTGGACCCAAATCCAGCCAAAACATGGGAGACGGTGCAGGCAGGTTTATTTAACAAAGAACAACATGTAACATGAGCAGACTTGGACAGACTGAGGACAACCAGACGTGAACAGACAACGTCAACAGACATGAACAGATCGTAGCTACGACAACAGCGAAAAACAACAGACGAACTGACACAGACAAAGGGGAGCACAAAGACTATATAGACACAGGAGGCAAAGGTGATTGCACACAGGTGAAACACATTAGGGCGGGGCAGACAATCACCACACAGACACAGGACCAAGACAGGAAGCAAAACGCAGACACACAAGGAAACCTTATTACAAAATAAAACAGGAAGTGAGAAAAGTCCAAAATAAAACTAACAAAAAGTGTCTGCCATGGCAAAACATGAAAAGTTTAAGTTTGATAATGTGAAAACCAACAGAGTTTTCTCATAACATTTCCTCTTAAACTTAAAATATATTCACTGAGTAAATAAATTTGAAAACTTTAATAAGATATAATTTATTTCATATAAAGTTACTTATTATTCCTCTGTGACACATTTTAGTCAATTTTTATGTTTTATGTTCCAAAAAAAAAAGTATTTTATCATTGAAATAGAAAAACATTCATGGAGAATTTAATTCAGTAACACTTTAGTTCTTCATACTTCCAAGATTAGAAGGAGAGATTCCATCCACTTTATATCTCTACATGCTGAGGACATGTTGCTTCTTGTTTCACAATCATAACATTTTCTTTTTTGAGTTTCTTTGTTCTATTTAAAGGATTTTTGAATTCTCTAGAAAAAGCTACGAGTAAAACAATGTGAGAGTTCTCACTATGACACACTTCAGTAACAAGAGATGACTGGATGATTCTTCATTGAAATGTTCCTTCAATGGTTTTAGTTACAAATGTTGATACTGAAGAAAAATCTGCCATGAATATAGAAGAGACACTTTACACTCATGAATAAGTCCTTATTGATTCTGATTGATTACTGATCACAAATTATGGACTGCAACTTCCATCACTGGCTTGTACCAGTTAAAGAATAATGAGGAGTTGTGACTGAGCTAATGTACACAATGAATAAAGAGTCAGTATGAATATGTATTATGTAATGTTATATATTCTGTATGATGTCATCATGGAGAAATTATAATGTTTTTGTCGCCTGAATTTCTTTCTGGATTTAAAGAAGTCACAATGACAAAAAAATGATTTGATGAACAGATTTTTATTTTCTAGAAACACAGAAACAATGTGGAAACACTGTGAGAAGGTCGTAAATATTGTTACTGAAATGTGAAATAAAAGAGAGAGAGACAGTGTGACAGAGAAGAGAATAAAACCAGTAGCAGAGTCCCAGTGAGTCAGGTCAGGACTGGGAACACTGGTCTCTCCTCAGTGTCTCTGAGAGCGGAGTCTGGGAGCCCTGGGTGGCCTCACAGGTCACAGAGCCCA
>NW_019525210.1:154742-155884 GCF_002814215.2 Seriola lalandi dorsalis | reverse complement strand
AGGGAGCCTCAGGGTGCTGCTCCAGCTGTAGAGGCCGTCCTTCTCCAGCACCCCGGGGCTCCTGCTCTCCTCCCAGCTGCTGCTGCTGCTGCTGCCCTCCACCTTCCAGGCCAGACTCCAGTCTGAGGGGAAGCCCTTGTTGGCCAGGCACAGGACTGTGACCTTCTCCTGCTGCAGCTCCTCACTGGAGGGGGGCAGCACCGTCAGGGTGGGACGGGCGTCACCTAGGAGACAACAATCAGAATCTGTCAATCAAACAGCAGACACCTGGACACCTTTACTGTGCGAGAGTTGATTTCCTCCTTTAGGAGTTTCTGTCAGATGGTTTTTCTGCTCCACCAGTCACTCACTCACATTGTTTCACTTCCCTTTAAGAAGCCTCTCATGCACATCAGCACAGAGACAATCATCATACAGTTTGACCTGAAATATATCAAACTACACTGGAAACACCAGAAGGAGATTTGGCACAATTCTTTTTAACTCTTTCATAAAAATAATGAAAAATGTTCGAATCAAAAACTTTTCAGAGGAAACAAGCAAATACATAAAATAATCTGACAACCATCAAATGTTCCTCATGTTGAATTCAGTCATTGTTTCAAAAAGTTTTGAAGTTATTTCAAACTACATTGGACACAGAGTATGACAGCATGAAGCAATGTCAGATTTTACATAATGTGCAGCATGACAACATTTTTCAATTCTCATCTAAATGAGGTGAATTTTAATTCATTAAATGTCGTTTAAGTTTTAAATGTATAAATACATTTTAGAAAACATATTTGAAAATAATTAAAGTTTGATCTTTTGTACAGTTGAACTTCAATTTCAGCATGACAGGAATGTGTAAAGAAAAGTTCAGTAAAGCTGCTCTGAGTTCACCTCCATGATGAAGGAGGAGAAATAAAAACATTAATACTCAAAGTCTGATGAATAAACACCATCATTTTATCTGCTGCAAATATTTAGAAACTGAATTTACAACATTACGTTACATTAATGTTTCTTTAGTATTTGTGTAAAAACTTACTTCCAACATCCAGTCTGGTTCCTCCACCAAAAGTCCACCACAGTGATACAAAGTCATTGAGCCGTCGTACAAAAACCTCTCACTGTAGAGAGACACGGCTCTCTGACTC
>NW_019525210.1:140802-154722 GCF_002814215.2 Seriola lalandi dorsalis | reverse complement strand
ATCAACATCCGTCCCTCTGAAATGAAGCCGACAAAACCATGACGCTGCTTTATGTTTCTGTCTCTGTGTCCTCAGAGTCCAGAGGACAGGTCACAGTGACTCAGTCTGGAGCAGTGAGCTCTGCTCTGGGAGGCTCCGTCACCATCAGCTGTAGAACCAGTCAGGCTGTTATACATGGAGCAGCTACCACTACTTAGCCTGGTACCAACAGAGAGATGGAGAAAAACCTAAACTCCTTATTTACTATGCTTCCACACGAGCATCAGGGATTCCAGGTCGTTTTACAGGCAGTGGATCAAACTCTGACTTCACTCTGACCATCAGTGGAGTCCAGACTGAAGATGCAGCAGTTTACTACTGTCAGAGTGCACATTACATCAACAGTCAGTTGTGTTCACACAGTGAAAAAGCGTCGTACAAAAACCTCCCTCAGTCAGACTGAACAGAAACTGAACTGACTGCTGCAGCTGGAAGCTACTGCAGAGACTGATACAGTTCACTGAGGACACACACACACACACACACACACACACACACACACACACACACATGCAGTGTATACACACTCTGTATGGATCATAATCGGCTACTTGACCTCAACAATGAGAGGTGTACTTTACATTACAAGTGAGTATCTAAACAGTGACAGTAACGATGGCCAAAGCTCCTGTCAAACTACAATCACCACCATGATAAGAAACCATGTTCACCAGCACAGAGAACTTACTAATCACCCCTTTAATCAATTTAATGAGCCAAGAAATGGAAAAGTGTAAAATTAACACTCATTACAATGATACAGTAAAAAATCTAATATTAGAACACATTAGTGTTGTTCATTCTGTGTTTTTGAATAAATTATCAATATTGACGATAAAACTTCAAATTAAAACTGTGAGATAAGATTCATGTGATATCATCATATGATGATGATCAACAATTTATTTCTAGTCTGTAAAAAACTCTATTTTGTATTTAATGTAAATAACATATTAAGATCATTCAATAGAAATGGCCTCTCTTCATCCTTCCATTCACACCTTGTTTTTACCTGCTTTAGGAAACCGCTGCTGAACACAGAGACTGTCAGGTTAGACTCAAATAGTTAGTAGTTAAGTTACAATACATGTAATATAATCCCATAGTACATTAATGAAAGTGTTATCAGTAAAGACAACATCTGACTCTGAGATACAATCCTGCAGCTACAGAAATATGGAGAATGCATCTGTTGCTGGAATAAAATAATCAACAGAAAATATTTAATTTGAAGAAAATAATCTTTATTGATGTAAAGCAACAACATCAGCAACATTAAAACTATGAAAACATCAGTATGAATTGAACAACGTTCAGGTGGTCAGATTATGGAAAGCGAGAGAGAGAGAGAGAGAGAGAGAGAGAGAGAGAGAGAGAGACATTGTTGCAGACTGAGAGCAGTAGCAGAGTAAAACCAGTAGCAGAGTCCCAGTGAGTCAGGTCAGGACTGGGAACACTGGTCTCTCCTCAGTGTCTCTGAGAGCGGAGACTGGGAGCCCTGGGTGGCCTCACAGGTCACAGAGCCCAGCTTGCTCCACTGGTCTGCAGGGAGCCTCAGGGTGCTGCTCCAGCTGTAGAGGCCGTCCTTCTCCAGCACCCCAGGGCTCCTGCTCTCCTCCCAGCTGCTGCTGCTGCTGCTGCCCTCCACCTTCCAGGCCAGACTCCAGTCTGAGGGGAAGCCCTTGTTGGCCAGGCACAGGACTGTGACCTTCTCCTGCTGCAGCTCCTCACTGGAGGGGGGCAGCACCGTCAGGGTGGGTGCAACTCGACCCACTGCAGAGAGAGATAGTAACAAAGTTTTTATGAACTAAACTCCCTCCTGTGGACTGCAGCAGAGGAGGCAACTACTTCTGTTGGTCGTCCTCAAATAAGATGAAACTGCTCTTCAGTTTTTCACTTCCTTCTCTGAGCTCAGTAACCATGCCAACAGACAGGCATCACTGCTGAACCATGCCAACTGACAGGTTTCAGTTTCCTAAGATAAAAAGTTCAATGTACCTCTGATGTGTTAATGTTTCATCTGTAAAAAACAAATGAAAACTAATTCATTTAACTAGTGTTAAATGAAAAAATGTAGTTACAAATATGAAAAATGTCACTTTTAAATAGTTTTGCAGCATCTGAATATTTCTTATCTATTATAGAAAAGACTGAGATGGAATCTGTTTACTTTGCTCATTCAAAATTAACTTTGTTAATGACTGATTTACGTATTAAAACTCATTAAATGAATACTAATACAGAATCATTTTTAGATATAACAGTGATGTTTTATTATTGATTAGTTATTCCACACACTGTAAAAAAATTAAGAAGCTCAGTGAAAAATATTACTAAAAGTCTTTTAAGAATATTTTCTCCTTAGAGAAAACTTTTATTCCCAGTCTGTATCTCTCTTAGAAACTGTTGAGATTCAGATGTAGTTTCAATCACAATGTTTATCTTTGGAGCAACCAATACCGAAAGACCGAAACAGAAAGATGAACAACCTCCTAAACTGCTTATTTACGCTGCTTCCACTCGAGCATCAGGGATTCCAGGTCGTTTTACAGGCAGTGGATCAAACTCTGACTTCACTCTGACCATCAGTGGAGTCCAGACTGAAGATGCAGCAGTTTACTACTGTCAGAGTTTTCACCGTGTGAACAGCAAAAATATGATCACACAGTGAAAAAACGTCGTACAAAAACCTCCCTCAGTCAGATACACACACACACACACAAACATACATTTGATTGATTACATAACTGCTCTTCACGTCCTCTATCTGTAACAACAAACTGACTTACAACAGAGTTTTCAAACAAATGTTCTCTATCTCCAAGAGATTTTGCAGTTTTTTTAGGCCAGAATCTACCCTTTTCATTTAATTAAAGAATGAAAACAGTGCATAAAAAATAGAGACGCAGTAGTTGAATACACAAACTAAATAAAAGTCACTAAAAATGTAGGTGTTTTGCTGCTTTTCACTGCAGTTTCATCTTTTGTCCAGTGGGAGAGTTGCAAAGTTTTAAAGCCACAATCTTAAAGCCAAGTAATATTTATATTTAAAACCTGTACTTATGTAACACCAACAAGCTGTGATCATAGCAGAGCAGGACAGAATGATAAAGATACCACGAAGCACAGAGTTACCGCCCCCTGAATTTGCCTCCTTTCTAAAATCCTCCCTTTTAAACATATTACATAAATTCTTTTGTCAATTGCATTGTGCGTCATGGCTTGAAATGATAAAAATCAATAGATAACAATAGTGAAGATCTGCTAATATTTACTACTGCAATACTACTGCATTCAAAATTGAACTCAGCCTGAATATATTGGCTTACCTTCCTACATAGTATTGCTAATTCAGTTAGAAAAATGCAAATGGCTAAAGAATGTTTCCCCTTATATTTAGTGATGCTCATAGTTCATTGTCATTAGTCCCTGAAAGCAGATAGACACATTAACTATTCATATAAAAACTGAATTTATTTTAAACCTGTGCTTGTTAAATGAAAACTTAGATCAGTACAGAGATATTTAACTGATACAGCCCACCTTAAAAAGTAAAATTAACTGTAGCATATATATTTCTGTCCCAAAAACAAACAAACATGTTATGCCTGTTTTTATTTAACACACCAAAAGAACTCAACAATCATAATATTCAGGAACGATTGGCTCTCCGACCCCCACGTGTGCATTGACTTTTATTGTGGAGACTCATAGGCTGTTGCCTGGAGATTGGCTCACTTCTGAAACGCTGCTAGGTAGCAAACGGCTTAGAGATACAAAGGTTTTGTGGTGAGAGGTGGCTGAGTTGTGATCCATGGCCTCTGTTAGTCGCTCCGGCCTCCTGCTCACGGACCACAGCAGGGAATGTGTACGGCTCTCCATCTGACGGAGGCTCCTCTCAGAGCTCAGCCTCATCTCCATCAGCTCCACCTGCAGTTTGTCAAACCAGGTGTGCTGGACGTCCAAGAGCTGCCGATTATCCAGCCGTGTGTCCCTGTCCCTCTGTGTTAAGATGGTTTGTGAGAACGTGGTGGTATGTAGGGACATGAAGGTATCTGTGGATGTGGTTTTATATGGTGATGTGGTCGTATGTGAGGACATGGTGGTGTATGGGGACGCGGTTGTTTGTTAGGACTTGGTGGTATATGGGGCCATGGGGGTTTGCAAAGACATAGTCACATGAGAAGTTCCTCACCTTCCTCCACTGGTAGTCCTTTGGGTGCCGGTGAAGCTAACAAGAACATTTGATCATTGTGTCAATATCATATCAGTATAAATTCTGATTTAGTGATTTTTTGGAATTTCAATTTAAAGATGTTAAATAATAAATTAACCAGACGACTGTAAGTGTAAGTATCAACACAGTTATCGACTCAAAGTTAAATCTACTTAGTATATGTATCTATATATCTACATAGTTATGTTTTGGATAAAAGTTGAATCACACATATTGGTAGCATTAATTATTTGACTACTATAAAAGTTTTTTAATCTACTAGCTTTGAATAAGGGGTCACTCTGAAGAGTCAATAAAGATAGAGGTAAAGGGTTTTTTTTTTAAAAAAGAACAAGAAATAATCTTTTCTTTACGTAAATATATTTATATATTTACATTTATATATTTATGTTAGAAGATAAGAGGGAAGAAAACGCACTGAAAATACTGTAAACATTTAAACGGATATTGGATTGTTTGGGTGGGCGTCTTTTAAAAGTGTCTAAAACACTTTTGTTGTTGGCCCTATGCACAGCAGCACATCTCTCTGCTAGTGTGCCGTGTTCCCTGCTGGCTCTCCTAACTGGCAGCACGCTAATCCTAATCTACTGCAGATAATACATTCACTATGCAAGACTATCTCCTCGCCAAACAACCTGAAATATCCCATCAAGCAGATTTCATCAGTTTTAAATCTGTATCTCATTGTTTTAATTATTTTTTCCTAATATGTTTTGCTGTTGGCCTGGCTTTTACCTAATAACTACAATATTTTTTCTACTTGATTTTTGTCTGAGGGAGTTTAGGTAATATTGTATATGTCATTACCAAAATTAAGTTTTCAACCTACCAGGTATAGCTGGAGGTTGTGTTGTCAGTACAGATGCAGGTGAAGGAACTGAAAAAAGGGACAGGAAATTATCTTAAGATTTCAGTTATTGAAACAGTGCAAACTGACTGTGGTAGTTTCCATCTGTAGTGCATCACATACTAATCCTATTTGTACCAAGTTGTCGCTAGAGTATCATTGTATCATAAATTGTTTGATGGTGACATCTTCTGGTCCAAAAGTATCATTGCAGATGTTTCAACGGGGCACACAAAGATCCCCACAGCAATGTGGATACTTGAGTTGTACCAGCCATTACCAGTACCATCAGATAAAAATCAAGACCTAAACAAGCTGTTAATGCAAACTGTAATGGAACCACAACAAAACAATCAAATGTTATACAGATAAAGTAACACTAAACATGCCTGAAAATCCTATTTAAAGCATATTTAACATCAACTTAACTAACACCTCTGGTTCTCTGGTTTAAAGTTTGATGTTTATAGCTTATCTAACCACGTTTTTGTGTCAGTTCAGTGATGTCACATTGTACTGTGACCTGTTTTGTAATCAAAAAAGACATGGAAATCTACCTTTATACTATACGGGACCTTTAAAGTATCTGAACTTTATGTATCTATCATTATTTGATGATAGGTTGAGAGGAGCACTTTTCTCCACCTCCCGATGGTTGCCAGCGGTGCAGTAGATAGGACCAACCAGGTCTGAGGCCTGAATACCACAGATAGTCAGCGTGCTGGATGTGGCTTCCTGCAGGATAGAAAATGAATAAAAGACAAATCGGTCAAAAGATCAGGAAAATTAATAAATAAATTCTGATGTGATCAAAATGCACATGAAGTCTCACCTCTTTAATGGTGAATCATGTGTTGTCTGCCACGATGGGTGTGGTGCCATTGGTCCAGGAGAAACTGATGAATGAGCCCATGGCAGAGCAAGTGAGAACCACAGTGCTGTTAAACTCTACTGTCTCAGACATGTCGGTCCTGATGGTCTATTTTAAGACCAGCTCTGCAGATAGAAACAAGGTAACTTGAATGGTGAAGTGGGGCTGAATGGTTCACTGCATGACACCAACATTTCCAAGGTTAGTGACTCCTCTTCTATATGTAAACTAATTTTTGTTGTACTAAAACTGTATCATACTTTGTGGTGTAACTGTTGGTTTACAGTAAAAAAAATAATAAGGACGTCAGAACACACCCTTGTGAGAACCAGTGCAAGCTGCTTGTGTAATGACAAGACTAGACAAGCCTTGTTCAGCCGGGCGATGAACAGAGGCTGTGGGGAACAACATCAGATACAGAAACTTTTGACACATGACCTCCTGTGTATAATTGCTAATTGCCCCTCTTTATATGTAGGCTCCAAAGATATTCCCTAAATATTTAAAGTGAATGTCAAAAGGGCAACATAGGACAACATGTTCCAAGGGTAATGTGGTATGAAATGTGCATGTGCCAGATTTATAGATGCATTACAGATAGTTGAGTTGTACCTTTATTGAACCACAAATTCTTAATAATTCTTTCTTTTAAAGAAATCCTGGATCAGGATCTAGAACCAATAGCTTATTTGTTGTTGCAGGGCTCCATCAACATCCTGATAACTAATAGTCAAACAGGTCAGAGAGTGAACAGTCAGGCTAGCAGCGCAGTGGTGCGTTGAAGTAAATGTTAGCGTTAGCATGCCATCAGTTTATTATGTAGATAATGTTTACCATGTTCATCATCTCAGTTGAGAGTGTTAGTAAAGTGAAGGGAAAACCAAAGTCATTAGGATTCATCATCAGGGAACCATGAATGTCTGTACAAAATCTTTCACCAATCCATCCAGTAGATGTTGAGATATTCACTGGAAAAGTGAAAACTTTGACCTCCTGGTGGCACTAGAGGAAAGATCAGGGGGCCACCAAAGCCAATAGGATTCATCCTCTACATACCATGTATGCTGCATCAAATTTTATGGACAACACATCCAACAGTATTGAGATTTTTCAGTGTGCACCAAGGAAGTGACCAACTGACTGAAATCGCCATCCCTAGGGTCCGGCAGCTAGCACAACTGGCAACGAGACTGAATACACAG
Organism: Seriola lalandi dorsalis; assembly: GCF_002814215.2. NCBI lineage: Eukaryota > Metazoa > Chordata > Actinopteri > Carangiformes > Carangidae > Seriola > Seriola lalandi. Next base: position 147,526 of record NW_019525210.1, on the reverse strand, counting down.
CCTCCCGGGTGGAGGTAAAACACAATAGCTCACCCAAGAAGTCTGAGATTGGTCTCTCCAGTCTTCACCCTTTTGGCGGTAAAGATGTTGACATAATAGTTTTCAGAAATAACCGTGGTAGCATAATAACACCCCCTGTCCTTCGCCTCCATCCAAGAAACCATTGGTCCGGTTTACCAGCACTCACCCCAGCTAACCTTCACCCACTGTCTCCCCTGTTGGCGTCACAGTAACAATGGGTACAAGCTCACTCGGTTGAAAGACCAGACAAGGGCGATAAAGTCATCCTTGAGCTCAACCAGGGTTTGGAAAGTGACTTTTTTTCTCACAGCTTCCTTCACTGGAGCCTCCAGCAGAATATCTGTGCAGCATCCTGAAAGAAAGAACAGGGTCTGAGGGGAAAATTATTTTTGCTTATGGTGTCTCTAATGGCATCTGGAGGTTTCAGCTTTGATTCAAGGGTTAACCAGAACCAAAAGTGAAATAATAGTATAATATATGCCAGCAAACTAACTGACAACTATTTTCTTGTGACTTTAAATTCTTTTCTAATTCCCACAAAATACATAATTTACTTCATTATCAGTAAACAAATTACAGAGACCAGCAAAACGAAAAAACGAAAAAGACGCAGAATAGACTTCATCATGAGCAGATCCACTGTGGACGACTCGTACCTTTCACCACAACCCTCTTCTTTTAGCAAGACACACCCAGGAAAGGTGAGCACACACACAAAGTCACACTCACAGACACACATGCTTAATATAGCCTAAAAATATTGCATGTATAACACTTGATCTCACTTGATCTCATTTATTATCATTTATTGTCCTTCAGTTCACAACGCCCAACATGGGTGTGTTTTGGTGAAAGAAGATCCTGGGAACATTTGAAGTGGCAATGGTGATAAAAAATAAAAAAAGACAAGGAAATAAAGGTGAATAAGAGTGAAGTCCAAAAGCTGAAGTTTCCTGCATGGAGTTTGGTTTGACTTTGACTAAAGACTTTTGACTGAATGGCTCATCCTGCTGTTCATGCATGATGAATTTAAATGGGGTTTTCTCTCATACAACAACTACACAAAAAGAGTTGTATAAAAATCCATATGGTATATTCATGAGAGAGATCCTGTAAAATCTCAAAAAAAGTCAGTCCACATACTGTTGTCTCATAATACACTGCCTTGAAACTGAGGCTGTCCTCACATCAGCAAAATATAGAATAAAGGATGTAATGAGACATGTCTCTAAATATCTCGGAAAACAAATAAGTATAAAATGTTCTTTGCAACATTTGGTTGGTATAGTTAAGCTCTAAAGTCACAGTTTGATTGACATGTGAAATTATTGCATCACATCACAAAAACTGTACACTTGAAATGTGCACAATATATTTATTGCTTTATTGTGTGTATAAATCTGTATGTGTGTATGTAGCCTATATGTGTGTGTGTGTGTGTGTGTGTGTGTGTGTGTGTGTGCGCACGCATTATTTTATTATTTTTTAAAAGCACATGTTGATTTTCCTCGTTCATGTTTCAGTTCCTGTGATATTCAGAGTAACATATATAATAATAAAGCAGCATTTTTTTCTCATTAACAGATTATTAACATATTACTTTCACAGCTCTTCTTCATCTTCATCAGTGCTCTTATTGTCACTGATTCTATTTTATCTTTCACATCCACCCTTAAAAACAACATCCATTGTACATCCTGATCCAGATCCTGATCTCACTCCTCATCCTCAACTGTGGTTCTCTTCATCATCATCACTTTCATTTTCATCCACCTTCATCCTTCTCAACAGTCATATTATATGGAACCTCATCTTCACTCTTATCCATTCAGTTTAGGGTTAATGGTTGTTTCTTAAAATTGTACATTTAAATCACACAATTAATAATTTGAATATTTAACTATGTATTAAAGACGTGGATTTTCAAAAAAACATATCAAATCAAGCAACCGTTTATAACAACAGTGTATCACAACACAAGCATTCATTTCATCCTCAGTCAAACTGATCCAAATTCATTTTAATTTATTCTTTATTCTTGAGATGGAGCTGAAAATCAGATTGATCATATGATCATGAATAAATCATCAGGAGACAGTGAATTGTTTGAAAAAGCCCTGACAGACGGAAAATCCAACAACATATATATGACTCACAAATACCACGACTTCTTACACATGTTCCAGTAAATCACACAGGATGGGGTTTACTGTCAACAAGTGTTGAAAAATAATTAAATAAATAAATGAGCTACATCAAGCTGGACACAACAACACCGGAAAACATCCGTATTTTCCTTCAAAATAATAGCCCTAAATGGAGCAGTAAAGCTTATATATAGCTTATATATATTTGTTGTGTAGGTCCATCTAAAATAATTGTGGGAAACAATATATGTAAATGTATATGTGTCAATATTTCATCGCATCACTTTGTGCTCAAGGATATTATGATGGGCATTTTTCACTGGTGTTTTATAGACCAAATGATTGATCAATTAACAGAGATATTTAGCAGATTAAAACAAAGCTCAGTATTTCATACTAGCCTACATATTCTGAAGGTCATGATAACAAAAAATGGATTTTCTTGTACATAAAGGCTTATGTGGTAGTTCCTTTACTATTATTATTATTATTATTATTATTATCATTAGTGTTCTTATTTTGTTTTGTACTGTTCCTGTTTTATGTTATATTGTAACTGCATTTTTCTAGACAAAACAAAACAAAAAAAATGTAATGCAATATTTGCATAACTGTCTAAAGTTGTTCATGGCCTAAAGCATCATAGGCATCCATCCATTTGTACATCCTTTATTTTGTTTATAGCACCTCAAAATAGTGGAATATTTTTATTGTTAATATAAATATCAATATTATTATTAGGCTATGTGTCTTCTGTGTTGATTATTATTATTAGGCTACATGATTAAATTAACAACTGCTTCTTTTTAGGGCTTTTATTTTGAAACTGCACGTTATACAGTCTGTGGCGCTTGGCCGCAGCGCAGGGCGTCAGGGACAGTTTATAAACAGCAGAGACTGAGCAGGGGGAGCAGTGATCCGGGGCCTGGCCGAAACTTTGTTGTCCACTCTTACGCTTCACTGCAACTTTATCAACTTTATTAACCGTCGCATTTTCCTTCCCGCGTTGACATGACGGCCACGGGGAGCTCTCCGGCCTTCGACGGGATGTACTCCCAGCTGATAGAGGACGAGGGCACTTACGACGAGCTCCACCGCAAGACAGATGTGGGACACAGCGGTAAGGACTCTTCACCACAGAGAAGCTGCAGCTGTGACAGCTGATTAAAACCACCTGTTGGTTTTCTCCCAGCTTATATTTGAGTTCATGATGAGCTTCTCTCTCTCTCTCTCCCTCTCTCTCTCTCTTTCTTCTTCATTAACTTTCTCTGTTCATGCTGAAGACACAATCTGAGACTTTACTCACTTTACAAATCAAAACAAAGCACCGTGCACGGCTGCATTATGTAACCTAATAAGATTTAACACTGTTTAGATATAGTGCCAACTCTGACATCATTTTCTAGTTTAGAATAATTAGAGCTGTAATTAGTGACGTTTAATCATGGAGTCATTGTTTACTATGATAAGAATTAATAGGATTAGGAAACAGATCATTAATCTACGGATCATGTATCTTTTTATCAACAAATCATTAGTTTTCTTATATTTTATAGACCAAAGAAAAATCACTGTTTCCTCAAATTCAAGATGGCAAAGATATTAATATAACAAAAGCAGTACACCTTCACGGATACATCAAACCAAAACAGACAGTCACAACAAAATACTTATAAGACAGATTTAAAAAATGGTGGTGTAGTTTCTTAAAAATATGAAAATACAGAAAAATGCCCATCACAGCTTCCCAAAGTTCAACGGGGCGTCTTCACACATCCTGTCTGAGCAACTGTCCAAAGTCCAAAGATGTTGCAGTTACAGTGATATAAGGCAGATAATCGATTTGCTCCAGTAGAGTTAATATCCATCTGTTGAGGAGCTCACAACAGACTGTCAGAACGGGAAAATCAAATGTATTACAGTCATACATGAGAACCAGAGGTACAGGCTGCTGAGAAAAAAATGGAGTGGATAGTTAATAGAAATACAACAACATATATGTTTTTCAATGTATAAATTGAAAAGTAAAACAAAATGTAAGTAGTCAAAAATATCACAGTTTCTCAGGAGTGAACTTAACATCTTTAAATCACTTGTATATTTTCTGACCAACAGTCCAGAACACAGTTTACTATAGAGAAGGAAATCCTCACAACTGTAAAGTTGGAACCTGGAAAAGTTTTGTATTTTTGCTTGAAAAATGACTTAAATAATTAATTGATTATCAAATACAAATTTTTGCCACTAATTAATCAATGTTAATTAATAATAATGTTTACCTTTTATTTTGAAGTTTACTTTGTAAGTAAAGTTAAAGTACATTCCAAAATAAACAAAAAATAGATGTGCTGATAGGAGGATTTTGTTTTCTATGGACTAGAAAACTAGAGCTAGAGCTAAACCAATAAATGAGTCTATATTTGCTTGTGTAAATGATTAATAAGAAGGATTTGCTGGACGGAAATACCAAACTAGTTTTGAAGTAACCAGAGAGCACTATAGAGTTGATCTTTTACACCATAAAAATGTTCATAAGTCCATTCATATGGTACTGAAACTAACAGACAACAACTAATAATAATAATAATAATAATAAATAAATAAATCTTCCTGTCCCATCCAAACAAAATAAAGTCACTTCCCTCACTGCTGTCTGCTTTGTTAGATAATTATGGTACCTTTCAGATTTCCCACGTCCCAGAAGCTTGTTTGACATGTCTGATATTTACAAGTCTGAACAGAGCAGAGGACATTCCTTTGTGAATAAAAGGCTCCGCTTCAACAAAATGTAAATATATTATACAGAGTTAAAGAGACCGTGAAATAGCATTATTTCATTATTTTTTGAAAGCACATGATGACTTTCCTCGTTTATGTTTCAGTTCCTGTGATGCCACAGCACAGATGTGATGTGAATCCCATCAAACATTGTCATGTCTTTCTTTCAGCTGACTGGACAGTTCCTGTCAGCACTGACGAATCAGGGGTTAATTAAGGACATTTGTGTTTCAAACACTTATGCATACATTAAATATATAAAAAACACTCACTAGGATTATTTTAGAAGTGAGAAAACAAGAACAGTAAAATAAATGAATGTTCCTGCCCTGTTTTTTGACGCAGAAATTGATTAATCTAAAGATTATTTTTGTGATTAACCGCCTATGAAATGTTAGAAAATAGTGAAAAATGCAAAGTGACATCTTCAAATGTCTTGCTTTATCCGAACAAAAGTCTAAAATCTGAAAATATTCTGTTTATAATGATAATAAACAGAAACAAGCAGCAATTACTCACATTTAAAAAGATGAAACGAGGGAATTTTTGAAAAAAGATGATTTAAATCATTATTTGATCAAAATAGATCAAAATAGTTGGCGATTGATAAATTCTGTCTATCATCTAATAGTTTCAACTTTAGTCTATAATGAAGTATGTTGCTATAATGAGGCATTTTTGTGAAGACGATTTGTGAAGTAGCTTTTTCAGCTGAAAGGGCTGAAAAGAGAAAAGAAAAGTTGGTTTAATATTTTGATAACAATCTTTCCCTCTTTCCCACCTCCAGCTCACCCAGTCTCCCGAGTCATGCTGCCCTCCCGGCTGAGCGGTTCCGGGCCCTACCGCCTCACAACCATCTGCCTGGCTACGCTGTGTGCCATCCTGCTGATCTCCATCATAGCTGTCACTGCACACTGTGAGTACACAACTGTTGAGAAATGTCTTGATGAGTGGTGTCTTCCATGAACAATGGAGATGATGTGACGCACTTTTCTGCAGAATATTAAGCGATTAATTTAGATACTCAGTGGCAGTAATGCCCCTTTAAAAGACAGAACTGCACCAGTTACAGAGGAGAAGAAGACTGCAAGCTGATGTAAAAAAAGTGCAGGTTTCAAAACTTTAAAAAAGGCTTCACAAAAAAGCATTGTAGAAAAATATAGCCAATTAGGCCAATAACATGTTTGTTATCTCATAACTTTGCTTACTGTACATTGTGCAGTAAGAAAAGTTATGAGGTAAACTGTTTAGTTGCAACATCGCTTATACCTGAAAAAACCTGAAACATAAAATAGAACAATATAATTATGCATTTTTAAAAAAGAATCATCTGAAACATGCTCTGAAATACAATAATATAATTATGTATTGTTAAAAAAACAACTGAAACATAAAATACAATGATATAATTACAAAAATGTAGGCAGCAAGAAAATATTTGACAGATAAAGAAAAGATATTAAAAAGCCTCCTGAGCTGTTGTTCATTAGATAGACGTTCATCATCTGACGCATCTCTGCTTAGTCTGTAAAATGAGTCAATAGGGGCCCAATAACAAATGTTTGCCCCAGGGCCTCCTAGGAAAGTAATTGCAACTTTACCCTCGACTTTTCTGATCTCTTATATGGAAACACAGATTTTCTGTATGTTCTTTTAAAAAGTCCATACAGTGGAATTAAGTTTTATGATATCTCTTCCAGCCAGTATTTTATTATACTACAATAATTTGAAAGTTCATCATCTGACGCCATCACACTCTATTTCAAAGTAAGTAAAGT
>NW_019525210.1:139245-140752 GCF_002814215.2 Seriola lalandi dorsalis | reverse complement strand
TCCTGCTCTCCTCCCAGCTGCTGCTGCTGCTGCTGCCCTCCACCTTCCAGGCCAGACTCCAGTCTGAGGGGAAGCCCTTGTTGGCCAGGCACAGGACTGTGACCTTCTCCTGCTGCAGCTCCTCACTGGAGGGGGGCAGCACCGTCAGGGCGGGACGGGCGTCACCTAGGAGACAACAATCAGCAAATGTCAATCAAACAGCAGACACCTGGACACCTTTACTGTGTGACAGTTGATTTCCTCCTTTAAGGAGTTTCTGTCAGATGGTTTTTCTGCTCCACCAGTCACTCACTCACATTGTTTCACTTCCCTTTAAGAAACCTCTCATGCACATCAGCACAGAGACAATCATCATACAGTTTGACCTGAAATATATCAAACTACACTGGAAACACCAGAAGGACATTTCGCACATTTGTTTTTCAACTTTTTCATAAAGATAATGAAAAATGTTCTAATTCAAAACTTTTCAGAGGAAACAAGCAAATACATAAAATAATCTGACAACCATCAAATGTTCCTCATGTTGAATTCAGTCGTTTCAAAAAGGTTTGAAGTTATTTCAAACTACATTGGGCACAGAGTATGACAGCATGAAGCAATGTCAGATTTTACATAATATGCAGCATGACAACATTTTTCAATACTCATCTAAATGAGGTGAATTTTAATTCATTAAATTTCTTTTAAGTTTTAAATGAATAATTCAATTTTAGAAAACATATTTAATAATAATCAAACTTTGATCTTTTCAACAGTTGAACTTCAATTTCAGCATGACAGGAATGTGTAAAGAAAAGTTCAGTAAAGCTGCTCTGAGTTCACCTCCATGATGAAGGAGGAGAAATAAAAACATTAATACTCAAAGTCTGATGAATAAACACCATCATTTTATCTGCTGCAAATATTTAGAAACTGAATTTACAACATTACGTTACATTAATGTTTCTTTAGTATTTCTGTAAAAACTTACTTCCAACATCCAGTCTGGTTCCTCCACCAAAAGTCCACCACAGTGATACAAAGTCATTGAGCCGTCGTACAAAAACCTCTCACTGTAGAGAGACACGGCTCTCTGACTCTGAAACAAACAAACTCACCAGAATGAATATTTTTAAATATTTTTTCAGCAGGTGTGAGAAATGTCAACCACAGAACAATATTTATAAAATTGTCAATATTCTATATTTATTCATTTTGTATAAAAATCTATATCTTGCAGCTGTTTAATAAAATATAAGAAAATCACATCAGAATGAAAGTGATTCAAACACATGGATGCTAAACTGCATGGAAATAAGTATTAACACATCCTGATCAATACTCTGATCAGCTGATTGATCCATCGATAAACAGCATGATCAGAGTGATCCAAGTCCCTGCTGGAGTCAGTCAGAGCATTTCCATAGAGAGCCACTTTGCATCAGCAGCACCATGCTCCAGTGCTCTGGGAGAGTTTATAGTCCTGAGAGTTGAAGACTGGATGACTGACAGCTGTCCTTCATGA
>NW_019525210.1:114050-139195 GCF_002814215.2 Seriola lalandi dorsalis | reverse complement strand
GTGTGTGTGTGTGTGTGTGTGTGTGTGTGTGTGTGTGTGTGTGTGTGTGTGTGTGTGTCTGTGTTTGTGTGTTGCCTGTCATTCATCAGCTCCTGAGGTGATCAAACCGACAGAGGCCGCTATCGTCTGCCCCGTGGATTGGCAGCTCTTCAACAACAGCTGCTATTTCATCTCCAGAGTCCAAAGGGACTGGGCAGAGAGTCGGTCATACTGCCAGAGCAAAGGAGCTCACCTGGCCATCATCCACACGGCCGAGGAGCAGGTACATCATGACATGTTAATCCCGATGCTGCCATGTTCAGAGGGTTGTCATTAGATTCTGTGTTGGCTGGAGTTTATTTAATCAGGAAGAGCCACTTCTATTCCTCTGTTCACTTCAGAAACATGTCAACAGCGCCAACAAAGCTTTTCAACTGTATATCACTAAACTTAAAAGTTGATACAGTGTGATCAAACACGTAGCTATGTGTAAGTTTTGCTATTGCTCCATAGAGTAACATTAGCATTAGCAGCTGTTTACTTACCAGTCTAGAGGAGACGTTGTGAGTTTAGAAAGCCTCTTGTTTGGCTTCTATTTCTATCTAACCAGCTAGTCCTAGATGTTTTCATCACTTTCCGATACCGAGTCGCTGTAGTGTCCAGGCTGCCCTGAAGAAGGAGGGGCCCAATAACAAAACTTGTTAGTAGGATCAATTGATTGTTGATTTGTTACCAATAAGACAAATATACTAGAATACCACTTACTTTTTTTTTTAAAAAACACAATCATCTTGGGCTTTGGCAGAATCAGATATCATCATCCTCTCTAGTGATAGAGCTGGGATATTAATCATCTCTCTAATCACAAAGGTACAAAAACAATCAGTCATGATTGTCTTCTATGAATACACCTAAACATTTCTTTTTGTTTTTCTTTCCTCTCAGACGTTTCTATGGAATCTTCTTCCCAGAGGTCATTGGAACGCCTACTGGTTTGGGATCACTGATGCACAGACAGAGGATCAGTGGAAATGGGTGGATGGCACTCCACTGGTCGGAGGGTAGGTTCACTTCTTTCACAACTTACCATCCTCCAGCAGCACGTTAGTAAGTCTGAATCAGTCATAAAAACAGGGGATTTCAAAGGCAGAGAATTTGGTCCCATTGTAGAATCTGGGTTTAAGACGCTATACCAAAAGCTTTTTGTATGTTTTCGTGAACTGCAGCCTGGCCTTTGTTTTTGAGGTTTGCAGGGGTTTGGATCTCGTACTTAATCCTCTAAAGTTCTGGTCATGAAGTCTTCTCACTAACAAGGAAACATGTCCGCCAAAATCCTGGAGAGCATTCTTGTACAAACCTGCTTTTTCAGAAAGTACCCGACTATTGATTTTAGCAAACCAACGACCTTTGATATCTCTGATTTATTTTTGATATCTATGAGTTTTTCGCAAGTCAGTTCACTGAACACTGACCTTAAAAGTTGACACGGTGTGAACAAATGTATTTTATTATTTGTAAATAATGTTCTGTTTGTGAAAACAAAAATGTCATTGAACATTAAAGGAGCTATCTGTAACTTTTGCTATAGCTACATAGCCAACATTAGCTTTAACAGCTGTTTATTTTCCAATCAAGAAGAAACATTGCAAGTTCAGAAAGCCTCTTGTTTGGCTTCTGTTTCTATATGATTTTCCTGTCATCCACATAATTTTCTAGTTTTGCTGTATTAGAAAGTATCTAAAGTGTCTCTGATAGATCTTTGCTTTTGTTTGAGCCTCATTATCTTCTTCTCTTGCATGTTCACCTCTACACTCCTCATATTGACAGACGATTCCACCTCAATCTAAATGCCGATTCTCAACTCTCCGTTAACTCTGAGCCACATCTAAGCTGCCCAACGAACACTTGGTTACTAAGTGTCTAATCACTTTTGAACCCTTGCAATTAGGGCACTATGTGTTAAAAGAGCTTTATCTCCCACACAGTTCATTCAATAGTGACGTAAACCTACTCAAATTAAACCCAGGACTTGGAACATTAACGTAATATGCATTATTTTATTTCAAATTGAATGTGCTGAAGCTCAGAGCCTGAAGAACAAAGAGTGTGTAACTGTCCAAATACTTACGGCCTGGACTGTATTTCCCTCAGCAGTTGGTGGAAATCAAAAGAGAGCTAAAAGAGAATGAATATTGGACACAGATTGTTGGGCAACACATGAAGCTCAGCAGCACTGGATGTCAACCGAAGAGGATTAAATAAATATGATTAAAGGAGTTAATAGAGGGCAAGTGATGTACACGGACACTGTGTATACTCCATATACTCTGTGAAAAACTGTATTAATGCTAAACAATTAAAGGACCATGAGGACCACTATGTACCACTAAAACCTACAAAATACACAAAAGAATACAATACATAAAAGTAACTCATTCAGTGTTATTATTAATATGAAGAAACAGATCAAATGGATTAAAAAAACACAAGACCTGAAAATTTGCCTAGAAAGATATGGAGGACTTTGACTCTGTTGGTGGACAAATTAGTTCATTTTTGCCCAAATTATGACTCTACTCCTATGGATCCAGATTGTTGTACACACAGACATAGACAAACACACACAGACACATAGACTGAGAGACTGACTGACTGACTGACCAGTGGACTTTAACATCTGTTGAACATTGGCCTTTTACATGCCTGAGGCTGAAGCGCAGGTTCTGGCCTGTGAGCTGCACAGACACGACTGAAAAGGGGGAGGTAAACTTCAATCCAGTGCTCCCTATTTCACTGCAAAATCATCCCTCGGTGCAGAAAATCTTTGGAGGGAAGAAACCAAAATAGGAAGTGAAGTTTGTCGACAAAAATGTAAAATTGAACTTCCTCAAAACTATTGGGGGTAAGAAAACAAAGCAGTAATACAGGCTGCACTATGGTGGCAATGTTGTTCCGTCGACCACTTTGGTTCAGACTGAGATCTCACCAGCTTCATTCATAGTTCCCAGATGATGGATCCTACTGACATTGCCGATTCCTTAATTCTTCCCGCTACTATCAGGTCAATCAAAATTTCAATTTGTCCTATAAAACTCGACTGTGTTTAGTGCTTTTTAAGTAAGATGGTGAATATGATTAACATTATACCTGCTAAACATTAGCATGTTAGCATAGTTGTTTTGAGCATGTTAGCATGCCAACGTTGGCATTTATCTCAAAGCACTGATATGCCTAAGTGCAGCCTCGCAGAGATGCTAGCATGGTTGTAGACTGTTAGGCTACGTCCACCTTAATATGATTTTATGAATATAAGAAAAATGCTACTCTGGGCATATGCGAGTTGGTGTAAACAGGGCGCAGATTGTGTTCTCTGCAATTAATTACTTGCCAAAATACTACGAACGAGGAACAGCAAAGGCTCTTGTAATTCGTTATCCATGTTGCTTTCACCACTGGTAGTCGTAACAGATAAGACCTTATCAGGGTGTGATGTTAGAGTGTCAACGTCATTGTTTCCAAAGGTCTCAACACAACTCCTGAGTTTACAGCCTAAAACAGGACCAGCAGCATTTCCAGTAGTCTCCATTTTAGGTGTTTGAACTCCGGAGAAGAATGGACACTGCCTGTAAAAGTAGCAAAAGAGATTTTAAAACTAAAACGGAGTAGTGTGGATATAGCGTTAGTCTTTTACTTGATAAATTACTTAAAACAATCAATCAATTGAGAGTATAGAAGATCAGTACAAAAACATGGAATAGGACAGAGTCATTATAGAGTTAAAGGTTCAGGTTCCAGATGTGAGATAACAGCTGGAGGGAGGCCAGGATTTTGTCTGCCTGCACTGCACTGTAGGTGACCGTGACCTCTTCCTCTGGTGAAAAACAAATGTGTCCGACCGCAAAGAGGGAACAGTGGAAAGAGCAGTTCCACTTTAGTGGTGTAAAATCGTGAGGCATTTTCATCCTCTGGTTTGTCTTCAGCTTGGCTCAATATTTCTTCTTCTGTGTTTTATTTGCTGCATATTTTTTTCTTCTGCCTCAGTTTTATTCATTTGCCCTTGGGGGTTTTGCAGTCTGTGCAGCAGCAGACATCTCCCTCTGTCCTTAGACCTAGAACTCTAAAGGGGGGAAAATGGAAGAAACCTCAGGAAGAGCATCAGAGGAGGGATCCCTCTCCCAGGACAGACAGTAGGGACAATCAGGGTGACAACATTATAGATAAATTGTAAACATATATGCCAACGAGACCTGAGCCACACGACCTCTTCTCCACCATGAAGACCTGGACAGATCACACATAACATACAAGAGAAAAACACAACCGGCCACACTAGTATTTTCTTTCCTGTCGAGTGCCAACTCCACAGATTTTTTAATAAGCATCTGATTTTTCTTCCTCATTTTTGTAAACGTTTGTTGATGACTAACCTTTTGTCATTCATCTTTTGCCACCTCACTACCTTCCTCTTTTCCTGCTGAGATATTTTTTGTCCTCATGTGGTTCTGACTTGGCTCTGCCCTGATTCATCTGAATGATATGACATTTAATTGTGATATTTAAGGTCCAACTTTTTACACCTTTCCTTTGTTTTATTTTTAAAAACAATATCCACAAGTGTCCAACCTCCACATCTTCACTCTCCACATTGATATATAAAAGGCACACTACCTGCATTGGCTCTAAATGTTGTTACTGGATGTATATAATGAGTTTCATAATTCTTCTTGAATCTGGACAGCAGTTAAAGCTGAAGTGTTTAGTTCATTAACCAAAGTGAATTCTCTCTCTCTTCCCTCTGCACTTTAGTTTCTGGGAGGTTGGTGAGCCCAACAACCACATCAACGAGGACTGCGGCTACATTGTGAAAACCCGCGTGTTGACACGAGTGCCGATAAGGAGCTGGTACGACGCCCCCTGCACAATGGCATTACCCTACATCTGTGAGAAAGAAATGAGCGCCGGTGCCAGTACCGCCATTCCGCACTGAGATTTCAACGTCACTCTGATCATCTGAGGTAAACAAGGGGAAGAAGTTTACCCGTCCAGTTGTTCATCAGGCTAACAACCCGACGCGTGAACGGCTGATATTTTGCAAATACAATTCCACCTACGTTTTTTGATTGTTTTTATCCAGGGTTTCTGCCTCTCGGGCAACACACAGGCTGCACTATCTTCTTGGTGGAGGTCTTTGGGCCTGTTTCCAGAATTAAAGGTCCCATTTTTATATATTTGTGGTTTTAAGAACCAAAAAACCATCTCAGTGTAGTTTCACATCTCCTCTCTCAGGTTTCGCTCTGGAGCTCTAGTAACAACAGGTCAGTGAGCCAATCAGAACAGAGGACGCTCTGAGTATCGCTTCTGATTGGCTCACTTTTTTCTGAGTGATCCAATAAAAATATAGCAGATTTCAGGTAAACACTCAGAGAAACCAAATCCTGCAAGGTTGGATGTGTGCATTTCTCTGTGGACTGAGCTTTGATACTTCCACAGTATTAATATAGACCCTAGACCTGCTTTATAATCAAACAACACATGGACATCTACCTTTATACTATATGGACCTTTAAATTGAAGGCAGGAATCAGGGCTAAAACAAAAAAGGTACTTCGACCTCATTTAATCTATACTATAATTTTCTATTAATATGATATACTACCATTATTATGAAAAGCAAACAATTTGAATATTAACCGATTTCATTCATCTGTTATTTGGTAAATTGAAAAAAAACATTGATAAATGTAAGAATAGCATTCAAATAGCATTTTAAGAACCCCTGACTTCATTGGGCCCCTCTTACTTTTCTACTGATAAAAAAGTATCACACCTAACCTGAAGGTCAATGGTTGCACTTGGTTTAGAATTCATTGTAGATATTTTTTTTTTTTTCAACATATGAAATGCTTTTTAGTCCAAGAAAACCTCAGTTGAGTCACTCTCTGAAGGATTGCAGTGCTTCAGTGATTTAATATGGTCAAATGTATTACATGGTTGGGATACAACAATGTATTTGTGCCTTAAACCACATAATGCCATGTTTTTATGCACTTGTGCTTTAGATTTTATAGATCAGGGATTCAAGATGACGATTAATGTTGTCATTTATTTCTTACATGTGAATGGGATTTTTAGGAATGAATAGTGTTAGATTTATATTAACTGTATATAAAGGAAGTGTCATGATGATAAATATATGGGAGTATGATTATCAGTAAAAATGATCAGTTTGAATTTGATACACTGTGGATCCTGTAAATAAATGATTAAAATATATTTTTGTATATCTTAATTTTTCACTATACTTGACCCACTTATGAAATACCTTATCTGCATAAATCTGCTTTAATCAGTATTTTCAGAAGATTAAAGTTTATGATGATTTATTGCAAGATATTTTGTTGCCCCTAGTGGCCTAAAAGAATCTAAATCCATCCATCCAAAATCCATTAGTGCAGCTTTAATGTGACACTAGATTTCTAGTAATTATACAACAAAGATGTGCAAACATGTTTTTTTGTTTAGTAAGGTCTAGTTTTTGTTTGTTTGTTTGTTAGTTTGTTTTCTTATTTAAATGTCCTGCACTTTTTTTAAAACAGTTTTTTCTGAGAGACTATTTGCACTAGACCTACCAAACTTTTATATATATATATATATATATATATATATATAAACTTTCGTCTGTTAATAACCCATTCCATTTAAAGACGAAACATGTTTCTCATTCTCTGTACACTTAGCTTATGTTTACCAGTTTTTCGGCCTGATACAAAAGTGTGAAAATTGCAGATACTAAATAAAACATCAGGAAACAAATCCTTGCATAGAGATCATCCTATAAAATCTGACACCATTTATCAACATGTAATGGTTGAGTGTCTTTAACGTCTCCTCTCAGCATTGTTGTTGTTGTGATTGTTATTGCCCAGCAGGTGGCACTGCGCACACAAACAACCTGTAGTCAACATGTTGATATGTAATGGGAGTCTGCAGGTCACACTGACCAACGGAAGAGCTGGAGAGGAACTAAAGCTGATTTTAAAATTTTTCATTCCCCCTGCTGTATTTTTAGATGAGAAAGTTTCAGTTTATCTGTATAAATGTAAAAAAGAAAAAGAAAATATAAAATATAAATTCTCTACCACACACATTTACATTTATTATTTGATTATTGTGTGTTGTGTAAAAATAAAATCAAGCTTTGAAGTGAAGTCAGTCCCTGAGATTGAAGGTAAAACTTTCCATCTACAATACAAGGAGGGGAAAAAAAGAATTTACATGACATTAGAGCAGGATTATAATTGCAATTTAAACAACGTAGAATCTCTTAACATTTTTCCATTCAATTTCAGATAAATAAAAATGAATTTAACTTTAATATTCAAATGAGGAAATTTGTTTGGAGTACAACAGAATACATGGAAGCAACACAAAAATACACCATCACACACAATCCATTACAGTAACAGTACTTTAACCTGCAACTTCAGCTTTTCTCTTGTAAAAGTCTGCTTTTATGTTTTGTCTTTATTAATGAGAGCAGCTGTTTACATTTTTTTTTCCATTTAAAAGGCATTAATGTAAATCCCCTATACAAACTAAGAGTGTCATCTCCCCCTGACATGTCATCTCTTCTTTGAGCTGAAAGACCTACATTCAGTCTTCCACTTCCTGTCTTGTTAAAGTGGGCTTAGAGCGTCCCTGAATGAAGAAACCAAAGGTGGAGGGGGTTTGTTGAGTTTATATTCCTGCCTCCCTCCTGAGCTCGTTACCTCAGGGAGTTATCAGGAAGTCAGCTAGCCCTCTTCTGTCACAGTTCATTAGCCCGGATTACAGGCCAAGACTTAGATGGAGAAACACTCAGGCTCATTACTAAACTGTAATAAGGTCCCATCGCCAAATCAGACAATGAACCAGTGAGCTGTAAAGACAGATTTAAGTTTTCAGTTTTAGGAACCCTCAACAACACTGGACAGAGACAGAAAATGTCTGTATGTAAAGCAGAAAATTACACTGCACTGTGAAGCACAATTTATGATCATGAAAAACAGCAAAGAAGAAACCATCAAGTGATCACTGAAGAAGTCTGAAGAATTATGCTTCAGTAATTTAGTTGTTTCAGTCGTCCAATCAGTTTCCTTTTGATTTTTCCTCTTTAAAATTGAAGAAACTTTTGTGTGTTTTTTGCCAAAGACAAAATGATGTGCACCTTCGTTTCAATATTTGAAAGATTTGTTCATAAATTACATTTGAAAGTAGTCATTTGTTTTCACTGTAGAAAGGTAAAAGGAAAAACTAAAAGTAGAGAAAGACTAAGACAAACTACTGGTTGAGAGGAAGCTCATCTGTTTGTGTCAGCGAGTTGACTTCTAATGTGAATATCATTACTTCATTAACTCACCCACAGTTTAATACACTTCCCAGAATCCTAGTTGAATATTAAATGTGTTTTTTCTGGCCGTAGTTTTAATAATGTAGAAACAAATATCAGATACTGGGGTATTGGAAATTATTGGGACATTCAGCACACAGTGCACAACCTCATACAATGCAGCTCTCACCCAGAGAATAATTAAATATAAATCTCTGTATTTTATATTTTCATTTTTTTTTTTTTTGTCTTTATTTATTCAGGTATGTTTCTCCCAGAGTAAACCTCTCCTTTCCAGAACGGTCCTGTAAAAAAATGAACCCCATAGGTCGTGTGTGCAAGCAGCTTGTTACAAACCAAACTTAAGCGACCTCTAGTGGCCGTGGTGGTTATGGCAGGAACAAAGGAGAAAGTTTGGCAGTGTAGTACATGTGACAAAGTCCGTGTTTGGATGAGGTTGGAGTTCGTGGATGGGTCGGCAAGATACTGACCGTTCCACAGCCTTGACCGCCTGTGTGGTGCTATGGGTTGTATTATTGTTACCATGACAATGAAGGTCGCTACCATACTCTTTACTCCCTGGGTTGTATCTGAGGGTAGGGACAAACAAATTTGGTCGTTTCGGTTCGAGGACTTGTTGCCCTGGTAACAGCTACAGACTGTAGGTCCACACATTCACACCTGGAAGCTGCCCAGCACAGTCTGATCTGCTGGTCGCTGAGCAGCTTCACTGCAGCAGTAGTTTGACCTCAGGACACCTCACTTTTATGATCCTTGCTAATCCTGACAGTCCAGGGATTGATCCGGCGACCTTCAGGTCATAAGCCCTCTCAATAATACCAGATCATGATGAATGATGAAACAGTGGAGTAGCACAGCAACATGCACAGAAACTTAAAGGACGTGGAGACAATAAATCAAATCCAGACAGAGGAGTCAAATCAAAGCTGGTTGACTCGTTGCTCATTAGAACTATCTGGTTTCATCTTTCCAATGATGGACGTTGGGTTGGTTCCCGAATAAAAAAAAAACCCAAAACATTAACAAAATCCAAAAAAAAAAAACTAAAAAGAAAAAATACCTACCTGAAAGAGGAGAGGAGAGCAGTTCTGAGGCAGAAGCTGAGCTGTGGATCCTCACTGAGCTTCCTCGTTTCCCCAACTTAGTTTGAAATTCAAATTTACAAAAGAGTATTCAACAAGCAGACATAATATCAACCAGAATACTGAAAGTATTTAAACTGTATTTTGACATAGTGAAGGAGAGGTCTTCAAGATTAAGCACGGATGCAGAAGTCGTCTCAAAACCTTTTCCATTTTGGTTTATATTACCAAAGGTCCTCAGCTGGTTTTGAGCTAGAGACTTTGCAATTGCAGTATTCGTTAGCTGCACTACTGTGATGCTGGACTTCAATTCAACACACTCTCATTACATAAAAAATGTGCCTATATATGGAGTGTACTAACTTGAGTCATTGATTTTACACTGGATGAGCTTCAGTGTTAGAGAGTTAAATAAACTTGAGTAGGAAGGAGTGAGCTGCCTTTGACAGAACAAATGTTTCATTTTGGACCCTGCAGGCATTAAAACTGTGTGTGTTTGACTTATGGAGGATACACCGGGTCAGACAGGGCTGCGTCACGGTGATGCTGCTGTATGATGTCACCAGGCCTGAGCCAAAAAAACCTGTTGCTAAAAAAAGATGCAGCCGGAGGAGAGGCTTAATCTGAGGAGGCCATCAAACATCACCGATGATCTCAGCGTGTGTCCATGATGCACGACGGCAAACGGTGGATAAGCAGGATATTGAACCAATGAGGACAAGACTCGGGACTTAGGGCTGCGGTGTAGTAACTGGGCTACATTACCTGAGCCTGAGCACTGAGGTAAACATCAGTGTTTTAGCATCTTAACCAGACAAACACCCAACTGGCACGATGCCAGTAAGAGACAGTTTAGCTCATCTAATGATTTCAGTTTACTCCTCAGTGTCCTGATGTGCACAAACACACACCTGCAGACTTGACCTTAAATCTTCCTTTGTCTGCGATTTGTTCGGCAAATGTCATCACCCTTAAGGCTTCTAATGCATTTTGAATATCTTCCAGATGATATTTAGACCAAGTTTCAATAGCTCGTTCAAAATAAATGTGTATTTTTCCATTCTGTGGTTTTGGGTTTGACACCGATAATCCTCCACCAAACAACCAGAGTAACTACTGTGATGTGAGCTCTTCACCGCAGAAAATGAACTTTGGATGTGTTAGTGCCACTTAAAATGAACCTGACTGGGACACATTTGTTGTTCAATGCTTTGCTTTACTTTTGAAGTTAAAAGCATTGAACAGCAAGTGCATAGATGTATTATAATAGATGTATTATAATACATCTATGCACTTGCTGCGTCCCAGCCGGGTTCATCGCTTTTCCTGTCCCATGGAAACACTTTTGTTGTGTTTTGGGAATTTGCACTACATGTGTTGTCAAATTGATAAAGATGTTTTCAGAATTTCTTTGTGTTTTGTCCATTTTGCATGTGTTTTTCTTAAGTTGCAGTGCGTTGAGTTCTCAGGGTCACCGTAGCTACAAGCTAACAAGCAACATAAACAAATAAAAGATGCCAACTACGCTAACGGTTCCGTTAAGTCTGCTAGTCGCCGATTTTGATGCACAAACAACTCACAAACACTCTGCAGGCATAAGGCCCGATCCAGGTTTATCAATGAGGAAGTAAGAGCAGATGTGTTTCCTGCCTCAAGTTTTTCACTTTTTATGTGGGAAAACCATGTTAAACAAAATATTAATCATAGCAGCGTATTTTTTGCATCATTTAAAACATTTCTGGCGAGGAGCTTTAAACATATGAGCTCAAGTCATGGTTTTTTCCTAATGAAAAACAATGCTAACAACCACGCAGGTTAGTATTGGAGTCTCTACTCCCAACACTCTTCTAATGTAATGAAGTGACTGGGAGCAGCCTCACATGTTGTCTCTGAACTGACTCTGATGACTCTTCATTTAACAGGAAGAATGAACTTTTCAAACTGAGTAAACGACCAAAGACAAGCTTCACACAGCAGACTGCGTCTTGTTGAAAGAACTACTGACGGAAAACAGATTTAAATCAAATAAACTCAACAAAGGTTCACGCATCCAATTTAATGAAGCTGAACCAGATTTGCAAGTTCAGACCATCAGGAACAACTTAATTTTCAGTCATATTTTTATGTTGAAACAACACCTTATATTTCAGTGTGGAATGTGGCGACGGGCCAGAAAAAACTAAGCACTCCTTTGGAGATGTAATTAATATCACATTATGGCAGCTTATTACCCAGGTGGACTTCCCCACCACACACCTTTCCTAGAAAAAAAAAAAAAAAGGAAATCTCCTCACAAGCTACAGGTCAGATTACAGGATGTCAAGGGGGGGGCAGGCCAAACCCAGATCATCTGTCATCAGAGACCAATCCCTGCTCTGCTTCGGGTTGTGGCTCGACCCAAAACCTCCCTCCTGTACTACCTCACTTTTGGCTTCCAGGTTTATCCGACCTCCTGCGTTTCTACCTGTCTCCCCGACCAATTTCATATCCCCGTTCTTCAAGAGGTTATTATCTCCAAGGGGTGCAAGACTCGGTGTGTAAATTTAAGAGGCGCCAGAACCTCTTTTAACTTTCAGCTATTGTTTTAAAAGAGCAGCAGAACTCCGTGTTTGACTCTTGATCCACTTTTTCGTTCGTTTTTTCATGTGACGCACGTTTAGCTTGACCTGCTCTAATTCCCTAACGAGATTGGCCGTCCCCGGATATCCCATTAGACCCTGATTAACTGGGCTCAGCTCATTAGCTCTGACAAACCAATTCACCCCTGTCAACCTCCGCCCCAGACTCTCCATCCCTGCTCCTGCATCATGACGAAAAAAACATGCACCGCAATGCCAGGAACCCGGCACATAATGTCATACATGTGTCCTGCAGATCAAACAAGAAATAAAAATAACGTCTTAAAGGTGGGAATAAGTTTCTTGTTCTGCTTCCTAAATCAATAAAAGGTTGTTTGAATCCGACTCATTTTGCCTTCTCACTTTTGATTTGCTTTCTTTGCACCTGAAACTCATCAAAACTGCCAGGTTATAGCTTTTAAACAAGAGCATGTTCTATCATATTTAAATGTGTGCATGGCTGATGTGTCAGTTTCCTTCCTCTGGCACCGACTCATTGTGCAACAGGTGTAATTTGTCTGCAAACCTCCACAACCCTTTTTCCTCCTCGCCTCATATTCTCACATTTCATCTCCACCTGTTCCCTTTCTCCTCCTGCCTTGTTCTTTCATTTCTTCACCTGCTCTTGTCTTTTGACCTCATAACCTGATTTTCTGCCACCAATCGGTTTACCAACCACCTCTCGCCATGCTCCCTCTCCCTGTCTCTCTCTCTCTCTCTCTCTCTCTCTCCTTCCCTCTCTATTTCCATCTTTGAGCTTTATCCCTTCATCCCTTATCTCCTTCATCCCCTCCAATCCTCATCTGTTCTTCACTGTTGGAGGAAGGGAGAGAGAAAGAGAGAGTTTTTCACAAGTAAGCTGATAGCAGTCTGCCGGGTGAGAGCGTCGGAGGAGCCAGCGAGCAGGTTGTGCGCCCTGGGACTGTTGGGATCTAAAAAAGCTCACAGGGGAAAACGCAGAGCCGGAGGTGTCTGGAACCAGGAGCTGCAGAAGAAGAAGAGGAGAAGGGACCACGCTGTGTGTGGGGAAAGGTGAGTTTCTTACTTTTATGCCCCTGTAGCTGCACTCTCTTCAGCTGCTTCCTTTTGCTGTTGGAGATCATTTGGAGCTTCACTGAGCTGCTCTGAGGCAACTTTTTTTTTTTAAAGAAAGACAGAAGAAGAGGTTTTTTTTTTTAAACTGTTGTTGGAGTTTTGCCTAAATGTGCAACACAGGGGATTTGTGGGAAACTTAATAAGACTCTTCTGCACATGCCTCCAAACCAAGAGATGTAGCTCCATTTGCATTTGCAGTGATTTTGGAGAAGCAGGAGCTTTCCACCTTCACTTCTGAGTTGTGCAGCTTTCATGCACGAAGGCTGCTCTACTCCAAACTCTCCCTGCATCTTGAAGCATCAATTCCTTGCTGTGAACAGAATAATTTATGACTCCCGTGTAAGATTGAATCCAATGTAATGATTACTTAAACCCTTTGAAGGTTATCTTTGGATTGTGGGGAAGCTGCCAAAGAGGATTGGTGCCTCAGGTGTAGCAGCAGTAAGCTGCAGCCTGATCTGTCACACAAGGCCAAACCTCATCCAGCTCACTTTGTCTGCACATATCCTCCATCGTGTTTTGGTTCTTCAATGGCTGCTACTTCAAACTTTTGTCTCTTTCTAGGACAAAAAAAAAACAAAAAAAACCTGATGATCTCCAGCTCTGGGAATTCACTTCAACTGAGGTTGTACAGTAAATACGATTGTTGAAACATAAAGGTGTCATTACTTCAAATGAGAGAACAGGAGAGCAGAGGAGGAGCTGCCTGACGTTTGGACTATAACAGACCGTCCACATCTCCCACCGTCCACATCGCCCTCCCTCTTTCTCTCTCTCTCTCTCTCTCTCTCTCTCTCTCTGATCCCGAGGTAAAGAGCAGTCGGTAATCGGATGACAGGAGATTTGTACTGGTAAAGCTTCCCTTAAGATCTCCTGCCGGGATTTAAAACCCTGTAGCAACCCACCCCAAACCCCACCGCTCCCACTGTCACCACCGACACTGGCCCCTCTTGTATCTTCTACATCCCGTATCCTGCCACAGGTCCCTGCACGTAGGCCACGTCCTGAACCTTCACCTCTGCTGTTAAATGGATCTGACCTTGTCATGCAAGACACATATGTGTGGCTACGAGTTTATATTTCAAGCATTTAGTCTGTGAAATATCACATTTTGCCTTCATCATGTGTTAAACTTAAGCTAGTTTTGTTTGACAAACAGTCTGAAACTCAAAAATATTTCATTTTCAATGATATAAAACAGAAAATCATCAAAGCTGCAGCCAGTGAATGTTTGATCATTTTGCTTGATAATTTTCAAAATTGCTGACGCTTCATTCCCAATTCTTTTTTTTTAAGTGTCCCTGGAAACTATAGTTTTGCAACAGTTGCAAAGAGCATTTAAATGGGAAGTGGTTGAAGCTCTGTGTTCACTTCCTATAAGACACAGATTTCATTTTTTGCATTTTAACCTTCCAAAAAGTGACTTTTTTTTGTCACCACGATAGCAAATCATACTCTTTGAGTTGTCTCGATTAGCGCTGAACAAAGTTCCTTGGCAAGAGCAGACTCAGCATTAAATGAGTCCGACGTCAGTATCCTATTACAGAGTATAAGGCACTTACACTGAACTGCAGCAGGGCTTTTCAGAAATGATGATTATGTCAAAATAAAAGAACCACAGGACGATGAAGACACTGAATATGAGGAGTTTATTGTTTTGTCTACGTTAAATATTAGAGACTTGACCACTTGACTCCTCACTCTTTGTTGTGGCTTGACTGTGATGCTGGTGACCGAAAACTTAAAGCTTATTATATTGTTGGAGCCGGCTAACTTGAAAATTGAATTTGAAATGTCATGGACAAAATGTTCTACCATTGGCTTTCAAAATGGCTGACACCAAAGAGGAGAGCGACACAGATTCCTCACAGGGAAAATTGTGATGCAAAACTTTGACTGAA
The DNA here is from genome assembly GCF_002814215.2 of Seriola lalandi dorsalis. Classification (NCBI taxonomy): domain Eukaryota; kingdom Metazoa; phylum Chordata; class Actinopteri; order Carangiformes; family Carangidae; genus Seriola; species Seriola lalandi. The sequence continues at coordinate 124,131 of NW_019525210.1, read as the reverse complement.
AGAAATTCAAGTGTAACGTTCGAGATAGTTAACGAAAGCTAAAGAGTCTCGATTCTTAAATGAGCATAAAAAGTCAGAGATGTACTGATCCAGTCCAGGGATCACACACTGCATGTGTTTTATATCCAGGGACAAATCTTCTAGTTCCCTTCTTCACTTCCTTCCTTTCTTCCTTCCTAATTCATTCATACTCATTCCCCTCCTTTGTTCCCTTCCTGCTTTCCTTTAGTTCCTTCTTTCCCTCCTTTGCTTCTTTCCTCCATAAACCTAGTTCTTCTCGTTCCTCTCCTTCCCGTCTCTCCTACATTTACACTTTAAAGTTATTTCCTATTCTCTGAGCAATCTTTCCTTTCAGCCTTCCTACCATGAAGACTATTTTCCCTCCTTCCTCCTCCCTTGCCCTGTCTTGTCTCTTCCTCACCTCTCCCTCCCTTCACCCTCTGCACATCATACCTGGGCATTTGTATGAGAGCTAACAGTATTACAATTTTGGTTCAGGGGAGGGATTACACCTGTCAGGTATGTGTCTAATCTTTTCTCTAGATTTGATGGTGTAACGGCAACCCAAGTGATCCAGATCAAGGTATCAGGGCCACTGAGTGATGTGCAGGCCGGTCAGTGGATCTGTGTGTACCTGTGCAGGACTGTAATGTACTGCAGGGTCAGAGCCGAGCTGTCAGGGTCACACGTGAGGAGGAAGTGGTCTTATTTCCAAACTGGAGCTTCATTATTGTTGTTGTGATGACATTCTGATTTCTAGCATAATTAGCTTCATGCAGGAACAAATACAGATGTTCTCGCAGTTTGTATATGCAAATATGTCCCATCCATACGCAACTGAATTTGAGTTCAATCTGGGTTTATCGCACTGTTCCCCCCGAACAAGAATGAACTCGTGTTTTTTGTCCTTTTCCTCTTTTTTTTTTCCCTGTTTTCTGTTACAGAGTGACAGTTTCGTTTTCCGTCAGTAACATCCCCTAGCAACCGTCGCCATGGCAGCTGAGAAAGCTGAAATAGATGCACTGAAAAAGGAGTGCGATGGCCTCCGCACGCAGATTGAGGTGAGTGCTTCCTGTTGCGGGTTAACAAAATACGTTGATGCGTCACAAGGTCATAACATGAGGTCAGTGTTCTGTGCTGTCTTCACCTTGGTAGCAATGAACTGCTGGGTTTTGTTCATGGTTTATTGAGCTTCGCTGGAGAATTTTCACATCCCTTAAAGACACACTAAATCAATCCAAAAAAAACCAAAAACAAAACTGGAAATATGTGGTTTTCACAGGACGCAGACAAAGCAACTCTGGATATTTTCATTTACTTGACAAGTTCAATATAATCAAAACTGGAGATACATGGTTTCTCCTGGACAAAGAAATACCTTAAAACTGACCTAAACTGGGGATACATGGTTCTGACTGCACAGGGATGATAAGTAAAATAAACTAATACCTCCAAACTACCACTAGTACAGTTACCATCTACTACCGCTGATGCTCCTCTACCACCTCTAGTCAAGAGCTTTGACTAAAAACAGAAACAAAAAAAACACAACAAATAAATCTGTTCAATTATTTTCTATTGGAAAACACAGACAAATTAAGCCTTGATTAAATTTGTAGACCTAAACATCAAACTGGAGTTTGACCTTCCTCACTCTCTGATCTCTTTCCCTCGCTTGTCGTTCCCTGTGTGGCCACCAGGCGGCCCGTAAGGCCGTGAATGACGGCAGCATGTCAGCATCTGCAGGGGGCGTGGCCGCGGTGGGCCGAGTGCAGCTGAAGCTCAGGAAGACGCTCAAGGGTCACCTGGCCAAAATCTATGCCATGCACTGGTCAGCTGACTCCAGGTGAGTGCTACTTATACAGGTGCGGTTCTCCTGCTTTGCTGCAGCTTTGACAGTTCAAGTCTCCTGTTAGCTGCCGGTGCTCAGTTAAATGTCAAAGAACTAGCAACATCTGAGCAGGTCAACAGCCTAACAAGACTAGACAGGTGCTTGACATTTGAAACCTCAGATCAGCTCAGATCATTTATCTTGGCTACATGTTCAACTCATGTTTTGGTCCAAAGAAAAACCCTAGCGGGTCTGTCTGTGTGGAGCTTAAAATTTAAACAGGTTTACTGCTACATTATAAGAAAACAGATGATTGATGTGAATTTATTCATGAATGAAGTGAGATGTAATGTATTTGGCAGCAAAGATGAGCTGCACTGCCGATAACAGTGACTGATTGATGTTGATTTGTGTTTGAATCAATAATCGAGAGCCAAATCTTAGTCTGCAGTGGTGTTTTGCTTTTATAACATCTTTTGTGACATTAAAAAGAAAAACAAAACACGACTCTCCTTATTTAAAATGATACATATTTTAAAAAATCTTCACACAAACTCATATGGTATAATCTTGTCTGTGTCGCAGGTCAATGGTCAGTGCATCACAGGATGGTAAGCTGCTAGTCTGGGACACCTTCACAGGGAACAAGGTGAGATCATCTATGCTGGGCTGACACTGGAATTTAGGGTGTTTCTATTCCCAGTGAATTTTATTTGTGACGTAGATTCTGACATTGCGCTAGTGGGTGCAGTAACCAAAACAGGACAATAATGGAGAGGTGCATGAGATTGTTTATTGTACAGCATGCCTCTAAAATGAGCATCATGGCTCTTCTATGTATTCTGCAGCAGTCACAGCATTTTTAGATGAGGTTCAAGTAAGAAATGGGAAGTTACTTCACTTGCTGAAATTGTTTTATTTCAAATTCACTTTGCAGGACGTTTGTTTGTTGCGAGCAGCGTTAGACACGCAAGAGATGTGCCTTTCTTTTGCTAATTTTATTTAGTTAAATATCTCCTTTATCGTGTTTTTGAAAATCAGTAGTTAAAGGAGCTGAACTGAAGCTTGTGATTGGCTGGAGCAGTTTACCCGCAGGAGCTTCTAATCCTGAAATAATTACATTAGTCTGGATTTGAGTGGTGAGTTAAATATGGAGTGATGGTTTAACTTCTGTTTCCAGCCTGTCAGGAATGAAATCATGGTGGGGAAAAGTGACTTATAATAAACTTTTGAAGATGTTGAATATAAACCAACATCTGGTTTCAGTCGCTCCATATCAGTTATACCCTGATATGTGAAGGAGCCTGTAAATCAACTGCACCTTTTGCTCCTCAGTTGGTTGCTGTCCCACTGAAGTCAGCCTGGGTGATGAGCGTCGCCTTCGCCCCCTCTGGTAACCTGGTGGCCAGCGGTGGTCTGGACAACATGTGCACAGTCTACAACATCAAGTCCGCCAGCCCCAAGACCCTCAGGGAGCTGGATGCACACACAGGTGAGGGTGATGATACGGCCTGGGTGAACTGACGGATGGACAGATGAGGATGCTGACTGAATGCTCGGCTGTCTCTCTCCCTCCCAGGTTACCTGTCTTGCGCCCGTTTCCTTAGCGACACCGAGATCCTGACAGCCTCTGGTGACACAACCTGGTGAGTTTATCACAGATCATTTTTTGCTTCTTGTAGCCATGTGTTTCATATATACAGTATATATATATATATATATATGTACTGAAATTACACTGTGCTATCAGCACCCTAGTAATAAACTTAGTTTTGTCTTTTAAAGAAAATTTGAATCAAACTATAACTTTTTTAACTAAAATACTTGTTTGTTTATGTTTGTGCAATCCTACAGTCCAATATTTTTTCCCAGCTTTCAGTACATGTTTCATTTTGTTGCATTTTAATACAAAACACACAAAGAACTAGTGATTTTTATAACGATTGACATATAGAATATCTAAATATATAAAAATATGAATGTTTGAATATGACTTTGGTGCAGTTGAAGTTACTTTTCCATGGCATGGTATGCTAGAGAGTGAAGGTGTTTTAAACGCATAATGGACTCTATCAAAACTGGAATTTATAAAGTAATTTTCACACAAAAAGAAATCTGATCCAGAACAGTCAGACCAGAGCCAAAAATAGACCCAATGGTCCAAAACGCAGTTCCCTCCTCTATACCCCTCTGTTTCACACCTCCTCTCCCTCTCTCCTCCCAGCTGCCTGTGGGACCTGGAGACTGGCAAGCAGAAGATTATCTTCACCAACCACATTGGAGACTGCATGACGCTGGCTATGTCCTCCGACATGAACACCTTCATCTCTGGAGCCTGCGACTCTCTGGCCAAGCTGTGGGACCTGAGGGAAGGGACCTGCAAGCAGACCTTCAGCGGACACACCAGCGACATCAACGCCATCTCTGTGAGCATCCTACCAACCATCACACACACACAAACACATGAGAAAATAGAAACCCTTCTGCTGATTGTTAAAGCAGGTTTGGGGGGGTTAAGATTTACTTTAAGATTTTAAGAACTTACAGAAAAAAAAACCTGCACAAATTCACGACTAAACTCCTGTGGTACTTTGTTTGATGACATTTTGCATCGGGTTTGTGTTACTGGATGTAAACACACAACAGACAATCCAGGTAACTAGGTGACATCACCTTACCAACAAACCAATAAAAAAATAAAGAAATGATCATCAATAAAAAAGAATACTTAGATTTTTAATATGCAAAGGTAAATTTAATCTAGTTTCTAGAACCGCAAAAGCTAAAAGAATATAAAAAAATCTAAGACAATGAAAGACAATGGAAACTTCAACCGACGTATTTGGTGACTGGTGCAGAAAGAGGCAGGTCAATAACAACCAAACGTGCTGATAAACACCTCTTTTTCTCCCCTGCCTCAGTTCTTCCCCAGTGGAAACGCCATCATCACAGGCTCCGACGACTGCAGCTGCAAGATGTACGACCTGCGTTCCGACCAGGAGGTGATCTGTTACCAGGACAGCAGCCTGAACGCCGGCGTCACGTCTTTGACTCTCTCCAACTCAGGCCGCCTTATCTTTGCCGGTTATGACGACTTCAACTGCCACATCTGGGACTCACTGAAGGGAGAAAAAGTTGGTGAGTAATAAATAACAGCGAGGGCCATTTTTCTTTTAAAATCAGGAACTAACAACAAAATCAGCTAATTCATACGGAGGCCCTGAGAGCCCCACGCCATGCAACTTACGATAACACATGCAAATTTCAGAAAAACTATTTGACAACACATTGTGCTGCAAATTCTCACAACACAATGGAAGTGTTTCCAGGGGACACAAAAAAAAAGTGATAAAAGCATTGAATAACAAGCATGGTTCATCACTTTTTCTTTTTTTTCTTTATTTTTTTGCCTTAATTCCAATAGCAAGAGTGAGAGAGAGGGACAGGAAAGGGCCGCGGGTTGGACTTGAACCCGGCCTTCATGGTTTTTATCTAAATCTGTCACTTTTCAAAAGACCTGATGATGAAAAAGTCCAATTACTCACAGATAAATACAGTAAACATGTCTGGATAAAATTCTCTCCTCCTCTCTCCTTTCTTTCATTTCCATTCCTTCTCTCTCTTATTTTGTCTCCTTTCCTTTAATACTTTCCTTTTATTTTCCGTTGCCTTGTGTGTTTCTTTTCCTCTCCTCTTTCCTCTTCTTTGCTTGTCCTTTTCTTTCTTTTGGGTTCTTTTCTCTTTACTTTCATTTTTTTTCATTTCCATGCTCTCCCATCTTCTCTCATTTCTTTCCTCTCATTCCTCTCCTCTCCCCTCCTCCCCCAGGTGTGCTGTCTGGCCATGACAACAGGGTGAGCTGCACTGGTGTCCCCGAAGACGGTATGGGCGTCTGCACAGGATCCTGGGACAGCTTCCTCAAACTCTGGAACTGAGGCATCCCAGCGGAGGAAAACACCAGGAGGAGAGGAGGAGGAGGGGGAGGAGAGAAAGAGGAAGAGGAGGAGGAGAGGAACCGGAGGAAAGGGGGAGTAAAAGGCTGAAGACAGGGAAGGGAAGTGAGGTTGGAGATGTTTGGTGCAGATGTTCGAGGACAGGCCTTCCTCTCTTCCTCTCTTCCTCTCCCCCTCTCTTCCTCTTCCCCTCTTACTCATTCATGTATGCAAAATATGAGAAGCTGCGAGTGAGTCACATTGTATAAATGGCATCAGGTGAACAGTGAGCGATGCATCCTGCTGTATGTACAACAGAGTTTTATTATGACGAGACGACGATTTAAACACTGAAAAAATAAAAGCGTTAAAAAAAAATAGCACCTAATTCAAAATGATTACTGAGCAGAAAAGAAGCTCTTATTGAGAATGTCAATTAAACAAAAATAGATTTTTGACAATAAAAAAAATAAAGAACACATGAATATTGAAAATAAGACTATAGCATTACAGATTTATTTTTATTGTCTTTGACCTGTAAAAGAGCCCTGGACTTATTTAGATGAAAGATTGATATGTACATTTATTTCTATTTTATAGATTAACACACTAGTTTATGTACAGTGACTTTTCTTTTTTTTTTTTCCTTTTTTTTTTTTTTTTGGGGCTGCACATATCCAGAATATATGTGTACGGTAGGGCCGCCATCTTGGGCTTTGATCAAAGATGGCCGCCTGACCGCCACTGTTATCTGTCTCAGCATGAAAAATAAAAATGCGATGATGAATAAAGGTTTAAAGATGGAGCCGGGTTGCCAGGCGGAGGTCTGGTCCCCCCCTGTTAAAACACTCTGTAAAGACCTGTAAACTTTGTTTTACTCCCCTGGGTTCAGCTGCATTTTGTAGGACTTTTACACTTGTGCAGTTCCTCTGTAAAAAGACAAAACGTTTGTTGAAAATCTTTATAATAAACATAGAATTATGCATTAACACCATGTCCGAGTCTGTGTGTTTGTGTGATTTTAAAGTGTTACACTCGTGATAAGTGACATTATTGTGAGTGGACAGTCCTCTAACCTGCTGCTGGAACAGGACGTACAGTACGTGTACAAAATAAAAGCAGCCTTTTTAATTTGTTCCTTTAGTTGCAGTGCTCTTGATCTGGAGGACAAAACAGTCTGGAGGGAAGTTTCATTAACAAGGTCGACAAACATCGGCTGCATGAGTCACACCTGCACACGACAACACACAGGGTGAACACGCACATCGGTGCAAAATCGGGCAAGAAAACACAGCAAGACCTAATATTTCTGTGTTATCTTCGGTCTGAAATCTGTTGCAACATGTTCAGTGGGAATAAAAGAAGATACACAACCAAACAAAAACATGGACTCATAAAGCACACATCACCAAAACCTTTTTATATAAGTAACACTCTGATTTGTTGATTTGTGTCAAACTCTAGCAATAATTGGATATTTTACAGGGTGATTCCAGTATTATCCGAATGTTGTGTATGTTATATAGATTTGACAGAATATAAATATACATATACACCAAACAGCGTCTGTTTTTATGTTGGGGAATGAAATTTATAGAAACTTTTCTGAGTGGGAGGAGGAAATCTGTGTCAAAACATTTTAATTTATTTATTATAATGTTATTTCCTCTGCTGAGTTAATCATGTTTACTGATTACACAGCATGAAGTGTCACTATTGTTAATACCCGCTGTGTAATGACTCAAATTATCACTGCATCTGCTCAATAGTCACTATACTGAAGAGAAAAATATTTTCATCTGGCCATTAAATATTTTTGGTAACACTGACCTTATAGCTGATAAATACAGGGACCTAAAGTGTCATTGCATTTTTTATTCTATCTATTCATCATCAATTCAATGTTTGATGTTCATGTTATAAGGAAAATGTTTAATTGCTTTGGTTTTACACATTGTTATTGTCCATAGAAAGACATATGTCATTACAAAGCTGTGTATTTTACTTTAATAGGGACATAACTGACTGCTTTAAGTGCACCTTCACTGTTAATCTCAGCATTTTGGTACAGGCTTATAATAAAATGAATAAATATGAATTATAATTCATCACATCCATTTTCTTTTAGAAACTCGTCATGTTTTGTGTAAAATGCTCCATAGTATCTCGTTAGTTAGGTATTAAATCATATATGGTAAAGTAAGTTGTTGTAAAGTATTATTTCAAACTATGATTTCCAACAAAATATTATTTCTTCGCGAAACATGGAGTGGTTATATAAAGTAGTAATAGTAGTAGTAGAGTATAGACAATAAAAAAAAAATGTACATACTGATTTGAGGGGAAACGACATAGAAACAGTAAAACAAACAAAAAAACAAACGTACAGCATCAGAATAAATACATTTAATTACTGTGTGTGGGGGGGCATCCTTCCTTCCATCATGTCACCAGCAGGGGGCGGTAATGGGCCTTAAAGCTGTTTGACTCGTTATAAACCCAAACCAGAAGAAGAGAGATGTTTTTGTTTTTTTTCCCCCCGGTGATGAAATTTCCGACAGCACTTGACATACACACCAGCGCCTGACTCATCATCATCATCATCCTGCAGCAGCAGCTGATCCTCCTCCGGACCTCCACCGCGTCTCTTCACCGGGTCTCAGCCACCGTCAGCCGGGCAATGGCGTCCAGGAGCTTCTTCGTGGGAGGAAACTGGAAGATGAACGGGAACAAGGAGAGTCTGGGAGAGCTGATCACCACCCTGAACACCGCCAGCCTCCACGACCAGACCGGTGAGTGGCGGGTCCGGGTCCGGTAAAGTCGCTGCTGCAGGTTAACCGTCATCAGCTGGTGAAGGTTTTCTGGTGCAGAGATAGACATGTGATCGATACCGTGGGATTCGGACAGACACCGGGGGGTGTAGGGGTGATGCTGCTCAGATGACACGGTGACATTGGGACTCATGTGACCAGGATGAGTTGCGTAAAGGCCTCTGACGTAAAATAACTACGTATATTTACTCAACTACTGTCCTTTTATTTAGTTTATTTCCATTTCTGCCTCTTCAAACTTCCACTCCCACTTATTTCAAATTACATTTTTACTCAGCTATTTTTAGTGGTTAATTTTCAAAGTAAGATTTTTTACATAAATGGTAGCTTTGGTTTGTGGCCCCTTACAAAATAAATGTCTGTACAAAAAAGATCAATTTTACCTTTTCAGTGACAAACTTCTTATTTTATTTTTCCATTTAATTTGGTGAGGGTATAAATGAGACTAAATACAAGCACGTCTGTCTTAGTCCTTCACAATAAGGCCTCTCCCCCTATTGCCCACACCTGTACCCCATGGCTGCAGACAGGTGCCTAGCTGCTGAGCCAAAGAGTAATATTTACATTTATGTTAGGTTTTAACAATCAATTGCAATATTATTGAAATCACTATATGGCCAAGTGCAATATTCAAATCACAGGAGCGGCAGTTTTTTAAATTAAGGCAAAATGTGTCAATGAAGCATTGTGGTGCTGCAGAAACACCACCGACGGAACATGGTTGTTTGGTTTAGACCCCAGCAAAAGTCAAATCATCATCTTTATGGTTTTTTAAGTGGAAATCACCATTCCCATTCAAATGTGACTCATATCGCAATATCTGTCAAAATAATTGCAATATGTTTTTTCTGCATGTGTTCAGCCCTGATTTATATGATGTGTTGCAAACAAACAAACAAAACCTCTTCTTATGTAAAACCTTTGTGTTAATTCATCATTAACACGAAATGTGGAAGAACTTTTTCATCTTTAAAGAGAGGTTTCACCTGTAAACCTCAAATAGTCTCATTTAAGTAAAGAGGAAAAGGAAAAGACAAATGAAAAAAATGTAAAAAAAAAAAAAAAAATAGATAGATCAATCTTTTTCTTTTTTCTACCTTGCAGAGGTGGTGTGTGCTGCTCCCTCCATCTACCTGGACTTTGCTCGGTCCAGTCTGGATCCCAAGATCGGGGTCGCCGCCCAGAACTGCTACAAAGTGGCCAAGGGAGCGTTCACAGGGGAGATCAGGTTTCTGACCCACTGACTGAACACACTCACATACAGTATTTATGACGCGACCAGGTTCTATTAACTGGCCTGTAGACTTATACACAACCACAAAATGTCAAAAATCTGCTGCTTTCATGTGATTTATGCCCCAAATGAACTGATAAGGAAATGAATCGTTGGTTGCAGACGTATATGGATGGATATGTAACTTTGGCGTAGAGACAGAATATTTATATATTCAAACATGTCGACTCCACATATGACTTTTTACACCAGC
>NW_019525210.1:60077-114030 GCF_002814215.2 Seriola lalandi dorsalis | reverse complement strand
AGTGGCCAAGGGAGCGTTCACAGGGGAGATCAGGTTTCTGACCCACTGACTGAACACACTCACATACAGTATTCATGACGCGACCAGGTTCTATTAACTGGCCTGTAGACTTATACACAACCACAAAATGTCAAAAATCTGCTGCTTTCATGTGATTTATGTCGTAATTGAGATAAATCTTTAAGTTGAGGACGGTCAGACAAAACAAGTAGTTGATTCATTGATTTATGTAAAGAATAATCACCAAATGAACTGATAAGGAAATGAATCGTTGGTTGCAGACGTATATGGATGGATATGTAACTTTGGCGTAGAGACAGAATATTTATATATTCAAACATGTCGACTCCACATATGACTTTTTACACCAGCTGAACAGGTGACGTACCAGAGATCACTAACACGTCTGCTGTCCCTGCAGCCCGGCTATGATAAAGGACTGTGGGGCAGACTGGGTTGTCCTGGGACACTCGGAGCGCCGCCATGTGTTCGGGGAAAGCGACGAGCTGATTGGCCAGAAGGTGAGACGCTCGCTTTCTCTTGCTGCAGAAAAATTTCTTCTCCGGCTGAAGGTGTTTGCATCCGTGCATCAGAATTATTTGTGTTGCAGCAGGAGAGAGAAAAAGGCCACAGACACCGGAAACTATAAGCTCCTTCTTTATGTAGGCTGATATTTAAAGATAAGAAGGATATCACTGATCTTAATTTGGAGTTTTATAAGTTTATTCTCGTGCCAGCAGCTGCATCTGCAACTGTTCAAACATTAATGTTGATCTGAGGTTCAGTCTCTTCAGGTTTTTGCCTTCACAAAAATGTAGCACACCTGTGCAGGTTTATATATCTGATGCAAACACAGTAATGGCAGCGTGTCTACTTCCACCTGCGCTCCACAGATTTAGAGATTCCACTGCTAATCTCCTGAAGTACTCTTTTTTTTTTTTTTTTTTTTTTTTTTTTTTCGTCAGAGAATTAAAACCTGTGTGTCGTCACATGTTGCTCATGCATCAGGTGTGCAGGTCCAGGTAAATCTCTGCTGTTGGTTCTCAGGTGGCTCACGCTCTGGAGAGCGGTCTGGGTGTGATCGCCTGCATCGGGGAGAAGCTGGAGGAGCGGGAGGGCGGCACCACAGAAGAAGTCGTCTACGCTCAGACGCAGGTCATTGCAGGTAAACAACAACTTTTTTTTTGTCTTTTTTTTTTTTAAAATCTAATTTTGTTTTATTCTTTCATATTCCTTTTCTTTTTTTTCTATCAGCTTCACACCGATGCTCACAGATTTGTACGTCCATTAGTTGTAAATAAAGTTCTTGGAAATATTTTTTTTACATTATTATTTTTTCTTAAATATATTTTGGAGGAAACTGAAGCAATAACTCAAAGTTAATCAATCAGAAAAAAATAATCAGGAACAATCTTGATGGACTGTGTAAGTGATTATTTGCTGGTTTTCCTAGTTGCCTGTGATGGTTAAATTGAATATTATTGGCTTTTATACTGTTGGTTTATTTGACCTAAATATTACATCAATGAATAAAAGAAATAACAATAATCATCAGAATAATTGATAATGAAAACAACAATAAAGGTCGGAAATATGCTCATTATTCATTCCTCTTGTATCCGATAGTAAAACAACCTCCACAGCTCAGACATCGCAGGATTTAACTGATGCTCTTTCCTCTGGTCTCAGCTCGGCCTCTTGTAGCCTACTTCTGTGCTCAAAGTAGGCTACACCCTGATTTAAAATGCAAATGGGTCAGTGGTCTCTGCTGCTGCAGAAACTTAAGAGAGACACAGTCGGTCGTCTTGTTCCTCTGTTCACGCAGGATTTTCTGCTCTGACGGAACTGACGGATCTTTGTGGTGCTGCTCTGCCTTCAGCATGTTTCTCAATCTCAAAGCGACCAAAATAAAATACTTGTTGTGAAAGGCTCCTTGTTGATTCTCTCTCGGTGTCGCCCAAATGTGACGGAGGTTTTTTGTTGTGTGGCAGAGAACGTGAAGGACTGGGGGAAGGTGGTGCTGGCATATGAACCCGTGTGGGCCATCGGCACAGGAAAGACGGCCACGCCCGAACAGGTAACACCGACACCTTCGTCGGCATCAGTCGAACACTGACCTGGTTGAAGCCAAAATAACCATGAATCAAAGGATGATGACTCACAGTTTGATTGGTACTGAGGTCATTCAAACACACAGTGATTCTTTTTTCCAGTTTACACATTTATTTATTTATTTTTTTTGTCTGTCAGAAATGAAAAGTACAGGCTCAGAGCATCATTAAACACCAGCTTATTTGATCACATTTATTCAATCATTTTTTTTATTTTTTATTTTATTATTACCATCTTTAACTGTCATTATTTAAAGTGACAGACTTTAACAGACTTCAGAGGATCATCACAGTGTGTTTACGGTGACGGTGGGTGCGTTCAGTCTTCCTGTTTTCATCCCGTCAGTAACAGCGCTCAGATCTGACTCCTGCAGATCCAGTATCTCCAGTAAAACTCCGGGTGGCTGCCACAGTTTTCTTCACCTCAGCCGGAAACACGCAGGGCACCGCAGGGTGCCGCAGGGTGCCGCAGGCTGCGCGTTCAGCTGCTGTTGTTTAAGATCATTTATTTTCGCCCACATTCATTACTGGAATGAATCTGAGTCTCAAACTGACGGAACAAATGTCACAGTTTATAGCGCTCGTCAATACTTTAACATGTTGGACTGTAGATATTTAAACAATGGGCTTGTTGCATTTTGCAGTTGTTTCATTGACTTAATACAAGTTAGTCTCCAGGAAATTATTGTGTGTGTGTGTGTGTGTGTGTGTGTGTGTGTGTGTGTGTGTGTGTGTGTGTGTGTCCAGGCTCAGGAGGTCCATGAGAAGCTGAGGGCGTGGCTGAGAGCCAACGTCTCAGACGACGTGGCCGACTCCGTGCGCATCATCTACGGAGGTCAGAGATGATTCTTCATCACAGTCGTCAGCTGTACTTTGTGTGGAGGATGTAAACGTTCGTGACTGTGTATCATGTTTGTCTATTGTCAAATGTCGATCCTTTTTCTGGGGTGGAGGTTCAGTTTGAGACGATCAAGCTCCACCAGTCACATAATTAGCGCAGCCATATGTAGCCTGGCAACCATAACCCAGGGCAGAAGAGTTTATAATGTACTTGCTGCTGCTCATGTGGTAATCCCACTGGGTGTACGAACATTTTTATCAACTCCTAGCCTAGATTTTAGTTTTTCATTAACAAAAGAAACGTGTCATTAATGGAAATTAGTTACATTTTTGTGCATTTTTTTACATAGTAAATAAAGTTTGACCTAACTGGTTGAATTTAGTCTCAATTTCCCACATATTGATCCTTTTCCTCTCCGTCCTCCAGGTTCAGTGACGGGAGGGAACTGCAGGGAATTGGCGTCTCAGGGCGACGTGGACGGATTCCTGGTGGGCGGAGCTTCTCTGAAACCGGAGTTTGTCGACATCATCAACGCACGTGCCTAACGGAAACGCGAACAACGGCTCCAGCAGGACCAATCAAAACCACTTTGCCCTTTAGATCATCATGTGTCACTGTGTGTCTGCAGCCCGGGCCGACTGATCCACAGACAGATGCTCCACAAAACACTGATAGAATAAAGGAAATAGTAAAAGTTTTTTTCTCTTCTTTTATTCTTCATTTGTGGGAATTTTATTTGTCATATTAAACAGTAAAACAATTTTTTTCCTTTTTACCATTAAGGCTAACACTTAAAATACATCTAAACTTTAATATCTGTGTTGATTTTAAGCATTTAGTTTTTCCCATAGCAGATCAGAGAAGCGTTACTGTGTTGTTTCCTAATGTCAGTTTTGTGGTAAAATGACAGATATAGAGGATCAGTCAGTCCAGGTTGTTTTGTGTGTTTGCTTATATAAAGTGTGTCTCACCTAACTGCACTAACTGTTACTTCAGGGTCTGTAAAAATAAAAGCTGTGGACAGAATGTAATTAAATATATAATGCAATGTGTATACAGAGACAATCTGTCTGCTGATACTCGGTTTTGAAGAGTCAGGGACTTTTATTGTGAAGTCGTCACAACAGGCACTAAAGATTTATGTGGTTTAACACTTAACATTGCTGCTGTATGTTTAACACTGATTAATGGGGGGGTCAGGACGTCTGAGCAATGGAGGAGGGTAAACAAATAAAATGATAATGAGGAAAAACTAAAATTTAATTTTATCTTTCATTGACTCTTTGTATATATATATGTGTATGTATGTATGACTGTATATACGGTATATATGTAAACTACCAGTGAACCCAAGTCTTAATGAGTTGTGAGCAAGTCATGCAATCCTATGTTTGTATGTAAACTTAGAAGCAAACCAAGTACAGCTATTGACCTTCAGCTTAATTGTGATAGTTTTTATCAATAGAAAAGTAAAAGGGGCCCATTGAAGTCAGGGGTTCTTAAAATGCTATTTGAATGCTATTGTTGCATTCATATGTTTATTTCAATTTACCAAACAAGAGATTGTTATACAGTTAGTTAGTGTTCAAATTGCTTTTTTGCTTTTCATAATAATGGTAGTATATCATATGAATAGAAAATGATAGCATAGATTAAATGAGGTGGAAGTACTTGTTTTTTAGCCCTGATTCCTGCTTTTAATTTAAAGGTCCAATATTGTATAAAGGTAGATTTCCATGTGTTGTTTGATTATAAAGCAGGTCTAGGTTCTATATTAATACTGTGAAAAGTATCAAAGCGCTCATTCCACAGAGAAATGCACACAGCCTGTATTCAGAAACTGAGCCTTAAAACCAGCTGTAACTTTGTGATGTCACAACAAAGCTGCTATATTTTTATCGGATCACCCAGAAATCAGAAGAGAGGCTCAGAGCCTGGGAAAATCTGGGTCCGTCAAAGGTTTTAGAGATGGAAATCACGGGTTCTGCAGAGGCGTCACTGGATTGTAGGAAAAGCTTCTGAGCAACAAACAGACACACAAAAAAGACAAACACCTTATTTGTGATTGAAATTGTAAATTACCATCTTTTTATTTCACATATTTTCACATTATTTTCAATGACAAGCGTTCTGTAAGTTTTTTTTTTTTTTTAATTCTCTTTCTTCTTTTTCAACACAGCTATTCTATGGACATTCAGGAAGAACCGAAGGAACAAAGGGACTCGAGGTTTAGTGCTTTTTTTTTTTTTTTTTTTTTTTTTTTCTTGAGGACAGAGTTGGGACTTCGAGCATGAAGAACAAATAATCAGAATCACATCAGGGAGATAAAGAGAGTTTGAAACTGAGAAACGGACACGACGAGAAGAAAAAGGAGACGAAAAGAGAGAGATAGGGTAGAAGGTCAGAAGTGGGTGGAGTGCAGGTACGTCAGTGTCCAGGTGAGTGTGTGACACCACTGAGTGTGTGAGTGTTCAGGTGTTTGTGTAGTTTTTGTTGTTTTCTTCACTCAGTCCCTGAAACATCTGTTTTGTGTTTCTTTCTGCAAATGCATTGTCGTTTTTTTTGGTGTTGAAAATTTTATTCATTTTTTTTTTTTCATTTTTATCTCTTTCAGTTGCGTGCTTCAGTCTACATGATTCTATAATATTTCTACTTTTGTATCTCTCTGTTTTTACAACAATAATCTTTATTTTTGCAGGTCTGTGCTCTGACTGTACATGAACTATTCCTTTAAAACTACAGTAACAGTGCATGTCTGGCTTATAAATTTTAATATTTTTATAATATTCCCCTGCATGTGTGTGAGCGTGTGTTGCATCCTCGTACTCTGTGCATGTGTGTGTGCATACAGCATCACTTCCCCTACCTATACGTCCAGTGCATATTTTATTCTTTTTTTTTTTTTTTTTTCATGTGATCGTTCTTTGTAAATGGCTCGATCCCTGTTTGGCATGTGTCAGTTTTTATGTCTCCGCGTGCACGTGTGTTTGGGTGTGGGTGTGTGTTTGAGTCATTCGTCTATCTGTCAGTTTCACAGGGCGCTGGGGTTCCTGAAGTTATGGCCTGCAAAGCGAGCCTGGTCTCCTAACTCCTCCTCAATCCTGCAGAGAAGAACAGACAAAGAGAAAGAGTGGAGGGAGATTCGAAATATCGAAATCAAAAGTCGCTCTACAGCAGAGAAAAGTTCCTCATCTCAAGCTCTTTAGTGACAGATGGTTGGAGATCTCTGTCTCTCCCTGTCCGTGGCTCTCAGCTCCAACCTCACTGGTTACTACTGAAGATGTAAAATTAAAAAAAAAAAAGTTTCATTTTTGAAAAAGTCTCAGTAATTTCCTAAAGCATCTGGTGACTGTAGTTTTTGTTCCTCAAACTGCAGGAAATCATGCATTTATTGGGGACTATTTTCAACGGAGGATGAATCCACATTCGTTGCTGGACGTATTCTCTGTGACGTTTCTGAAGAGCGGTTTTGAAGCTCAGAGTGAGCTGCCCCACCGTCGCCGTCTTGGCAGCACCTGACTCCACCTAAGGAATCCCAGCTAATCCAAAAATGGGCAAAGAGGTGGGGCATGTGTGGAGCCAAGACTTTGTGCATGCCGGTTTATAGCAAACATACGCTCACCCACCTGTCACTCAAAGCAGCCATGCTCTCAATTATGCAAAACTCTAAGCATTATTAAAATTTAAACTGTGGAGTTCACCTCCGTACAGTTGTCATGAAGGAGGAAATGAGTTACAGAGGCCAAAACTGTCTTTGAACCAGGCTGTAAACATGTTTATTTCTTCTGTAAAGTTGGACATTTGGGGATTGAGCCTCAAGTGGTCATTAGACGAACTGCAGTTTTTGGCACTTCCATGTTGGCTGCATTTTTCAGCCCCGCAGGTTGCTGTCTGGTCAGAATGAACAGTGTGTGTGTTCATGGTGATGGAGGAACATGTTACTCAGTGCAACAGTGAATATAATATATAATCTATTGTCATTGCACAAGGAAATTTGTCGTGCACCTCCTGAGAACGTTTCACACATTCATCCATCAATACACACACCTGTCCATGCAGGTGAGCGACAGCAAAGCATCCAAAAAGCAGATTAAAGAAGTTTTAAAAGATTAAATTATGTACTTAAATGACGTGCAATTGCATCTATGGGTTTGTATAAATGCAAAGTGTGCAGATGTTATTGCACATTCACGATTATGTGGCTCATTGATGTGTTTCTACTAGTTTCTGGACAACAATGGAGCTCTATGGCGCAGAGGAATAAGACGTATCAGGCTGTGAGACACACACAATACTTTTAGGAGACAGTCAGTGAGGGTTTGGGTCTTTTCATTTAAGCGAAATGCAGAATATGTTCTCAGGAATCGAGAACAAGAATAAAGCTTTTGTTTTCAGTCTTTCTCAGTACATCTTTTTGTTTGCACCTGTTCGTATGCCGCTGAATTTGAATTTAGCACCACATTTCCAATAATTGTGCTTACATATCTGTTACTGTATAACAACTTCCTACAGTATAAATAGCTAATTTCCTTCTGGTGCGTGTGTGCACGTGTGTGTGTGTGTGTGTGTGTGTGTGCATGCTTGACTGCAGAGATTAGCGTTTATCGTTGGTTAATGCTCCGTAAATCTCTCCACCCTCCACCTTTCCTGCGTCTCCTCAGCAGTCCGATGGGATTACAGCAGCTGAGCTGATCCCACCTCCTCCTCCTCCTCCTCCTCCTCCTCCTCCACCTCCCCCTGCTGCTGACTGGCTCTTACGCATGGGGTGACACCAGCGCTGCTGTCACCTGTCACATCAATTAGCTCTCTGATGCTAAGCGCTAAGACAGGGCGGGCACCTGAGGAGCGTAGTTATAGCTCGGCTGCTGCCGGATTCGGAGCCAGAAGAGGATCCAAGCAGTGATGAATGGCGAACAAAGTGAGAGTTAAATATTAAATCAGGCGGGGTGGAGTACACACTGTAACTTTAAAGCAATGCTAAAGATGCGATTTAGTAATAGATCCAAAAGACTCCAGTAGGAGTTACTATATGTATATGTAACAAGTTTTATCGAGTCTTGATCCTGGAAAGACAAAGTACACTGAATTTCCACCCGGTTTTTCTCTATTGTAAGTTTTATGATGACTGTCCACCTGGTGCATCGTCAAGGCAACAGGTTGCACCTGACAGATGGGAGTGGCCACGTGTATATAAGCCCTGCTGCCCCTGGGTTTTTCCAGACAACATCATCGTCCTGTAGCTTGTTGGTTCCCCTCTCATTGTATTTTCTTTGCTTAATAAGTTTATTTAGCAACAGTTAGCATGAAGTAATTAACATGTAAAGGGAAAAAATATCTACATGAAGTGGTTGGAAAAGGAGTGTGTGCCCAATGATCACAAAATGTGGAGAGCGAAGCCACTTAAAATGACCAAATTCTGAAAGATTTAGAAAATATTATTTCCAACAGAGCTTATTAAAGCCACCAGAGCAGACAGGAAACAACATAACTAGTATTTCTCCCTTCATTAAACCCTCACTGACCTGCCAGTGGGTCCGTCATTACCAAACATCCCAATAAAGCTTGACTGAGCTGAAGAATTGAACTGATAAGTTTACATGTGTGTTTCAGAGGAAGAAAGAGACTGACCTCATGAGCTGGTTGTACTTGGCCAGTCTCTCAGATCTGCAGGGGGCGCCGGTCTTAATCTGCAAGAAAGAGAGAGAGACATAGAGAGAGAGATACTGAACATACTGACCTTTTACACTGATCTTTTATTATGTTATTCCTCTTTGCATACATTAAACATGTAATGGTTCCAGTTATGGTTTGGGTAAGCCTCCAGGAAACAAATGTGGGTCTGTGTGTGTGTGTGTGTGTGTGTGTGTGTGTGTGTGTGTGTGTGTGTGTGTGTGTACCTGTCCAGTGCACAGGCCCACCACCAGGTCAGCGATGAAGGTGTCCTCTGTCTCTCCTGAGCGATGGCTGACCATCACACCCCAACCATTCGCTTGAGCCAGTTTACACCTGAGCGACAGAGACAGAGAGGGGACAGATAAGACTTTATGGGTCCCTGGAATCAGGCGTTACCACAGCTGAGCTAGAATATGAAAGTATATACCTAGAATAAGACTAAAAATATGATAAAATATAGAATAAAATACAGAATATAATACAAAATAAAACACAAAGTGTGCAAGAAATGCAAGAGTCATGCAGGAGGGTGGGAGGTGTTGTCCATAATAACTTCTTTCTCACACCTCCCTTAATGACCAGAAAGCATCCCATGACAGTACAAGGCAGTTTTATTTGTAAATCCTCTTTTCTGATGGGTAGACGCAAAAACAGAACATATTTTAAACAGGAAGCAACGCAATGAACATGTGACTGAAAACCTGATCCACAACCAAGGCCCTCTGGCTCCCGGTCTGTCGAGTCCACTGTGAGATTTTTTGCCCCATTTCATTAACTTCATTTTCACAAGACTGTGGAGGGATGAGTTAAGGACATACGCAGATGCAGATTGTGAGTGAGTACAGATAGTAAAAATATCTCAAAAAAAAGTTGTCAAGATGTTTCAGTAAAAACAAATTACTAATGGTGGCAGGAGAAAAGTCTAGGAATCATCAGGATTCATCATCTGGGGACCATGAATCTCTGCACCAAATAATCTATCTAATAGTTGTCGAGATATTTCATGCTAAAAAATATGGTGAAAATAAATTGACTTCACTACTTTCAAAGCAGCCTGGCAGTCCAACAGTATCATCAATACCCGAAGACAAGCATATCCACTTATAGCACTAGCACAGACTGTAAATAAAGATGGGCGTGGCCTCGGTGACGTCACCCATAGGTTTCTGAGGAGCGGTTTTGAAGCTCCACCACTGCCATCTTGGCAGCGCCTGACTCCGCCTAACTCCCAGCTAATCCAAATATGGGCAAAGAGGTGGGGCGTGTGTGGAGCCGAGACTTTGGTGCATGCCAGTTTGTGGCAAGCATTCACTCGCCCACCTGTCGCTCAAAGCAGCCATGCTCTCAATTCTGCCTTAATAAAATGTAAACAGGTGAGTTATATAAACATTCAGTCATCATGAAGAAGGAAATTAGCTATAGAGACCAAAACTGTTTTTTGTACCAGGTTGTAAACATGTTTATTTCTGCTGTTAAGACATTTTAACATGGGAGTCTGTGGGGATTGACTCACTGTTGGAGCCAGACTCTAGTGGTCATTTGAGGACCTGCAACCCTGAAGGTCGCCACTTGAGTACAAGATGTAAAACTGTGTTTCACCTTCATTTTACCTCTGCTAACTGGATGACAGCATGTCTTATTATTATTTTATGTTTATTGCACAGGTTGATGAATCTGATTGTGATTTATTCTTAACTGCAGCTCATCTGACACATTACTCTGCTAACGACATGAAAATGAAAAATGAGAATCGTGCGTTGATGCCTCGGGTCATATTCCAAACTCCCGCAGTCCTGTTGAGATACTAGAGGAATATTTCAGATTAACGATGTAGGAAGCTTTTAATGTGACAGACCCAATACATCACTTTTACTGTCATCAGCTCCATCATTTAATTTTTCTCACCCCCTCCTCCTCCTCCTCCTCCTCCTCCCACCTCCTGCTATATTCCTGCTTCACTGTCATGACTGATAGCTTCATAACCCTGAGTGACGTTCTGTTACGTCTGAGATTGATGACACACACAGTCAGGCCTGGAGTACCCGCTCTCTCCACAAAGATATCAACAAATAAAAGATCGGTCTCGGTCGGCTGCATCGATCCAATTGATTGACAGCTAATCTTCATACTAAAATCCCATCACTTCCTGTCCCTCATTTATCTTCTGTTAAGGTCTGTTTGTCACTCCACGTCTGTGACACAAGGTCAACACGGCTGACAGGTACCGAGTGATGTGACTGACAACATGCTGACTGCCTCTGTGTGTGTGTGTGTGCGTGTGTGTGTGTGAGTGAAGGCAGAGCAGCTGTGTCTCTCTGTATCTCCCTACAGGCCTCTGTGTCGTCTCAGCCAAGATGGACGACCTTCTTTGGCCTGTCCAAGGTCGCCGACCTGCCCTAGGCGGCCATATTGGTTTCTTTTTCTTACTGAGAAGAGATTAACAGTTTGTGGAACATGAGGCCCATGCTGCGTTCACGGCATGTTGGACTGATCATGATGAGTTCTGTCTGTAGCTTTCATTTATCATTACAGTAAAATATTTAATCTGTTTCTAGATTAAGTGGTTTTATGTCGGTCCACACAAGAATTTGTTTTCTTGTGATTACTTTCTACAGCTTAAATGGTCTCAAGTATAACTGCTGAAGATGTGTTTTTAAATGTTTTTCAAATTTGTGTGTACTAATTTCTTTGCTTTGAGATATTTTCTCAACCCTAGACAAATAAAACCAAAACTACCCAAGGGAGAAAAGGTTTTTGATACCTTCACCTACAGTTTAACTGCTCTGACATCTGAGACCTGACAGTCACTTGTCCAGTCTCTGATCTCGAGCCTTCTCATCTAAAAATCTGGTTAACCGTTAAATAAAGCGGACGTACGCCTGTATGGCCTCGGTGACGGAGCCAATCTGGTTGACTTTGAGCAGCAGGCAGTTACAGGCTCGCTCCTCGGCAGCTTTCTCTATCCTCTTGGGATTGGTCACCGTCAGGTCGTCCCCGACAACCTGGATCCCAACCAGGGCTGTCAGACGGGACCAGGCCTCCCAGTCGTCCTGGTCAAACGGGTCCTCGATGGACACCACTGGGAACGGGGGAGGAAAGGAAAAATGTTTCATTATATTATCATCATTTTCAAGTCATTAAATCTCATGAATAATTTTTATGTCTCTGACTGAAGATTAACAAATCCAACAAAGATCATCCACCTGGGTAGTTGTTGACAAAGCCCTGGTAAATGTCAGCCAGCTCCTCTGCAGTGATGTGTCTCTCCGGATCCGGAGGGGATTTGAAGTCCAGGTCGTACTTGCCCTCGCGGTAAAACTCTGAGGCGGCCACATCCATCCCGACCACCACCTTGTCTGTGAAGCCGGCCTTCTCTATGGCTGTCTGCAGCAGCTCCAGAGCTGAGGAGGGAAGATGGAGACACGAAGAAATGAAAGGTAAGAAATTGTTGAAATGTCTAATTTCTTTTTGCCAATGTCTTCAAATCAAAGTTTTTGAACAACTTCATAACGATAACTCTCGTAATCAAAGAGCGTTAGTGGTGATATGTGACAGCGACAGTGGATTTTACATTGGAAACTCCTCTTCCTCACCCTCGCTGTTCTCAAGGATGTTGGGAGCGAAGCCTCCCTCGTCTCCCACATTGGTGGCATCCTGGCCGTATTTCTCCTGAATCACCCCCTTCAGCGTGTGGTACAGCTCCGACCCTATCCTCAACGCCTCCCTGAGGGACGGAGCGAGGAAGCGAAGAAAAGAGGATTGTATGTGATATAGAAAATATACAAAGTTCACACAATACTTTGTAAAAGTTTAATTTTTACTTGAAAGACTCGGCTCCAACAGGAAGAACCATGAACTCCTGCATGGCCAGTTTGTTTCCAGCGTGAGATCCTCCATTTATCACATTGAAGGCCTGAAGAGGAGGAGAGGAGAGGAGAGGAGAGGAGTGGAGAGGAGAGGAGAGGAGAGGAGAGAGAGGAGAGGAGAGGAGAGGAGAGGAGAGGAGGATTAATATCAGTTAAAAAGGTGTAGAGACTTTTGCAGCTCTGTGTGTAGATGTTGTTCAGTGAGTTCGCCTCTTACAGGAACCGGAAGCACCAGCTCTGTGTTTCCAGCTAGGTCGGCTATGTGGCGGTACAGGGGGACATCTTTCTCTGCTGCACCAGCCTTGCAGATGGCGAGAGACACCCCCAGGATGGCGTTCGCCCCAAACTGAGCTGTTTGACACAACAAGAGACAGGAAGTGATTCATGTTAGGTTTTTTTTATTTTTACTCGTCAGTCTGTATTTGTAAAATGTTGGACTGTTTGTATTATATTTCAATTCCAGTTTGATTTAACTTTCTGTATATCACGGTTTTGGACCTTCAGGTTTACGTCAGGTCCAGTTTTAGCATTTTAAAAGTCCCATATTGTATAAAGGGAGATTTCCATGTGTTGTTTGATTATAAAGCAGGTCTAGGTTCTATATTAATACTGGGAAAGTATCAAAGCCTCATTCCACAGAGAAATGCACACAGCCTGTATTCAGATACTGAGCCTTAAAACAAGCCATCAGGACTTCTGTAACTTTGTGATGTCATAAAAAGCAGTAACCTCCCTCAGCCATGCCCCAAGCCCCGCCCACCTGGACCCATCCAACCTTGCAGGATTTGGTTTCTCTGAGTGTTTACCTATATTTTTATTCAATCACTCAGAAAACAGTGAGCCAATCAGAAGAGAGGCTCAGAGCCTCCTCTCTTCTGATTGGCCTACTGACCTGTTGTTACTAGAGCTCCAGTGTAAAATAAATTAGGTAAAATATGGGCCCTTTAAACCTGCAAAACACATTGTAGGAGTTGTAATGTGTGATACTAAATTAAGTGTTGTTGGTTTTTCTCTTTTCTTTTTTTTTCTTTTGTATTTTTTAACTAGTTGTAAAGTAGTAGTGAAGGACAATAATCTTCCCCTACAAGTAAACTCTTAAGACTTGTTGCCATGGATATATGGTCAGCTAAATTAATGACAAGAATTTTTTTTGTTTTTGTTTGTATCATTAAATAATAAGTAAGGATTTTCCAAAGTAGTTGTTTGTTTACGTTTCACATTCATACCTCACATTATAAACTGAGATAAAACTTCAAGCTGTTTGTGTTTGTGTAAATCCTGATATAATTGTATTTATTCGTACATGGACTTTTCACAACACATTCAGTCTGACAGGCTTCCTGTTCTGGCTGAAATTAATTCCCAACACCATCACTTTCACGGCTGTTTACCTCCCTGCCTGAAACGATTAGCCAGCACGATTAAAATAAATGAACACTGCATTTATTTATTAAGGATGTGAGTTTGCTTTGATCCTGCCAAAACCTGTTTGGAACAGGGATCTATTTGCTCTGTCTTGTTGCGTCTGTATTTACGCCTCCTGTTGCTCTGCGCACCACTTTGTCACCACGGTGCCTTTGGTAAAAACATTTTGTCAAAGTGTGTGCATGTGTGTGTGTGTGTGTGTGTGTGTGTGTGTGTGTGTGCGGTGGGGAGGTTTCCAGCTGGCTGGTACACTATGATGATGCAGAGTTAAGTCATCCCGACTCGCTCCCGTCTTGTTTTGACTCACACTTGTTTTCTGTGCCGTCCATCTCGATCATCGTGTTGTCCAACTGCTCCTGCTCTACCACACTGATGCCCTGCACACACACAAACACAGACACACACACTGTGAGACTACACACACACCACAGGGCACATCTTTCATATTAAATTCACAAAATGTTATGACAGTATTTTTCCTAATATCCTAATTGTGTTTGTAAATTCATTCACTCAGTTTTTCCAGACACTTACTTGATTAAATGTTGCTTCTGTTTTTGTTCTTTATGGAATTATGCTCAGATATGTTGTACTAATTTATGTGTCTATTATTATCACACATCATGTTCATGTTGTAGGGATCTTTGCTCTAAGTGTAGCAACTGTATGGATCCTTTAAAGCCAGAAATCATATATGTGATACCACTCAAGGCTGCACAGGTCACTTAACCACCGGAAGTCACAGTTTTTCTCTTTTAGGCTGTAACTCATTGTAATGTTGCAGGTACATGTCAAATAATGGTAATATGAGATATGAGAGAGAACAAATGTTCTTATTCATCATAAAATCTGATTTGATGTTACTGTATTAAGTAAAAATACAATCACAGACATCACTAATAAAACTAGTTTTCTGTACAAATGCAAATTTACAACAGCACCATAAAGTTAATATCCTATAACATGCAATCATGTGTGTCAAGATCAATATGCATTTTCCGTCTTTGTAAGAAAGAAGGTTTTGGTTTTAAAGGAAGAAAATATTTAAGTAAATGCTTTTTATTGCTGTGAGAGATCTGTTTTAAACCAACAGTTTTGTTGCTGGTTTAGTTTTCAGACTGTAGTTAAATGCTGCACCTTCCAGCCTGTTCTGAGACTCTTGAAATGCATCCTGGGAAAACAATCACTTCCACACAAAAGTTTACAAAAAGCAGGCTGAGTGTAACAGCAATCAGACTAGTCATTTCTTCCTGAACTATCTTAGTGTTTAGCTTTATTATTTTAATATTATTAACTTTTCATTATGACTTTGACAGGCTTTTCAAATTTCTGGTTGTTTTGATCTTTTTGTTTGTTTGACAAGTGCTGTAAAGAATAATGACACCACAGGCACACACACACACACACACACACACACACACACACACACACCAGTGTGCAGTACCGATCAGTCTCTCTGATCTGCTCTGATGCGATGTTCAGGAGCTCCGGCACTCGGCTGTTTTTTCCCGCCTGGCTGATCAACGAGATTAATTTCCCAGCATCTGCTACTGGAGGAAATTACCCATGCTGCACTGCTTCAGATGTCTGAACCATATTATTGTACACTTCCTCCTGAATCTACTCTTAATGTCAATCTGACCATAAACAGTAAAGGCACATGAATACAACATCCCTGACATCACCCAAAGGTCTCTAGAAGGACATTTGGAAGTCTAGAGTTTCAGTTTAGTTACTAGAGCCTGAGTAAAAACATTGTGCAGCCTGGGTGGAGCTGAGCTGAGGACCAGGACATCAGATGAAAAACCTCTTAAAAAATGCAGATGTCCCCATGCCTATCTTTCTTTTACCAACCTAACAACCTGAAAAAACCACCCAGTTCCCAAAAGTTGTTCCTTTGACAACAACGACTAAGAACCCAATTTGAGTCTCAGCCTTTTATCCGAGTCATTATAGGTTTAAATATGATTAATGACAAATTTACTGTGTGAATATTTTTAGTGACTTACAGAGGCTATAAGAGCTGGACCCAGAGTATCATTGATGTGTCCGACAGCCTTCAAAACACCTAAAAGAGGGAACAAATATCAACCAGAAGAGAAAAACAGAAATGAGGTTGTTCATGTTTGTTCATGTAAATCTGCTCTTTATCTAAAGCCAGCGTTCAGAGATGCTTTTGATTAACGCTGACTCTGGTAGGACCAATCCCACAAAGAATTAATACAAGCTCTGCAGCTTAAAGCAGGTTTTAGTCTTTTTTTAGCTTCATGTTTTGGATTTTCAGATTCAGTCCCAAATGTTAAGCCGTACACAGCAACTTATACCGGAAAGTAGGAAGACATGTTCCTGAAACGTTAATAAAGGTAAATTTATGTTTTCTCTTGAATTGGACAGTAAAAGTTCAACTGAAGTGAAATTTTCTTATTTTAACCAAAAGAAAAGAATAAATATTTTGTTAGCATAAAGTATCCTTTAGCTATTAGCCATTCGAATGCTGTTGAAGAGTCATGGGAGTCACAGTTGTTCAATGTTGAAACATTTCAAAGTTACATGGGACCGACATGTTCTAGCTTTAGTAGACGTAAATGAAAACCCTCTCTGGTGCTAGCTAGTAGAGGGCTGGATCAGTCTGCCCCCTTGTGGTAACAAATCCGTTTAATGTAGCTTCACGTTTTTTAAAGAATGCAAACACAACACATTCACACAGCTGATTTGTCTTCATACCTTTGCCCTTGTAGCGGCTCTTGTCTCCATCTCGGAGCTCCAGAGCTTCATAGATACCTGTGGACGCCCCGCTCGGCACTGCAGCCCTGAACAGACCTGACGGACAGACAAAGAGAGGGATGAAGTACATGTTTGAAGGAGAGATGGTCGTTCATAGTTTTAACTCTACTGACTTGTTTGGATTAAAGCTCAGCTCGATATCTTATATATCTTATATATATATATATATATATATATATATATCTTATATGCAAGATCTGGAAATCAAGCTAACGCAAGCCAGAGATTTGAAACAGTTGGTGCAGTAAATTTTCTCAAACAACTGGTATTAGAGGTTTTATTAGAGGTTTTATTTATACTTGGACCGGATTTGAACAGTATTTTAAAGGAGCTCTTTGTTTTGTAATAACAAAACTTACCAAGAAGAAATTTGCAATGAATGTAATTACTTCCAACCTGCCGAGCATGACAACAATGAAAGACTCCTCCCTCTGTCTTTAGCATGTTTTTGTTACCTGTCTTGTGTAAAACTCACTAAGAAGATTGACTCCCACCCAGTGAGTTTGTATCATCATCATTATTATTATATGACGGTTGTGGATCCGAGCAAATTTAATATTCTCTGCACCGATTTCATCCTCAACTGTAACTTCATTCATCATTTAGAGAAATCTTACTAGTTCTTGGTAAATAAAATCTTAAGGAAAACTGATTTCATTCATTTTAAAATCCATTTAACTGTTTATTATCATACTTATTATTTCTTTTGATGTGGTTGAGGTTATGGAAGCATGTTTATAGTGTTTACTGTCAGCCAGCAAGAAGAGTCTTAGCCCCAATCCTCCCTTAACTGAGAACTGATCAGTCTGGATAGAGGTCAAATGAAGGTCATTTGATGTCAGAAACAATCCACATTTACAGCAGAGATGCGGTTGTGTTGCGAAGCTTTCTTAACGCTTTTAGGCAAATTTCTGACATGATGAATCTTAGCAGACGTCCTTGTGGTGAAGACTGTGTTTATTTTCCCTTGGATATTTGCAGACAGGCTTGTCCACGGTCACCTTTCTCTGTGCGAAGGTCCACTTCCACGGTGGGGTTTCCCCGGGAGTCCAAGATCTCCCTGGCAACGATGCTGACGATCGACATCCTAAGAGACAGAGAGACACACAGAGGGAAAGCGGCTGTGATGTAACTGCTTCACAGGTGAACTCTGCTGGAGACATGGTTCATTTTTGAGAGCTGTATTGGTCATGTCAGCATCAGAGGGAGTGAGAATAATAGAGGACTCATGGGTAAAAAGATGTTTCGACACTGCACCTATACAGAGAGCAACCTGTCAGAGGAGACGGCATCACTGCAGATTCACTGTGAAAATCAAAGCTCACCACATAGGACTGGGTAACCTCACACACACACACACACACACACACACACACACACACTGCAGTTACTGTTTCTGGAAGCAGGTTGCAGTAAAAGTCCTCAGCAACAGAGAGCAGTAAATTATGCATCAGTTTGCCACTGCTTTCATCCAGACTGGAAGCTGCCATTGGTCGTGATCTGGGGAAGCTGCATTGAACTGTTCTTTATTTTTTCTTCAAACCAACAATGAATTGATCGCACTAACAAGTTACTGTGTGTGTATCTAAGCTGATACAGTACATCTTATTCCTCTGAGCCACAGAGCTCCACTGTTGTCCAGAAGCTATTAACAACACATCAGTGAGCCACACTGTTGCACTGGGTGACATGTTCCCACACACACACACGCTGCAGTTTACTTTGACTCAGTCTCACACACACACACACACACACACACACACACACAGCATCCTGCTGCCCCAAATACTCACTAGAGCACCAAATGTGGATTAATCGGCCACTCAAGAGAGTCTCCAGCAAACGCACTATTTAGTCCTTTTTGATAAAAGCTACAGTGACGAGCTGCTTTAGGGGTCTGAAAATGAAACCATATATGTTTGAGACGCATTTAAAGATTTACATCTAAAATGGAAACCAACATGCTCAACAAGCAGAGGGCCACAGACAGGGAAGCAAAGTCAGAAAGTATTGAGCGACAGACTTAATACATCGTAATCGTAAGTCAAGTAATGGCACCTTTATCCTTAAAAGCAACAAGCGCTTGTCAGCTCAGATTAGGCAGCCAACACTAATCAAATGAAAGCTGCTTCTGTGTTTGAATGTAAAACAATGACGATTCCGCAGTTTAAGTTTACTTTACTTTTTGCTTCTTCACACCTGAAATCCACAAGAAACATTTTAACTTGCTGGCTACCTCTTCCTGTGTCTTATACCATATGTATTTATTTTCTAAAGCAACTTTCTTGCACCAGAAACCAACAAAACTATCACAGACTCTCAAACATCCACCTGAGCTTCTCGTATCAGGTAAAACTTCCCGCCTCACGCCTGCTGAGGTGGCACGGTGGTGTCAAGTCAGCTGCACCTAACTCTGCAAGACTGTCACTTTCTTTCCTTTTCCAACAGCCCAACCGCTGAAACTGTTCTTGCCTGTGTTATGTCACAACCATCAGGGGATGTATTAAATTATGGCTGGATGAAACTATCAAAATGCTGTTTTTTTTTTATGACCGTGGTAGAAAAAAAATGAAAAAAGGGCCAAGGTTTGTTGCTACAAACTCAAACCAGTGACCTTTCAGTTACACGACAGTCTAAAAGCAGTTCTGTGCTTCAGACTGAGTGCTTGTCAGCTCGTCACACAGAAACCTCCCTCAACCTTTCCAAAGTCAGGACTGGGGGGGGGTTTACACTGTCCAAGAACTTCTACCACTCTCTGAAAGTGACAATCACCTCCTCTTCTCGCAGCAGCTGGCTGTAGTCGGCTTTTGAAGGGTTCTCTGAAGATGTGCACAACCAAGTGCAACGCCACGAATACCTGTGAGGAAAGCTTGTCCCAGAGTGTGGGTCATGACCCTCATTTGTGTGATTCATCTTGTCTCCCCACTCCTTATGACGGCCGTTTTTTTCACCCCACCTTTGACTGTACTCACTGTGAGACATATTGAAATGGACTGTGTATGAAATGCTTTATATACACAAATTTACCTGCCGTTGCCAGTGTTCTCTACATCACTATTTCTTCTATCAGGTACGGTTCATACCTTAGATATCAGCTGCAAACCCCCATTTGTAGTCCAGAATACATTTAAATATCGTATTTGAACAGGTCTTTCTTTATGTGGTGAAATACAGGTAAAGGTTCTGAGGGTGAATCTGATCCGTCTGACCCTGGTTCTGTTTTCACAGTCATTGTAGGTTCTTCTTTCTATCACTGCTGTTTACTGTTGCTGCTTCTTCTCTCCCAGGAGAGACTAGATCGGAAAATCCTGCAGTGCTAATGCAGGAAAGATGTATCTCTGGGTGCCACCCAACAGCTCCATCACAAAGAGCATCCACCTAAGTGGGCCAGTGTATGGCAGCACCAATCTCACACTGTTTTTTTAAAAACAAAAACCACCCAGCAAGTAGGCCACCTTTATACAGTGCTGCGTGGCCCCAAGCTGCATCTCCATGTTTTTGCTTGAATCATTTTTTTGATCGTTGTTTATTCACTTGCGTCATAAAAAAAAAAAAAAATTAGTACGATGAAAAAAAAACTGTTACTAAGTGGAGATTTATTCTTTGTTGAATTAAAACTAGTTGTACCACATAACAACATTCATTTAATCTTGTTAATAATTATTTGCAACTAACTGTTGAGTAGCTAACTGAACCAAAAGGAGTGCTAATGCTAATATGGTCGACACACAGATCTGATTATTAAAGAATCAGAAACGTTAAGCTAACAACATTAAACTCAGCAACTGTCAGTAACTTTAGCGTACAGTAATCAAATTCAATTTAACCTGCACAAATACTTAAATACTAAATCTGAAACATATATATTTGTCCACGTATGCATAACTAACAAAGTCATACCTACATTTACAGACTTACAGTTGAGATTCATTTGACACGTTAGCCTACAGCTTGTGATGCTGCTGTGACTTGATATGGTTTATTGCCACATCCTAAACAACCATTTTCACTGTAAACTACATTCTCACATTCATTTCTACTGGATGACATGAAAGGAGTCATTTCTCTGTCATATCTCTCTCTTAACAACTGTATTAATTCTGTGCGAAGATGCATTCAAATTTCTGGATCACCGTGACATCATTAACTTTCATGAACATAAACTCCAAAACACCGGGAGACTCCATCCTCATTGTCATTTCACTATCATCCATACTAATCTACTCCATGGGTGTTTCCCCCCACCCCCCCCCCCCCCCCGATTGATATTCCAGGCACGCAGCGCTGCAACAATATCTCAAAAGAAAAAGGCCTTTTATGCCGTCCCCGTCTCCGTGCGGTATGAATACTTCATTGATCTGTGGGGAGCTAAATCTGGCTCGTTGCTAGCTTGCAGAAACCTGTCACTGCTCTTTCCATATAGGCCTACTCAGTCAGAGCAATGTGCAGTAAATTCAAAGAGGGTAGAGGGTGACTGCTTTTGCAGCGTATTCATCAATGCAGCACTGCACTGTGTTGATGCACATGAATTTATAGAAACACAGTGTAAACAGGTGAATGGTTCAATTCCACTTAGGGTGTGAGTCCCTGCCAGCTCACACCACCTCCATCACTATCACTGAGTGGTGAAACAAACTAATATGTGTCTGCAGTGTCTGTTTGTTGTGAATGGTTATGGTTTTTCTCATGGACACAGTACGACTCACTCTCCACTGCTCTGGTCCTGCTTGGTAACAGCGGCATTCTGGGATGGAAGCTCCTCGGTGTCAGTTTATAGCTTATCATGGAAGTGACTATGGGGTTGCTTCTGGCCCCATGTTTAAACATCCCACTGTGATCACTGCTTCTGATTATTATCTCAATTAATTGATTATGTCAGAACATATCACATCACAACTTCCTAAAGCCCAAGGTGTCGTCCAGAAGTATCTTGTTTTGTCCGTCCAACAAACCCAAATATATTCCATCTACTATCAGACAAATATTTATATCTGTTATGTAACGCCATTAGTTTTTGCTGGTTTTTTTGGGAAGCTTCCAGTTTGCACAAAACTTTAAAACATAAAAGACAAACTTGTCACAACGATACCGATTGTTGTCTCTACAAAGAAACAGAAATATCTAGATCACTATCTCTTCTTCTGTGTCTTTTTCTGTGACTGTATAGGCCGATCCTTCTGAATTTATGTCTGAGCTGAGAGGATGAGGTGACTTAAAGTTATAATGTTCGTTAATTTCACATTGGCTTCCATTTGCTCAAAGTAGGTGTACCTTTTTTTTTTTTTTTTACCAAATTACAAATATCTGTCGTGTTCTTTTTATGTCTTTAAACCCATTCAAATCCTTATTGAGTCAATCTACAGTGTATAGTCGTATATAAATAAATATAGTTACATATCTATATTTATATGTATGCGTGTGTGTGTGTGTGTGTGTGTGTGTGTGTACATATACATATCACTTGTAGTGCTCTTGTGTAAGATCTTTTTCCTTATGTAATCTCTTCTTTCTTTTCTTTCTGTGTCTTCCTGTCCTGTAACCTGACTACCAACACAGATACATGCATATTTATGTTTATGGATATTTATGGATATTAAAACAGTTTTCATGTGATCTGAAACTAATGATATTCTCGTTGGGCTTTGTAGCTTTTTTAAATTTCTCTTTCTCTGCATAATATTTGTTCCTTTGTTGTCTCGTCGCCTCTGTGATTTCCCCCCTGGTGTTGATCTGACTCTCAGCCTGAAAGCAAACACACACACTGTTTTATGTGAAACCTTCCTGAAGCCACATTTCTTTCTTTTAATAGTCTCCCTGTCACCTTTCTTCTCCTCCGCTGGGACATAAATTCCCCCGTGTGTTCCTTTTAACCTGCTGGAAAATCACATTACTCCTCCTGTCTCTGCTCCTGTCCTCTCAGCGCTCCTCTATCATACGGTACACGATCTTTCTGAGCGACTCAGGGATATTTTCCCTCCATTGTCACAGCGGCCTTGTCTTCCGTCGATTACAACACTGACGACCTGCGAATTTGTGCTTATTCAGTTCTTGTACTCGTTGTAAGTCACAGGGGACGAAAGCGTCAGCAAAATGTGTAAAATGTATAAATGGTGCTCAGCATAAGAAGGAGCAGATAAGGTGCGTGAGTCGCCTCCAGGATGCTGGAACATCCACACACTCAGGAGTCAAGGGGATTGATGCGTGGGTGATTTTTCTCTCCTGGCCTCCATTAATTTTAGTTTTTTTTTTTTTTTATTCTCTCTCTCTCTCTTTCTCTCTGTCTCTCTCTCTCTTTTGATGCTGTTTTGAAGCCCCACCCTGCAGTACTGCAGTTTTTCCAAACAGTATCTCCTGAGGGTGGAGCAGCAGCAGTACAGCGCGAGCATATTAGAAATTCTGCTATTTCTGCTCTTTTTCTTCTTTCCGATCACATCCTGGAAGCTTCAAAGCAGCACACTGATACATATTCATTAATATTTCTGCACCAATGAAACTTTAGACAGCACGCACAAATCTCTCTGAATGTAAGTGAGGCTGGACTCAGTGCTAGTGCACTGAGCTAAATGCTAAAATCAGCATGCTAACATGCTCGCAAATATAATGCTAACATGTCGATTTTTTGCCAATAATATTTACTATTGTCACCGTCTTAGTTGAGTGTGGTAGCATGCTAACTTTCGCACTGAAGAAAGTGCTAATGAGACCGGTGGGAATGTCGTTAGTTTTGCAGATAGTTGGCGATAAACCAAAGAACTAGACAAACTAAAGTAGCATTTAAATTGATTAGAAAATGTCCAGTAAAGAGTTGAAACATCTGTTCAGCTGCCAGAGTGTGATCCTTTCCCTAAGTTTTCGAAAAACCACCAATCCAACATTCACACCCACCTAACTCTTTGGTTATTGGTCAGCTGTGTGGGCGTGAGCAACTTGTTTCTCTGGTTGTCTTTATTCATTCTTTACACACGTTATTTCTGTCACTTTCCATGTGAACAGCTGACTACAACACTATGAGTATCCTCCCATACAGAAATGTAATATATGACATATATGCCCCTACATCAAGAGTGATGTAGCCGTATATGTTAACTATGAGGGGATATATTATTATCATATATATATATATATATATATATATATACATCCTCTGGATATATGAAGATATCATTTTTTAACATACATGAAACATCCATATAAAGGGTCATATTTGTATGTGTGTATATCTACAGTATATGATGAATTTTTATATGGTATAACATGTTGCAGCCATATATGTTAGTGATATATATTTAATTTATATGCAAATGTCTTAAAACAATATCCATATAAAAATCTATACTGTTCCAATTTCTTTTCATAGATAATTTGTTTTTATTTTATATGTTTTATATTTCATATTATTATTATTATTATTATTATTATTATTATTATTATTACATTATATATGGGTTCCTGGAGAGACAGTCTGACTATATGCTCTGTTATCCTCTTATTTAATCAATATCACATCTTCCCCTGTCTACAACAACCGGCGCAATACAAGCATAATACAACACTTATGGTTCCTGTAATCCTGTAGAAACCTCCTATCACACCTATGATAAGCAATGGCTCAGTTTACACATCAGTAGAATTATTTCTTAAAAACATCATAACACTCATCTAGTTCACTTGTAGGTCTTTCTGGCCTAAATGAAGGGAAACTGCGGTTTGGGGAAACAGTCATACGTCCTTTTCTTTATCTCATAAAATGGTAACGTAACCTTGTTCCAAACACAGGTGGTGGCTCATTGTGCCACTGAAAAAAAAAATTGAATTATCTTGTCATGTTTGAAAAGATTTTCTCAAACTTTAATGATCTTGTAGATATATCAGAAACATCAGATTGACACTAAGGTGACTGATTTTAGTAAAAGCCTTTAACGTTTACAGATAAAATAATGAAACAGGCTTGTGATTTAAAATACTTTGAAGCCTCAACATTTTGTGCCATTTGATGCAGTGGAGCAGTAGAACCTTATTTATTTCCATTTTAATAATAAGCTATTTGAATCCTTATCAAATGAAACTTATGTATTCATGACACAGTGTTTCTCAATATTATCTCATCTCATATCCATAAACACATGTTCTTCCTTCCCAATCTGTCTGTATAACTCTCTCATCTCCATCCCTCTATGTCTCTCTCACCTCTCTCTCTCTCTCTCTCTCTCTCCTCTATGTCTGTGTCTCTCGCCCGGCGCTGTTTGTGCACGTTGCCGTGTGTGTGTTACGTAAGCTCTACAGCAGCAGCGGCAGCAGCAGCAGCAGAGAGAGGGAGGACACCCATGAACGCACCACACCACACCTACCAGAGACTGCAGTGCTCAGCAGAAAATACACCAGCACTGAAAACACACACACACACACACACATATGAGTGGGCGAGTCAGGCAGAGAGTGAATGAGGGAGAGAGAGAGAGAGAGAGAGAGAGAGGGATGACGGCACGCAAGGAAAAGGAACAGGGAGAACAACATGTATATCATCCACAGTGTATCATCTAGCTGGGTTAGAGAGGGAGGATGGAGGGATGAAGAGGGAGAGAAATGAACATACAGTAAAGAAAGAAAGAAAGAAAAGATAGAGGGGGGGCAGAGGGAAATTTGGATTTATATTAGGATGGATATTGGCTCTGATCTCCTTGTTTGTTTCTAATCAATTCGGTTTGAGTCTTTAAGATTAAAGGGAGAGTCCACCAGTGTTTCACATCGAGACCAGTTCACCCATCATGAGGAGACTTACTCCTCAGACTGGGACAGTTGTATAATGTATAAAGCTTTCCGTGTCTCCGGAGAAGCTTGGAGACTTTATAGCAGAGAGCCTCACAAACTGGGACATTGAGTTTGAAGGATGTGGCTATTTACCATGGGTCATTTACTGTATATGGCCATTTATGCAGCAAGTTGCATTGTGGGAAATGTAGGACCCTATGTGTGAGGCTTAACCTAAGTGAAAACCAGAATATCGCTGCCTCTGCTTCACAGATTTTGACCGTTCTGTCGTTTGCTAATCCTTCTTTTACCAAAGTGCAAAAGTGGAATCAGATAAACACATGAAGCACATGTGAAAGCACCTCTGAGAGTTTGTTGATTTAGATTTGACTTTGATTTATTTACAAATATGCAAAAATGTCTAATTGACATGTACATAGACAACAGAGAATGTAATGGAGAGGTGCAATAAACCTTGATCAGGACACTGCTCTGAGAACTTGCATTTCTTCGAGCAAGAAACTTGTTTTCTGTGGAATGTAAACTTGCTTAAAGGCGCATTTCACAAATAAATTGCTCACTTACAATAAAGTTATTGAAGCGTGAGCAGTCACTGGTTTAACAAGTGTTTCTTTCTTTTTATCATCGACGTTCCTCAAAATGTTTTAGCACTTTTGTACAAAACACAAAGTCATAGTTGCTAAATTCATCCAAAACTGACCCAGGATCCTAGAGTGAACTGATATTTAAGTGTTTAAGTTTAAATGTTGCTCCAACAAAGTGTCATCTTTCACTTCCACTAGCAGTTAGTGGTTCACACCACAGACCAATTATAAGCCATTATTAATAACAGTTTTGGATTGCGATTGGTCGGTCGCAGATGCACAATATGAATTGGACTTTTATTTCTGTAAGCCTGGACGTCTATAATCCTTCCACCTCAGAGCTTTGATGAGAGTGGACCATTTATGACAAGTAACCACGGTCTAATTTAATGGAGAAAAGTCAGCGATGCAGAGATTAATTCTGGGATTTTAAGAGTCAGTATTGTATTATTCAATTAATAAGAAATTCTTTTTTTGTACCCAGTCCAAGTAAATGTTTGAAAGGGAAGAGAGAGTTAGAGAAAGACCAGGAGGAAAGAGAGAGAGAGAGGAGAGCTGTGGAGGATGAAATAGGGAGTGGAAACGAGGCAGGGCGAGAGAGATAGAGAGATAAAGAGAGGAGGAGAGAGAGAGAGATAAATAATTAAATGACCCTGTTTGGCTGAAGAAGAGAGAAGTGAAGGGATGAAGAGAGGGAGGAGGAAGAAGAGGAAGAGGGGGAACAGAAGGCTGATCATCGCACGCAGACACACACACACACACACACACACACACACACACACACACACAGAAGTGGAGCAGTCTTACACATACATGATGCTAATAATGCGTCCACAGTTACACACACACACATATAGCTTCAACTCGCAAATTATCACAAGTACTGTCACACACACACACACACACACACACACACACACACACACACACACACTTCATCCACCCACACATCACATTTATGTGTCTGCTGTGTAACACACTCACACATTTGATAGACCGGGGACTTGACCATAATTGAGCGTGGGATCACACACACAATTTCCTGCTGCCAAAACACACACACACAAACACACAATTTACAGCCAATTTCTTCCAATTTGAAGAAAGTGAATGAAGCAAAATCACACATGCACACATACACACACACACATATATAAATGTGCATATTTTTTACGCTTACCATATTAAAAGAAATTGACCATCTAACACACACACACTTCATATCGGGACTTGATCCTAACCAAAACACATAAACAAGCATGACTACACAAACATAAACATGCAAACACACACACACATGCACACACACAAACACAAACATTTGACAGCCATTTTCCAAGAAATCAGAGAAAAAAAAGGAAAAACACACAAACACAAAAAAATGAAGCACGTACCTCTCTGACACACACACACACACACACACACACACACACACATATATATCCCAGTGCTACCCATATACACACATTCCTGTCTCTATCATATTAAAAAACATCCACCATCTAAAACACACACACACACACACACACACACACACACACACAGACATATGATAGACCAAGGACTCGACTATAATTGACTGCAGGATCCCCTCACACACACACACACACACACACACACACACAGACTCGAACATAAGTCACTGCATGATCCACTCACACACACTCACATAATATTCCTGACACACAGAAAAAAGATACACACACACACACACATATTCCTGTGTCTTCCATATTAAAACACATCAGCCATCTAACACACACACAAGGAGACGACCACTGTCGACTTCACGATCCCTCACACACACAATATTTCTGCAGACAAAACACACCCGACCACACACACACGCACACACGCACGCACACACACACACACACACACACACACACACACACACACACACACACATACACACACACACGTTCCCGTGCCTGCCATATTAAAAGACATTCACCATCTAACACACACACACACACACACACACTTGACTGCAGGATCCACTCGAACACACATATAATGTCACTGCTGCCAAAACATGCACTCATATCTTCATCTTCCTCCTTTCACACACACACAAACACATTCACACACATACGTTTGACAGCCGTGAAGCAAAATTGCATTCATGCACGCACAGCGGCACCTAAAACTGACACACATATATGCACACACACATATGCTTTCCTGTTTGTTTTCACACACAAACACACACACTCCTGACAGCCATTTTCAGAGGTGTCAGAGAAAATGCATGCATCAAAATCACACACACACACATATACAATCACACCTAAAACTGAAGAATTTCTGTCTCACACACACACACACACACACACACACACACACAAGCAGCATCCTCCTGCATCCTCTCTGCACTGAGCAGCAGCCGATCAATACAAGATCAAAGGAGAGAGAGAAAAAAACAATGGATGGAAAAACACAAAACCTCTTGTGCAGATGAAAAGAGGAAGAGAGGGTTTCCTGCCTTTACCTGCCGCCTGCGTGTGTGCGCTCTGCCTTTCACGGCCACCGAGAGAATACTGGAGAGCCAGAGCGAGAGAGAGAGGGAGAGGGAAAACAGGAGGGGGGGGGGTGAGATGTGTGACAGAGGGGGGAGGGGAGATGACTCAGAGGGAGATGGAGAGAGGAAGAGGAGGAGAAGAGGAGGGTTAATTAAAAAGGAGGAGATGGACGGAGGGTGGGATGAAGGGATAAGGATGGGGTGCAGAGGTAAAAATAGACGGAGGGGAGGACGGGTTCTCTCCCTCTGTGTCTCCCTGTCTTTCTCTGGTGCTGCAGTGGGGTTCAGTCGATGTATATACAGTTACATAATCCATCCTACTCCAACACACTCAGACATGATGATGTCTAGGTGTATGTGTGTGTGTGTGTGTGTGTGTGTGTGTGTGTGTGTGTGTGTGTGTGTGTGTGTGTTTGTGTGTGTGATCTGAAAACAAAGCAGCAGCAGAAACCTCTTTGAAAGCAGTAAAGGTGCCAAATGATCGATTTATTTGGATTTTGGCAGCTGCTCTGTTGGTCCAGTCCTGCTCAGCGTGACCTTTACACTAGGCACCTGGCTGATCCAGGTGAGCTACTGACAACCTCACAGACCAAAATTATCATGACTGTCAATGTACAATCTTCATAAAGGATAAACTCCGACTGTACGTCCAGACCGAAAAGTGGCGAAAACGTCAAAAGTGACCGGAAGTCATTGATTTTCTGTGTGAGTTGGCATCTTTCGGCGGCGAACAGTGGCGCAGCAACCAGCCCAGGAAACCTTCTGGAATGTACAAGTGTATAAGTCCTTCGCTCTGAAGAACACTAGAGCACACAATCGTGTAAACTTTAGTTCCCATCAAACATTTGTTCCCAAGCACAACGGAGGAGATTCTATAACTGTGGCGGCGGGTCTCCCCATCCTTTACGTCCTGTCCTGTCCCTGTTTGCTTACAGGGACAAATTCAACAAAACAATGCATGGACAAAGGCGTCTGACATTGTAGGTGGTGAAGTGTAGTCTATAATATATTTAGTGAGAACAGGAGACAATTGCAAAAACAGTTTCCCGAACGTCTTATACGTCAGAACCCAGACAAACTTCAACAGCATCCTTGAACATGCGTTTGGTGTGAACGTGCGTAAACAGGAAATCATCACCGTGAACTATCGCTTTTCCACAATGTACACAGAAAACGGCAGTGGCAACGTCGTCGATGGTACGTCAGCCGTATTCAAAGCTTTCTGTTATCGCTGTGATAAATCCAAAACTCACTGCCGATCTTACGTCCTGATACTGATTTCTGAGGGCATCCGCAGCCAAGGCTTTCCGAGGTCGTGCAAGGTAGCCAGAATGTGCACGTGAAAGCGTCGTTTAAAGCAAGTGTGTCATTGACCTAGCAACACACACAGAGACTATCGACACCATCCGTCATTTCAGCAAGTGCCTAAAAGTGACAAAAAAGGCGCACAGCATGTTTTTGCTCGAAGTCGTAGGAGTCATGACTCTCGTTTGTTGGGACCAAAAGGAAACAATCAAAATGTTGAACTTTTACACAGGAGACCGTTTGTTTCCTGTTTCCTTCTGACAGCCACCGTTGGTCTCTTGTAGCTCCATCACACCATGGTGGATCTCCAACTTTAAGTGTTTATTGCCGTAACCACGACAACAAGCGTCCCCTAACCTTAACAAAGTAGCTGTTTTGACCCTAAGCAGTTGTGTTTTGACTTGAGCCGAACCAAACCTTAATGGCGGCGTGGTCACGTCGCCTTCACAGCCTACGACAGTGGCCTTCGTAGACCAGGTCGTCCGAAAGATACGTCCCCTGAATTGGGACACAGCTAGTGAATGCAGAAAAAAAAAGTATTGTTGCTATGGTAACCTGCATTTGCTGACTTACTATTTTGGTTGAGCTGTTAACCAGAACTACATCTAAGAGTGCCCTCTTAAACCATCTAATTGGAAATCTATATGTCTCATTGCTTTGCTGTTTTTACGTAGGCCTACTAATATAATAGATACTAGTTTCTTATATTCATTATAACTTACATAACTTACAACAGAGCTATAATGATGTATTGATGTTTGTGTGCTCTTTGAACACAGCACACAAACTGTATTTAATGTAAACACGTATCGGCCGTAATAAAACTGTCATCAGTGCGTCTGAAGATTCCTGCACATTTATCCTGTTTGTTAGTGTAAACCAGTAACAGCCAATTAGCTCTGTGGAGCTCTGACCTCCTTTGTTTTACTTCCTCTGTGTAGTGCAGAGTCGCGTAGTGCTCTGTCCTTGCTGCTCTAAAAACAGACTGGTGAAGTTGTTAATGCCGACTGGAGGGTGACACTGATACACACTGACAGGGCAACAGGGTGAAGCTAGTGTGTGTTTAGCGTGTGTGTGTGTGTGTGTGTGTGTGTGTGTGTCTACATGTCTTTGTGTGGGTTAAAATGTCTTTGCATTGATGAGTATTATCTTGGCGAAGCAGTCTCTGCATTTTTATATTTTTATGCATGCACATGTGTTTGTGTGTATCTGGATTGTGTGCACAAGGCAAGTGCGGAAGTCTACTTGTGTGCATGTTTCTGGGTGTGCATGCATGTGTGTATGCCTGTGTGTGTGTGTGTGTTTATGTCTGTTTGTGTGTGAGATAATCTATAATTAAATTCCTGAGTTTAATGGGATTATCTTTGGGAGACAAGCAGCACAACGTCCTTGACATCCATCCCCCTGGTTAGCCACGGGTGAGCGACTGATAGAGACACACACATACAGAGAGAGAGAGAGAGAGAGAGAGAGAGAGAAAGAGAGAGAGACGAGGAGGTAGCAACAAAGAGAAGAGCGGTGAGGAGACCAAAGTGCAACGAAATGCTTGTGAAGTGGGAGAAAGAGAGAAGCCATCCGGAGGGAAAGGGTAATGGAGAAGTGCTTTGCATTGTAATTATCTCATTTTCTGCCGTGTTACCACTGAAGGTCGACTGGCCTTTCCCTCAGCATGATCCCCCCTCCACCTACAGCACATCCCTGCTGCCCAGGCCGGCCAAAACAAAAAAACAGAATACAGAGGGTCTTTCTTATGTTCTCTCTGCTTTTCATATTGTTCCACTGATTCCCAGTTGATGAACATGCTATCACCGCTCATCCTAAACACTCACTTCCTTTTTTAGTTTAACCAAAATAAACCACCTGACAATCTCTTGACTTTTATTTCATACAATATTTAACAAAAATGCACACAGTTATATGTAGTTTATGCATACAGTACACACACGTATGATGTGAACTGTTTATCCACAGTTGAACAATAATCTATGAAGATGCCTGGAGCTGATATCAAATGAATGCCCTGTATCTCAGGTTGTCAAAACTGTATGTCGGTACTGTAAACAATGCAGTGCGTTAACCCTGAAAATACAGACAGTGCGCTTCATCTCCCTCTGGTGGTCATTCAGAGACAAGCCTGTCTTTCAGTCTGTAGCGGTTCTCAATAGACACTGCATCAGAATGACTGTGGAAATACTGTAAATATCCATGCTGTTATGTTTACTGTTATGAGTGGATAATTGTTATGATACATAATCAAATCAAAGGCTAATTATTTATGTCAAGCAGCTGAGCAATAATCAGAGCATTTAATCAAAAATATTTGGTTTAAAAACTGAAGTGAACCGACGTAAATGTTAAATAGATCCACAGATGTTGCTGACCAGACCAGCCCTGATGCTGCCTTCAGGGACTGTTCTACCACACCAAATTGGGACAATTATTTAGGTTCAAAGACTTTTTATTATTCCACCATTTTTTTGATTCATATTTCCTTCTACATGCTTCAACACAGAAACTCCATTCATACCTGATGGTTTTGTTCATCTCATTTGGGACATTATCATCACAGTTTAGCTTCAGCTTGAGTGGTAACAATTCTTTCTAGCTCTTTAAGGAGCTGGTTTGTGTACAGGGGCATTTTTGGCATGTATAAAGAGAGAAAGAGCAAAACACAGACTGCTGCCATAAGGTTATAAATATGTCTAACAGATCATGTTGTGGCCACATAGAGGTTCATTCTCAGTCTTTGGAATTTAAATGGGGTGGACAAAATATTAAAGACACCTCTCAGGATAATCTAAAACAATTCAACAGCACCACAAACTACAGCTGCCAATTAGTTTTCTGAAATAGTTTCAACAAAAAATGAAAATTTGGCCATATATTGTATCTGCAGCAATTAAATGGTTCCTTGCTATATAATGTAGTTGTAGGCAACATGACATTCTCCTATGAAGATATATTTTGTACTCTTACAAGTGTGTTTTACTAGGCCTATATTGTAATTCATATCAGTTTATAAACCAGCCTCCACAGGATTTTAGTTGTTGATAAATAGATTAATAAACAATTAAATCTGTTTACAACTACATAGTGTGTTATAAAACATTGATTGTTTATATACTGCTTTAAAATTCTTAATAGGGGACTTAAAGTACAGGGATACCAAACAAATTGAACAGGTATGTAAACAAAAATAAGACAAAAAAATCAGGGGGTTTAAAGCCTTTTTAAAGTCATAAGTTTTAATGATATAAACGTAAAGGTTGAATTCTTTTTTTGAATTTACAAGGTGAAATTATTCGTCTTTTTGTGAAAATAACGTGAACCAGACACCACGTGTTGAAAATACCAAGTCATTACTTTTATTAGCAACAATAAAACCAGAGGAACTCGAACATACCATAAGTAACATTTCCGACTTCCGCACTGGGGGAAGTGGGAGTTTACAGGAAGCACCTGAACGTCGCACCACATTACCAGCACTCCGGCGGCTGAGAACAGAGAAGGTAGGAACTGTAACAGTTTTTAACTGTGATTTACCGACGTTAAATACTGAAATATCACCGCTGAAATATTGTGATTCTTCAGAGTCACTCTTGTCATTGTAAGATCTGTGACTGTTAGCCCGCCGACGGCTAACTCTGCTAACCGGCAGCTGTCAAAACAAACCATTTCCTTTAGCTAACTTTCCGCTAGCTTGGCTGTTAAATCTCTGCTGAAATTTACCGGTCTGTTTTCACTGGTTAACCAGAGCAACAGCAAGGCTAATTGTCTCTTAGGCAACACTTATGTAGGCCTATAAGGTGTTATTTTGTGAACGTGTTTATTTTTAACTCATTTCAAACAGGCCTTTTTGTTGTGGGTGGGGGTCTGGCGGATGTAAATTAGCTACCGACCCAACTTCGCTAACGTTAGCTAGGTTCGTAGGAGTGAACTTTTCAACATTTAGTTGCTTATAAATCCTGTCAACAGGTTGTAACATACTTTAATAACTTTTAATTATATACAAACTAACTAACAGACAAGCTGATCTGCGAGAAAGGCGTTAATGATGTTTTTTGTAGGTTATCGCCACAGTTTTCTATGCGGAAGTGACCGAAAAGCAATAAAACTTGTTTGGAATGAGATGGATATCACACAATGTGTGGCTTAACAACAAAAATAAATAAGTTAGCCGTCTGTGAGACTATTAAAATTCGTATACGATATGTAAGTCAATTAGCAGCAATGTTGAAGGAAATACAGCTTTTGTATATTTTCCTATAAGTAATATCTTACCGAAAATTGATTGATTCCAGTTTTGATTATTGATTTATTGAAAATTAAACTGCAAGTATTTTGATAATCAATTAAGCCTTTTAATTTGAAAATTTCTTCAGGCTTGAACTGTAAGTCAGACATAATAAAATATTTGAAGACGTCACCCTTGGAGTTTGGGGAATTTCGGGTAATTTTTGCAGTTTTTTGACATTTTATACACTAATTGATTGAGAAGGTAATGATCAGATTAATTGATGATGCAAATAATCATTAGTTGCAGCTGGAAAGGAATGATTTCGATTTTTTTGGCTGTAGATCAAAGTTAATTAGAGCTGAAAATGTTTTGGTTGATTTATCAGCAAGATGATTGATGAATTGGCA
Organism: Seriola lalandi dorsalis; assembly: GCF_002814215.2. Classification (NCBI taxonomy): domain Eukaryota; kingdom Metazoa; phylum Chordata; class Actinopteri; order Carangiformes; family Carangidae; genus Seriola; species Seriola lalandi. The sequence continues at coordinate 79,507 of NW_019525210.1, read as the reverse complement.
ACTGTTCTCATAATCAATGAATTGTTTTTGTCATTTTTCCACCAGAAATGCCAAACATTCTCTGGTTCCAGCTTCTCAGACACATGAACGTTTAGGTTTTCTCTGTTTTTTTTGTTTAACAGTGAGCACATTACTTTTGAATTTGAAATTCTGGGTGAATTTGTTTTCACAGCCTCAGTGGTGCAGATACATGCAATAGGCTACTTGCAGGCAGTTATTGTCATCATCAATTAATCTACATATTTTGTTGGTTAACTGCTGGTTAAATAGCTTTGTCTATAAAATGTCAAAATAATGTAAAATTGCTCATTAAAATTCCCCAGAGTGCAAGGTGACAAATTCACATTTCTTAAGAATTGGGTCTGGTAATTATATTTTCAGATATTTTGTGAAGAAATCAATGGATCCGATTAATCAAGAATATAATCCTAAATTAGTTTGATTTATTTTTGGATTGAAAAATTACTTTCACCTGATATCTTTCAAATCATAGTTCATAGTTGTAGACAAACAAAGTAGGATAAAATCCTCACATTTGAGAATCTGAAAATGACAAGTGTGACATTTTATGTCACATTTATGTCACAGTTACTTTTGCACAAATCGATTAATCATCTAATCTTTTCATCAGTAAGCCGCTGGTAACTTGTGAATTTTAGTTAAGCCTTCTGTGAAAGATGAAATTTCATAAGAGTTGTTGAGCAGTTGTTCAATTTCAAAAAAATTAACCCCTATCCAGTTAAAGAGTGGTTCATTAATTAAAATAAATGCTGAGCCAGTAGTTAAAATAATCTCTTTCTGCATCTCTAAGCGCTGCTGATTGCAAAACAGAACCACCTCGATGAAGATAATATTGTGTAGAAGAAACAATAGTGCATTTAAAAGACATGGCTGCCACTAACCGCCACATTAAAAATGATCACTGTGGAGTGAATTGTTCTGACATAACTGGTGTCATCGTCCCTGCAGATGACCAGTTAACTTGTCCCTGACTCATCAGAGTTCAGCTGAGTGCTGCCACTGCCAAATGGCTCAAACAAAGAGCCAGTGATGAAGTGGCAGACCATACCCCTTTACCATTGTGCCCCTTAATGAAGCAGCAGCGTGGGTATGCGAGCTGCTCGGCGTCAGTGTGGTCACAGGATCTCCAGACAGTGTGTAGTAAACATGGCATTACACAGCTACCACTGTTTCCATCAACTGTCTCTCACTCAGTCTGCTTACAGATGCTCATGTCACCCCAGGTAACCTTGACACAGACAGACAGAAGGCTGCAGCTTGTTTACATGAAACTTACAAGACAAGACGAGGAAAAGTGGAGAAGGAATTTTACTATCTGTCTACAGGCTACCCGCCTTAGTTACCAAGTATTTTCTTGATTAATATTATTGTTTGGTCCATAAGATGTCAGAAAATGCTCATCACACTTTCTTAAAGCCCAAGTTGACAAGTCTTCAATTCATGTTTTTTTTTTGAGTCCAAATCCCAAATTGATTCATTTTAAAAGCATAGGAAACTAAGAAAACTTCCAAATATTCACGTTTGAGAAGCTGCTTAAAAATGACTTGAAGGATTAATCGTTTATCAAAACGTTATTTTTCTGTCAGTTCCCTGTAGGGTGATTGACTAATCATGTCACTTCTGCGAAAGTCAAAAGTTTCAAATGGGACGAAAAAGGAGAGATCATACTTTTAACCTTAAAACAATAAATCATCGCTTACACGCTGCTTTTAACTTGCAAATATAATCTGTGATTTTGGATTTTAAGAGTGTCTGGGATATTTTGAGAGCAAAGAAATAAAACACAGAAACTGCGCAACACTGGATACGGTGTTCAGTTATGAAAAGGAAAAAGATTCATTTCGGCACAATTATGTAATCTAATTATTAAATCACAACTGGAGCAAATGATTACTTTAATTACCAATTAATCCAGTGATTACCCTCTTGATTATTCTGGTAGTTGTATATTAGTGCCTATTACAAGTTATAGGGTGTTGAAATTGCTTATTTTTCCTTTCTTTCTGCCTTAAAGACAAATAGCAGAGAACTGAAATTAACCAATATGAAAGTGAAAAATCAAGAACCTCTCTCCATATGTGAAGCTGTAATTATCAAATATTTGTCTATTAAGAATTTACTTCCTCAAATTATAATTTACTATGAAATTTCTCTTACTCAAGTAATCAGTTGAACTAATTTCCATCAGTAAATTTCATATTATTCATGTATTTTGGAATAAGTGTCTTAAACTCAGCAGATGTAAATAAAACCATTAGATGAAATAAAATGAATGGTTCAGATAGGTTATGGTTTGATAATTTACATGTAGGAGTAGTATAATCTGTTTTAGCATAAAACAAAAACAGTGTTTTATTCAGGCAAAGTTCTTGTACAAGAGTCTGACCAAGCACTTGATGCCAACTTTTGTACTTGTACGGTTTTTGATACTTAGAGCTACTGACACTTTTCAGTCAGTCATCAAAAAGTAGTGAAGTCCGACATCAGCCCGAGGTATGGACGGTTTTTGTCTCCTCGCCTACTTAGAGCTTTTCAGTCAAAAAGTGTGAATGACCTTCTCTTTCCCTGACCTCCCTGCCTCACCTTCACTCTTCCTCTACCTTCCTCCTCCTCAGATGCAGACTATAAAGTGCGTGGTGGTGGGTGACGGTGCGGTGGGGAAGACCTGCCTGCTCATCTCCTACACCACCAACAAGTTTCCCTCTGAATACGTCCCCACGGTGAGTAGGACTAATAACGCAAACAAATCACCTGACAATTTTCATTTCACTGCGGCAAACTGATCATGACTGACATAGAAGTGACACTCTGTAGTAGTTACGTCAAAGTCCTTATAGGTGGGTCTTGCCGCTCGGCAGCCATCTTGGCACCGCCCTGAGGCAGTTATTTCAGGCTAACAAGACCAGGGGAGAGAGTAGAGATGGGTATCGTTAAGATTTTAACAGTAGTACTACTTGTATCAACACCACTGTACTTTAACAGTACTCTTATTGGTGATTTTTGTTGTAAGGGGAAAAAAAACTAAGAACAGAATTAATATTGCTGTTTTTCTCATTTATACTCGATTAACATTAACTCCAGGGTGACGCAGAGCTGCCCCCGCCCCTCACACACACAGGGTCAGTGAGAGAGAGAGAGAGAGAGAGAAGTCTCTCCTCTGGATTAGGAACAGCGAAAAGGCATCGTTCATAGACGAATGTCTTGATCAGAAACGGAGTTGGCGAGATAAAATTTGCGAGAACTTTTATGTCGCAATAATATATAGGAAATCAATTTTCTTAATTTCTCAACTACTGAGAGCAGAACCGATAATGTCGGAACTTATCGATGCTCCGGTGTTTAAAAATTTAGCCCGGGGGCCCGTTTTTAATTCAGGGTTTCGGTACCCGTCCCTAGGAGGGAGCCATAACTTCAATTTCAATGGTCACCAGGACGTAAAAACCACATGTACAAAGTCACCTCGAACCTGATTTAAAAAACTGCTCGAATAGTTTGGTAACTTTGCCCCAAAATAAGGTTTAGACTTCTACTACACTACTGTTACAACTGTTGTAAACCTCATCTGTGCACTACGATTGGCTTGATATCGGCTGTTGGCACATGATTGGATGTTTCAGAGGCGGGGCGAGACTTGTCATACAACAGCCATCTTTGGGGACTATTCTGTTCTTTAAGTTTGTTTCCTCCCTAATAATATCTCTGATAACGTTTTCCATTTACTGCTCTGAACACTCTGCAGCTAACACCTGTGGCTGTTTCCTGTCACACAGGAAGTCGTGCTTGTTTATAGTTTGTCTGGACTGAACAGACATGAAAAGGACGATGGAGTGTCACCGAAACTAATGTTACATTGTCAGAAGGCTGGACCATGTCTGCACTTTTGAGAGACATACATTTATGAAACAGGAACAGCATTTGAAAAAAAGAAGTTGCTGTTTTTCTCAATCACAAGTGTGTTGGTAATGTTTTCCCAGTGTGTTTGGTTCTTGCTGTTTGGGTGGATTCTTACGACTGCAGCCTGTTTTTGTGTGTTTGTGTGGGTTTATATATGTGTATGTACAGGACTGTGCGAAAGCTTCTGGCCCTACAAGCAAACTGAGGACATGCTTTCAAAAATAATGTCATGAATAGTTTTTATTGATCAGTTAACTTCATACAAAGAGCAGCAAACAGAAAAAAAACAAATCAAATCAGTATTTGCTATGAACAGCACCAGTTCTCTTCAGCACAACCTGCACTCACTTCTTCAGGTTCTTGGCAGGTAGGTTGTTCCAGCATCTGCCACAGTTCTTCTGTGGTTTCATGTGATCCCAGACTGAATTCATGATGTTGAGATCAGGGATCTGTGGGGGTCAGAACATCTTCTGCATGACTCCTTGTTCTTTTTGTCTATGAAGATTGTTCTTTATGACTCTGGCTGCATGTTCTGGGCTCATTTGTCCTGCTGCAGAATGAATCTGAGACCTCCTGATGATGGAGTAGAATCTAAACATCTAAAGTGCCTTAATCTTTTGCACAGTACTGTATATGTATGTGTACATGTACAGTTGTTTACTTTCATGTACCAGCAGCGAGTTTGTCTCCCTACACTTCCTGTTTGACTCTTCACTATTCAGAAGTGTTGTGTCATGCTGAAGCAGCACAATCAGGGTGCAGCAGCCTCAAAGCCTCTGGAGACTGATATAAAATCCAGACTGTCGCCTCAGCCTCATCGATCCTGCAAACTCTGACTTTTTGGTTTGGGACAGTCAGAAAACAGCTGACCGACTGTTGACATGCAGGACCGTGCTGCTGGAAATATCTGAAGTATCCCCAATTGATGGGCAGCTTCACCGAGCGGTGGCTGCTAACTGATGAGTAATTGTCTACTGTTTTCTATTGGTACCACATCGCTCCATCTGTCAGTGGTCAGCACAGTGTTATCATAGGATTACAGAACCAACAGTGCTGACTCAGCTTTATCTTCTTCTTCCTGTCTGACTGTCTCACGCACCTCGTATAAATTCATAGTTAGATTTAAATATGGAGACATGTCACTTATTGATATTTACTATTTAAAGTGGGCAACTAGATAAAGTACATTTACTCACAATACATAATAATATTGTAATATAATAAAGAATAAAGTTACAGTACTTTAAAATAAAGTTGAAATATTTTGAGGAGTAAGTTGTAACATTGTAAAAATAAAGTCATAATTTCAAGACAAACGTCATAAACATCAACTTTATTCTGGAGAGTTTGAATCATTCTTGTCTTATCAACAAGAAAAAGTTGAAAATAAAAAATAATTAAAAAATATTAAAATAAAATTTTTTTATTATTGCGGGATGTTTATTTTGATACTTTGTCATAGTGAACAATTAAAAAATTATTTACTTTTAAAAACTTTATTCTTGAAATAAATGAATATTGTCGCATTGTTTTGTGACCCATTATTATTTTTATTGCACACCTAACATCCTGCTCCTGCCTGTTGTATCCCGTTGTCCCCATGACAAATATTGTAGATTTATCTTAAACCTTTGAAACCAACGATCACAACTGATGGTTTGATTGGTTGTCGTGCAGCCCCGAGCTGAATGACCAGCGGCGCTGAACAAAACACTAAAAACTTTCAACCTTTCAGCTGCTCGCCCTTTAAATAAGATTATTGTATTTAGCGAGAGCTAATGTTTTTACACACTGTCATCCTCTTCTTCATCCTTCTGGCAGTCTCAGCACAATGTCAGATATCAATAGAGGAAGACACTGACTTCTGCTCATTCTCCTTAAGTGTGAACAGCTGTTACAGAAATAAATTCATCCCTGTGACCATACACAAACTTTTTATTTCGTCATAACGCTATTGTGTGTTTGTGTTGTTTCCTGTCAGTCAGCTGACAGCCACCGCAATAACAAATCAGGAGAGAGGAAGAGGAAGTCTCTTCTAGGAAATAATTCCTCAAAAACATGTGGCCTCACAAGAATCTAATGTCACATCTGTAGCGTTTCATCTGGACCGTTGCAGCTCTAAATAACACAAATACTCTCTGGCTTGTGTTCTGTGTGGCTGCGGCTCTTTTCCACAGTGACTCGTCTGTGTTGTGATCAGACTGTTTCCAGCAGCTTCTGTAGTCTGAGCTCCATCCAAACACATTATCATCACAAAACTGTATCTGCTTGTGTGTGTGTGTGTGTGTGTGTGTGTGTGTGTGTGTGTGTGTGTGTGTGTGTGTGTGTGTGTGTGGGGCGTGTGGGGCGTGTGGGGGGCTTGTATTTTTATTGAACTATATGAGTGTGTGTGTCTCAGTGCCTCACTCCTCCGCCGTGCCTCAACATATCACAGTATGTTTCTGCTAAACTTGAACTGACTTGTACTTCGTCCTCTGTGTGTTTGTGTGTATGTTGCTGTGCATGTTTGTGCGTTACGACCTGAACTGTCTTGTCATTCTTTCTGAGTGAAGTCCAAAGCTTTCTCTTAGTCTGGAAAAACAAAACCTGCAAGTTGTTATGACGATATCATTTTTATGTCATGCTTGCAGCACAGCTCTAAGGATGCTGATGTCTGTCAGTCGGTTGGTCCAGTTCTTTGGTCCAGACTGAAATATCTCAACAGCTATCACCATTAAATTTTATACAGACGTTTACAATCCCCAGAGGATGAATTTTAACAACTTAAATGATCCTATGAGATCTAGCACCACCAGAGGGCCAACATTTTAATTTGTCCGTTTTTTTTTGTGTAAAAAAACCTGCCAACCTAATCGCAATCTCGTCAGCCTCAGCTGCACTTTGTGTTTAGTGCTAATTAGCAAATGATGGCATGCTAACAGCCTAAAGTGTGATGGTGAACATGATAATCATGATATCTGCTAAACGGCACTTCAGCATTCATTGTGAGCATGTTAGCATTAGCAACATGCTGGTTTTAACTCTGGACAGGTATGATTGACAGGTATGGATCTTCTCATTAAACTCCAATAAATGTATGTCCCTAAATGACAAACCTTTTATTTTGAAATCAGGTTTACAACGATGAGGCTTTGTTTGAAGATGCTGGAAATTTTCAGTGCTAGTGCCGATAGCATGCCTCACCAGCTGACAGAAAATCATCAGCCAGCTGTTCTGACAATTTATTCAGACATTTAATTATGTTCATTTGAGCTTCAGTGAATATTCTCTGACATTTTTCAAACAATCAATCAATTATCAAAGAAAATATTATAAATCTGAAAAATATAAATGAATATGAAAATACTTGATAATTAAAACAAATAAATTGCAGTTTCATAAAACGAAACTTTACAGCAAACGTAAACTAAAGCAATAAAGGTCCTAATAGTGGATTTTGACAAGAGAAGGCAACAACATGGAGGACCTGTCACTGTTAATATTCTACTTCAGTGGTACAAATTACATGGCCCCAAATCATACGGAGTAAATCTGAGGCTTTTGAGGCCCCTGGGAAGTTGCCCACTTTGCCTGGTTGGTAATCCAGCCTTGTCCAAAATTCTAATTTAGCAAGTGCAGAAGAACTTGCCAAAAGAAAATCTTAAACTGGCAAAATAATCATTTAAATCAGAGACTATCTGATCAAAGATGCCAGCTTTCAGTGTGTTGCTAACTGCTGCTACAGACAAACTGTTCAACCAGCATTTCCAGTCACCCACTGTGAGCCTGCCTCTGTAAATAAAGACCAAACAGATACAGGAGGAAACGCAGCTTAAATCCATGTTTGTAACACTTGATGTACTTTCCTATCCTACAGGCTACATCCTGTAGTTCATCCGGAGCCTGCCTGTGCTTACGGAGCGTCATTAAAATCAAACGGTTGTCTGCAGGTTACAGCGGGCCACAGCAGGTCGACATGTCGAAGCCGTGCTGTGTATTCAAGCAAGGCACAGCGAGTATAAAACCCTCCCTGCTTCAGTTCACCGCCCCGCTCACAAAGCTGAGGTTAGCAGGCATGTCGGGGCCGTGCTGTTTGTTATTGCACATGGCAGCAGCCTGAAGGTACGACTGTGATGAAACAGGGAGGAGGGGAGCGAGTCGGTTCACCTGAACAGCACCACAGCAATACTCCCTTTGCCAGCATTCAGCTTGTTCACATTCTTCAACACCACACGGATTCTCTAATCGTTCTGTAATGTGGATATTTACAGACATTTAAAATGGTTTGAACCTGATTATGGTCAATTTAGCTGCTGAATTGAATAAGATACTACATTTACATGCGTTATTAGTTATAGAAGGCCCTACCCTTGGAAACAGGTTATGTCCCGTATTCCCACAAGCCAGTAACAATTTAAGAACATAATTGCGATGTTATTCAGATTTATGTTGCCAGAGAGAGAGACACCACTGTCACTGTGAAATGTGATTAAATCACAGCTTCACAGTCCTGAAGCAGCAGCCTGATTGCAGACCTCTAAACGCCCACATCGCTAAATCTGGTCAGTGATTCAAGCAGGTCTGAGGTTGAGCTCCTTGACTGTTGTTTCCCACAGATGATGAAATAATTGACCATATAATCGCAGCTTTGTAGGCAGAATTAAGACCATAGGTCGTGTGTGTGTGTGTGTGTGTGTGTGTGTGTGTGTGTGTGTGTGTGTGTGTGTGTGTGTGTGTGTGTGTATGTGTGCGCGCCAAAGCCAAAACAATAGCAGCTGATTAATGGCCACAAGTGTGGATGTTACTGTCACAGCTGTGCAGGTTGTTGAAACTCCATTTACAGAAATGTCAGCGCTTAAATCAGCCTGTCTTTGCTTATTGTGAAAAGTGTTAATTGCTCCGAGCACCGGTTACACAATATATGAATCAACTGCATATGACACATCCGTCCCACAAATGCTGCATCATGTATTCATTGTTTAGGATTATTTAAAAAACCCCATCCCGTAACAGCTATCATGGACACACGGTCCTGTTGAATGAATAAAGTGGAAAAAAATTATAAATAATTCATATTATCAGGCTACTGAAGAAGCAGACTTGATTTGCTTTAATTTTATTTTAATATTAAAACACACCCATAGATTGATTACTGTTATTAATATTTGGAGAAATAAATTGGCTGTTAGTAAATCTTGATCAGTTTGAAAGAAAAAAAAAACAACTTTTTTTTCTATCTTTTTGGAAAGACACTGATAAATATTGTTGCATTGTCCCAGTATTTACACACCTACACTTCAGTGAATTTACATAATTAAGGTTTAAAACCAAAAGTAAGAACCAGCTACTCCAACACTTCCTGTCCTTTCTTGTACAAAAAAGGGTAACAACAATGGGGGGGCTACAGTGATGTGAAACTCTGTGTATGTGTGCGTGTGCGCGTGCGTGCGTGTGCGCGTGCGTGCGTGCGTGCGTGCGTGCGTGCGTGCGTGCGTGCTCTTGTGCTGCCATCATTGTGAAGTGTGAGTTTCAGACCTTGACAGAATGGACATTTTTGGAAAGTGAAGACATTTTGTCTGGTCCTCACTTCTTCTTCAAAGACTGTTTTATGTAGATTTAAGTAAGTAGGGAGTGAATGCTTCATGTCATTGAAAGTCCTTACAAGTACAAGTACAGAACAATGTGTGTGTTTAAAAATGAGAACTATATTTCCTGTTTTGTTCTGAAGAAGATCTTAAATCATACATCTTTTCACATATGTACTTCCTGTTTCCCCCCTTTTCTTTGTGCTCTCTCTCTCTCTCTGTCTTTCTCTCCAACCTTTACCTTCTTATTATTCCTCATTCTGCCCCCCTCCTCACCCATCTCTCCTCACCCCTCTCTCCTCACCCCTCTCTCCTCACCCATCTCTCCTCACCCCTCTCTCCTCACCCCTCTCTTTCTCTCAGGTGTTTGATAACTATGCAGTGACTGTGATGATCGGTGGGGAGCCATACACTCTGGGACTGTTTGACACTGCAGGTAAAAAATAAAGCCTGCTTACAGTTTATAAGGTTGTGTGTTGATTAATATAAATTAATAGAGTATTATTAATATTAGATATTAATGGAGTATCTGTTGCAGTAGCAGAAAGCTAAAATGCTGGAGAAAGTGTCAGCTAATCTCAGGATGCTCTTGTTTCAGCTGTAAAAGGGCTGTCTCTGTATTTTAGCTTTACTTGCTACATTTTGTTCAGTGTTTATTGTGGTTTGCTGTGAATCAGAGTTTGTTGTTGTTGTCTCCCCCCTCAGGCCAGGAGGACTACGACAGACTGCGACCCCTCAGCTACCCTCAGACCGACGTCTTCCTCGTCTGTTTCTCCGTCGTATCACCCTCCTCCTTTGAGAACGTCAGAGAGAAGGTTTGTTTAATCTCTCTCTGTCACCTGGTCACCTTTTCAATAACCAATAATTTCCTGTTGAGTTTTGTGTTGTGTCCGGATACAAGATAAAATGATTAATCCCACAGGGAGGAAGACAGAAATTCTAAAAAGTGGACTAGAACCACAATCTGTTTTTTTTTTTTTTTTATTAGTTGTTTTTTCGAACTGTTTTGCTGTTTAACAACCACAGAAACAGCTTTAAGTTAAACTTTCTTACTTATTTACTGTCTCAGTGTGTGAAAGTTACTGTCAACATCTCTGCACATGTGGATGATTTAGCCTTCCATTAGCATTTAGCTAATCAATGATCCAGATTTGGAGCAGGGATTTTCAGTAGTTGCAGTAAACCTTCAGCACAGGTACAGTGAAATTACTATTTATTATAAATTAAATTTGCTCAAGCAGGAAAAACGAAAACATTAGGGGAATAGAGAACAGTATGTTGCAGCAGAGTTGTGCTAGATGGCTAGAGACAGAAACTGCCCCAACACAATCTGACATCCGTCTTCACAGTGGGTGCCAGAGATTTCACACCACTGCCCGCGGACGCCATTCCTGCTGGTCGGGACTCAGGTGGATCTGAGAGACGACAGCAACACTCTGGAGAAACTGGCCAAGAACAAACAGCGAGCCCTAACCTGTGAGAGCGGAGAGAAGCTGGCCCGAGAGCTCAAGGCCGTCAAATACGTGGAGTGTTCAGCTCTCACGCAGGTAGAATCTGCAGCCGTACTCTTGTAGACAGGTCATTAAAGGACAGTAAAAAGAAATGTCTTCAACAATAACAATGTCACAAGAATTTATTACACACTTTTGTGAATTAAGAAGCGGATAATTCAGGTTTCAAAAGCCAAGTGTTTAGTTAGTGTGGAAACATCTAGTTACTAAACTGATTGCAAGAAGAGACAGGTCTGGATTAGACTGACTTAATGCAGCAGACAGTGATTGATTGATCACATCTTATATTTGCTTTGCACGGCGTCAGAATAAACAGGAAATATTCTGACGTCTTTTTTTTTTTTTTATTTAGTTAGAAAAAAATTCTGACAGATGTCTCCATCAGTTACAGTTCGGGGTGGGAGAGGAAAAACTCAGCTGCACAAACAAAAGAAGCAACGCCAACTATTGTGGATTAATCTTACAGTCTGCAGCTGTTTTAATAATGATTAATTGCTTACGCCGTTTTTTCAAGATAAAAATGCCAAACATTTGATTGTTCACTCTCTATAACTGAAGATGTGCTGCTTCTTATTGTTTTACTTTTCAATGAATTACTGTTGATGAGAGAAAACATGACATTTGAAGACATCACACCGGACGCTAGACGACTGTGAGGGACATTTTTCACGAATTTCTTCTTTCTTTTTTTTTTCATCGACCTAATCATGACTCGTGGTTAATACGTGTAACACATGGGCGTAAAAACACTGAGCAGCAAGTCCCAAGTTCAACTCCAGTCTGACCAGACCACTTACTGCATGTCACTCCCCCGCTCTCTCTCCCCACATTTCCTGTCTGTCGTAACTGCCACTGTCAAATAAAGACATAAAATGCCCAAGAAAATAGCTTCCAAATATACTGTATATATAACAATAATTGGCAGATTAATCAGATTAATCAGTGATTGGAATAATAAATTACAGACCTCATAGTGAGTTTCAATGTCACTGAATGAAGATGATCAGTCACCCTTTAGATTGTTGCATGAAGTTGCTAAATTTCAACAGACAGAACTGAAAGATACTGAAAGACTTTCAGAATGATTCGTAGAGCTCCTGTCTGGAATAAAACCAGCTGTTCTGTACTCACCTGACACATTTGCTCCTTTTATACTTATGTTTTCTAATGAAATACAGGTCTGTGATGATCCGTAGCAGAATGACATGAACGCTTTGTCTGCAGTAGAAGAAGAAGAAAAAACGGGCACGACAGAGTCAAAGTGTTCTTGTAAAACATTTTTGTGTCAGCCTTTATCACAGTTTATCTTTAATGATGAACTTTTCCACCTGAACCAAACGGAAAAATATTTTTGCTATATTTTGTTTTTTCTTGTTATTTCTGGCGTTTCCACTCAGTTCTTTGTTTTATTTTTATGAGCAAACAAAGCTCATCAGTTTTTCTCTCTCTGTCTTTGTCTCAGAGGGGACTGAAGAACGTTTTCGATGAGGCCATCCTGGCAGCTCTGGAGCCTCCAGACAACAAACCCAAGAAGCGCTGTGTCCTGCTATAGACGCCACAGGAGGAGGAGGAGGAGGAGGAGGAGGAGGAAGTGGAAGTGGAGGTGGACGGGGGTGAAGAGATAAACCCAGACGGGAACAGAGGGAGGGAGTACCGAAGGGAGGGGGGAGGGTGTGAAGGTGGATGTGGCAGACACATGTTTTAACAGTGCCTTCAGCCTTAGTGACTTAATGCGGGTGTGGTGTTGGAACGGACACAGGCTTTATTTTTCGTCATAGATACGTGTCGCCATAACAAAACTAACACATTTGAAAAGCACGCCTAACCAGGAAACAGGCTTTTGTTAACAGGAGGAGGCGGGTCGCGCAGTAGAGAGGTTTGAATCTCAGATTAAAGATACAGACAGTGGATGGAGTCACGGTTACAGCTGAAACTGGAAACCAACTCTCTTAAGCTTTCAAAAGCTTCCAACACAGATTATAAACATCTTCAAGCTAAAGAATTGTATAAAATATGTGGAATAAATTTCAGAGGGAAAAAAAATGTGTTTGTTCAGTGAACACAGCTGTAGATCACACTCCTTTTTTGCCGTTGATGTGAGTCCTGCACCAATCGAATTTAGAGAACTAATTTAGGTCTTTCAATATTAACTTTACCACCTGAGTTAAACAAAAATAAAATGTTTCTGATATTTTGTCTTTTCCACTGCAAACTGACCCACTATCATGGAAACATAGTCCAGAAGCAAAATGAACCGGCTATATTTGAAACTCGACACATTCTGGATAATTATGAGGAGGAGAATGGCTGCTTCGATCATAACCATTATAATTCTAATCACAATTTAACCCAAGTAGTTAGGTCCTTTCAAAAAGTTTGAAATCGAGCAAGTTGCTGTCATCACATTTACAACTGAGAAGCAAAATGAACCGGCTATATTTGAAACTCGACACATTCTGGATAATTATGAGGAGGAGAATGGCTGCTTCGATCATAACCATTATAATTCTAATCACAATTTAACCCAAGTAGTTAGGTCCTTTCAAAAAGTTTGAAATCGAGCAAGTTGCTGTCATCACATTTACAACTGACCAAAGTTAGAAAAATAATTCTTTGAAGCATAACACACATACTGGTGTAATCGCATCCTTTCCACCTCTGCTTCTGTTAGAGTTTACATTTAGAAGATAAAATCAGAAGAGAAGGCACCATCAGTGATATTTGTTACCAGCACAAAGTCGGATTAAAACAAGAGAAAGAACGCTGTCCTTAAGCAAAAAATAATGGTGCTTAATTTAAAGATGCCCGAAGCAGAGACATGATCCAGCTGATCTACATTCCCTGCAGCCTCAGAGACCAGAGGTTCAACTGTCGACAGTGTTGTTGTTAAAAAATAAAAAAAATATCTACTAATCAGTGGTGACTATAACCTGACTTCATCTATATCAGTAGAAAGAGACCAGAACTGGTAACCAGTGGAGCTTAACTGACATCTGCTTTGCAGTATAAAAGACAGGTACATGATGCAGTAGTTAATGATGATGAATATGCATATTTGCAGTAATCTAACAACAAGAGAGACGAGCGTTACAAGTTACAAACCTGACTTCCTTGCTGTCATGTGATAAATGCTGCTTTCCAAAATGTCAGAAATAAATTATTCAAACCTCAGAATTTCCTCCAAATGTCTGGAAACATGAGAAACGTGTTGAAGTCACAGGGTTTTCACGTGACAACAAAGAGGGTGATTATTTGGCAATTCGAACATTTGCACATAACAGCACTTTTTTTTTTTTAACTTCTCTGTCCTGACGTCTCGTCAGGGACACGTCCCATCCAGAACCGAACACTCCAGCTCCACTGAGCTGTGAGTCACACTGTCAGTGGAGATCCAGTACGTGTTTTCCTGAAAATCACAACCACATACCACCTAATATAGAGCATTGACTGAAGGTGTTACACAAGGAATTTTAACATCATTAATCAACATAACATGAGTTTTGCTGCAGACAAACAGAAGTCTCAGAGCTGGACTTTCTGCTGCAAGTAAACTCTCAGAGTTTCTGGTGGCGAGGAAGAGTGACGGCCTGAAAGTCCAGAATTGCATGCTTTTCTAATCTATAATTGAAAGCTCCAAGTGGTAATTAACCCCAGGAATTGCAGATAAAAGGACATCATCTGATAAAAGTAGTCATTTTTAGTCATAAAGTGCAAAAAAAAAAAAAATTAGAAATGCCTTCATGTTACTGCATCATCAGTGACAGTCTTAACTTGTTCTGTTTGTCCATTCAAACTTCCAGCTGCTACAGAAGTTGACTGTAAATGCCTTAAAATATGCCTTACTGCTGAAAACCAGTCAAATCCTACAAAGTCAGTCCACACAGCAAAAGGTTTGAGGCTTAAATCGAATCTGCTAATTGAAATGTTTGTCACTTTTATTTTGAAATCCATATGTGAAGCTGTTGTAGTAGATGTGGCTGAGAAGCAAACATTTCACACACACACAAACACTCACACACACACACAGGACCTCCTCAAACATTGTCCACTCCTTCTTCTCTCTCCTGGCCCTACTGGAACCTCAAGTGCTCGTTGGTGTGTCAGCACCTCCCGGAGGCCTTAACGGGGAAATGCGGCTCAGTTTAAAGGTTCATCTGTGTTGTTGTGCCTCTGGGAGATCGTCAGTGTTCGAAGCTCAGATCTCAGACCTGAATTCGTAATGTCACAAGAAGCAGCTTCACAGACAGTAACTTTAGATTCGTGTGAGGAGTTTTTGCACAGATGAGCTTTGTTTAAGTTGCTCCTATAATTTTCAAATAAGAAAATGCAGGTGATAATAAGATCTTACATTTCTACAATAGATTCCTAACACTGATTGTCCTGTACCGAGGTGATAACAATTTCAATCTTTAAACTGAGGGTATTTCCCATTAAAATGAACTAAACTTCCACTCTGCTTATATATTTTTTCCATTGTTTTGGAGATGACGGTTTATTCTGATTCATGTATGAATGATTACAAGTATTATATTTTTTTTTTCTTTGCTCCTTATTGTTTCTTGAGGAACATTATTTTAGCTTCTTTTTTTTTTTTTTTTTGGACACTTGAGTTTTTATTTTCCTTTTTCTTTTTAGATATTTGTACCATTTACTTGACAGTTGAGTGCCAACAGCTTGAGTGAGTATCACTGGCCTGGTTTGTCAAACTAAACAATCCTGATAATAAGCTTCTAATCGCAGAAAAAAACAACAACATAATAACAGCTGAAGCAATAATTACAGATGTGGAAAACTCTGCTCTGTATTGAAAGATGAATGTTGGAACTGGTGGGTGTTTGGAAATAATAAAAACAGTACTTGAATGTTGTTTCACTTTGACTTGATTCTGTTTTTCTTATCATACAGTTTAACCACATTCCTCTGCTCCACCTTTTCCTTTTCTGATCATCTGCATCAGGCAACTCACGCCTGATCACTTGTTGATTGTGTCTGTTTTGTTTTTTTTCATTCTTTATTTGAAATAAAACTTTCTTTTCATGAACAAAATGTATAAGACATTGACTAGTATTGTTGTATCAGGAAATTAATTAGAACTCAGAAAACGTGTCCAATGACTTTTAATAACCCTCCAATTTAAAAAGAATTCAAAAGGTGTCCTTTTTTTATAGTCGAAGACAATTTTCATATTCAGGAACTTTCCACAGCAACGGAAAGACAACATTTTTGGTTGTGAATTTGTTTTAAAGAAATTCTCAAACTCAAAATTTAAAAAAGAAATTTTAGCACAAGCCCAAAAATAATGTTCACGAAATAATTTTCATTGCAGTTATAACCACGGTCAGACTAGAAAGCTAACCTTTAAAGTTTTACTACTGACAAATCAAGCGATATTGAACACAGGCACAAACATGGTAGAAAAGACTTTATTCTTTCTCTATGAGGCCTGTAGTAATACATTTTGTGTAGAAAACACTTAAGAACCATAAACACCAGTCTGAACCAGTGATATGCGGATCCTAAAATGCTTTAGATTTCTCAAGATTGTGTGGAGACCGAGTTAAGAGTGTGTTTTAAAAGGCAAAAAAAAAAAAGGGATTAAGCGCTTTAGAAATCATAACGGAAGATACAGAGAAACGCAAATTTAATGCTGACAGAAGGACACGTTTGGAAATAGATTAACAAAAGTAAAATTTTAGTGTTTTAAAAGAGGAAGGGAAAATTTGTCTTGAAGCTCAATGAAACGGAGCACAAAGACACAAACATAAAAGATTTTTAAAAATACATAAATCATATAATAAAAATATATGTGATGTAAAATAATCTCTCTATAAATAGTTCTTCAACGCCATTATTTAATTCCCTGATCATAACTAATTATTTTAAAGTGTACAATAATTTCCGTGGCACCTTTCAGACTCCATACTGTCTGCTCACATGTGGTCGGTGGCTGGAGGGTTAATGCAGTACCCTATAGTGAACACTAGGGGGAGGTGGTCCCCTGGTTTTAAGTGGGCCTCTGTGAATACAGTATGTAAATGACCTGGGCTCATTTTGATTGGCAGTCTAAAATGGATCCTTCAGACCGACATGGCATGGAGGATCCGAGCCACTCGATCCTTTGTCTGACTGACGGCAGCGACTGAGCCTGAAGCAGACTGAAGGAAACTGTTGACTGTTCATTCACACCACGGTCCGGTCTGTCTTTCCCCCCCTGCCCTCCTCTCCAGCCCCCTTTTCCCATCATCCCTCTCTTTCTTCTTCTTCTTCTTCTTCATCTCTGATTGTTTGAGGTTGGAGTCTCCTCAGCTTCACTAAAACCTTGAGTCGCCCCCATTTCACAACAGTCCCAGTCCACAGCGCTCACAGGGAGTTATTCTCATTATTGTAACACTTATTGTTCACAGGCATTTTATTTGCACTTAATCCCAGTGTTGTGTGTTGATTTGGGAATATGACTGTAGCTCTGTTGTTATATTAAAAGACAATAATCTGCCAGGTTATTTCATCCATCTAAATATTTGACTATAGCCTCCAAAAAACTATTTTATTCATTAATTTAACATGTTAACTACTTCCTGTACAATTTATCTCCCTATCCCAAATGTTGCTTTAAGGGCTTATCTCTATTGTCATGTATTCTGTTGTAGAACACTAAAACCCTTTCTTTCTGGTTTAATAATATATCTTCAATTATCTGTCTAAAACCAGTCAGATTTGAATATATTTAGTCTAAAAACTAGTTTCTCTCTTGTCTGTTAATTTCTCTTTTTAAAAAAAGATTTTGAACTTGATGATAAAATAAACTTTGTATGTCAGTTTCCTCAGATGCAAAACAGAATTTAGTGTTTCCTGCGTTTTTGGCCGCTGCGTTCTCTTTTTTAAAGTTTGGGGATTTGATTTTTAAATCAGGCAGACGTTTGGTCTCTAATCATTTGATTCATGGCATGAAAATCATTTAACAGATTCTTTACCTCTTGAAAATGAACATTTAAGTCTGCACCCATCTGTTTGTTGGACAAGGACTGTGACTGTATTTTCCTTAAGACAGTGTTTTTCCGCCGAGTCATTGTTCCTCCTGTCTTCACCTGATCCGTGTTGAGGTGCGATGTGTTGCTCGACACTTCCTGAAGCAAAACACTTGACTTTTTAATGAACTGGTTAAAAGTAACTAATTACTTTCATTCTAATTGAATAATTATTTCCACTTGAATGCGACACTTTCTGCTCTGTATTTAAGAAGGAAATATTTTTACTCCACTACTTTTATTTAATAATTACATTTCAGATTAATTTGTTCATTTTAAAACGATAATAAGTACGTTTTCACATATGCAAACATGCAGTTCTCAGATTTCAGTTAAATAACTTCTGAGCCTTGATGTTGAGTCTGAAAATAAAGACAAGAAAATGTATTAAATCAATAATTTAAACTTTGATTTTGGTTCCACATCAGTGCTGATCGCTTAAACCGTCTACATTTAAGTCATTTAAAGTTTTGCTCAAAAAAAAACAAAAAAAACAAACAAACGTTCTGAACATTTTTTAGAAATAAAAAGAAAATTTTTTAAACTGAAACTAAACCGGACAAATCTGTCACATTTTCAAAGTTGGTTAACCAGCAAGTTAAATCAAAGTGAGAGCTACAGTGAACTGACTGACGCTGGATCAGTTTCAGTTTTACTTCGTGAGACTTTATTTATGTGGCGGCCATCTTGTCTTGTTGCTGATTCAGCCTCTGACACTTTGACTGCTGTCTGTCCCAGCGCGCCTCGCTCTCTGCTGCTGCTGGTTCGCCTGGTGCATATTATTGGATGTCCATCTGACCTCATTATAAGTGCGTTGCCACAGGCAACCAGCCTGGAGAAGAGGGAGGAGGGGGGAGGGGGTGGAGGGGAGGAGATGAATTGCATCATGGGATAGAAACCTGACCTCTCTCTTTCTCTTTTTTTTCTTCCTTTTTTTTCTTTCTCTTCTCTCAGAGGACGCACATGTGCACGAATGCACATGTGTACACGTGCACACACGCAGCTCATGCAACTGCAGACACGCACACACGCACACACACACACAGACACACACACTTTGTCTAAACAAAGATACATCAGGGAGGAGGAGAAACAGTGTGTCGAGCCTCTTCATTCTGAGTCTGAGCAACAATACAACATTTGTTTCTGGCTGAATGTAAAGAAAAAACACAACAACAATGTACAGACACACTACGAACACTATTGTTGAAGAAAACCAACTCTGCATGTGTCCGTGTTTGCGTATTTTATGTGTTTGTTCAAGGTCAGTTTAATCTAGTTCTCAAGTTGAACTTATTTGTCCTTTAAACTTTTGTCTTTGCGATCGCACGATAAACTTAGCGTGTCTGCGTTTGCATGTTGTGTGTGAGTGAGTCTGCATGTGCAGAGTTTGCATGTGATATTGTGTGTTCAGC
>NW_019525210.1:59536-60057 GCF_002814215.2 Seriola lalandi dorsalis | reverse complement strand
ATCTACATTCCCTGCAGCCTCAGAGACCAGAGGTTCAACTGTCGACAGTGTTGTTGTTAAAAAATAAAAAAAATATCTACTAATCAGTGGTGACTATAACCTGACTTCATCTATATCAGTAGAAAGAGACCAGAACTGGTAACCAGTGGAGCTTAACTGACATCTGCTTTGCAGTATAAAAGACAGGTACATGATGCAGTAGTTAATGATGATGAATATGCATATTTGCAGTAATCTAACAACAAGAGAGATGAGCGTTACAAACCTGACTTCCTTGCTGTCATGTGATAAATGCTGCTTTCCAAAATGTCAGAAATAAATAATTCAAACCTCAGAATTTCCTCCAGATGTCTGGAAACATGAGAAACGTGTTGAAGTCACAGGGTTTTCACGTGACAACAAAGAGGGTGATTATTTGGCAATTCGAACATTTGCACATAACAGCACTTTTTTTTTTTTTAACTTCTCTGTCCTGACGTCTCGTCAGGGACACGTCCCATCCAGAACCGAACACTCCAGCT
>NW_019525210.1:59097-59486 GCF_002814215.2 Seriola lalandi dorsalis | reverse complement strand
TCAGAAGAGAAGGCACCATCAGTGATATTTGTTACCAGCACAAAGTCGGATTAAAACAAGAGAAAGAACGCTGTCCTTAAGCAAAAAATAATGGTGCTTAATTTAAAGATGCCCGAAGCAGAGACATGATCCAGCTGATCTACATTCCCTGCAGCCTCAGAGACCAGAGGTTCAACTGTCGACAGTGTTGTTGTTAAAAAATAAAAAAAAATATCTACTAATCAGTGGTGACTATAACCTGACTTCATCTATATCAGTAGAAAGAGACCAGAACTGGTAACCAGTGGAGCTTAACTGACATCTGCTTTGCAGTATAAAAGACAGGTACATGATGCAGTAGTTAATGATGATGAATATGCATATTTGCAGTAATCTAACAACAAGAGAGA
>NW_019525210.1:52905-57999 GCF_002814215.2 Seriola lalandi dorsalis | reverse complement strand
TCTGTTTGTCTTCATGCTCTCTTTGTGTCCATGTGTTTAGTTTTGAGTGTGTGTTGTGTTCTTTCCTCAGCTTCAATGTTCTTGTTCATGTGTGTCATTATTTATATGGTTGTATACTTTTATGTGTGTGTTTCTGGGTGTGCACATGTGGCTGTGTGAATGTTTGTGTGTGTGTGGATGAATACCCGTTAGCCTGTAATTTTGTATGTCTGTATGTTTTCGTGTGTTTGTATGTGTGTGTGTGTGTGTGTGTGGGAGGTGTGTATATGTGGGTTTGTGGAATGTTTGTGTCTAAATTTGTGTATCCTCAGTGTGTGTATGTGTGTGTTTATTTATGTATGACCAGAGCATTATCTGCAGACACACATCTGTATGTATATGTGTAATTGTGTGTGTGTGTATATGTTCATATATACAGTAAAGCAAGCACACACACGCACATACACACACACGCACACACACACACACACACACACACACACACAGTGCCTTCATCTCTGACATAACTGGTTTCCATGCATACTGTGCGACTCTGACTATTATGGGGTGTTCTTTGTTTTGTCACAACGTGCCCTGGTATGGAATGGGAGGGGGGAGGGGAACAGGGTGTGTGTGTGTTAGCGTGCACGATTGTGTGTGCATGGAGGGGGAGGGGGGGGGTTGCAGACGTGTGTGAGGGGAGGTATATGTGTGTTTTGGTGTGTTTTTGTGTGTGTATGTGTGTGTGTGTGTGTGGAAGGGGGGTGCAGCAGGGAAAGGGTGTGTGTGTGTGTGTGTCTTTGTGTGTGTGTGTGTATTTGCATGTGTGCGTCGAGCAGAGGATTGGGTGGGGGTTGGGCGTGCGTGTCTGCGCGGACGTGCGAGCATATAATGTGTGCATGAGAGAGAGCGAGAGAGAGAGAGTGCATGCATGTGTTTTTGAGAAGGTAAGATAAAATGGCGGCTTGTGTGTGTGTGTGTGTGTGTGTGTGTGTGTTTGTGTGTGTGTGTGTGTGTGTGTGTGTGTTTGAGTGTGTGTTGGCAGGCCTCTAAAAACTCAGTCCTTCTACTTTTGCTCAGATCACTGTCCCTCTGTTCAGCGTGTATTTAAATATGTGTCACGTTTAAGATGTTTATTCTTCACTTTAACATGACCTCATCCAGGAGAGGACTTAAATAGGAATTAATGGTGTGATCATGGCAACACAAAACTACAACACACTCAGGGAGAAAAGCTGCCAACAGTTCTCTGCTCGTACACCTAGAAACACGCTGTACCACCATCACCACTGTAACTTCAGGTCCATTTAAACAACCACACTGCTGATTTATCAGGTTAGACCCTTTACTAAACATCATGAATACACTACCACTGACAATTTTACAACCACTGCTCTTGTCTTTTAGATTATTTAAAGTATTGCACTTCCTTCCAAGCATCCATCGCTTTCCATTCATTTCTGTGTGGTATCCAAAGTCACTTCACAGGCGACGGGCCCTTGGTTGACTTGTGTAATCGATCAAAGTCCATCACATAAGTCTGATTAACCTTTTAAGTTACTGGTGTGAGAAACAGACTGCAGACTTTTCAACTTAACACATGAGCTGCATTACCATTGAACTGCACAGATTGATGAAGACTCTGTAAAGTGATTTTCTACACCATACAACAATGAATGGGCAACAAATGCCTGAAGTTAACACAGTGTATTTAACAATCTTAATCTGGAGTCCGTCTGCGGACACTGTTTTATTTATATATTAGTTTGTATAAAATAATAAAACAATAGTTTTTACAACTTTGAGCTGTTCTATAATAATATTTCAATTGATTAAGACTAAAGATATGAACATTCTCATGCACTGATTTTTTTTTCAATTTTCATTTACATATTTGATGAATTAGTCTCCTATTGTCTAATTCCATTGTCCTTCTATTCGCTCTTATTGTACTGTATCATTTTTGCACTTTGAGCTACATCTCTTGTACAAAAAGTGCTTGATAAATAAAGTTTATTATCATTATTATAATTATGAGAAATGGTCAGCAATAATCTAACATGTACATGTTAAGAATATATAAAGTACGGCCTTTTTGCTGTTGTCATGGAGTCGTGTATGGAGTACTGATGGTGACGATCTGCGCCAAATCTAAAGTAAGCCTCATCCGTCCAACAAATTTCAAAAATATAAAGTTACGTGTTTTGGGGCACCGTGCTGGAAGACACACACAAAGTTAGGGGGAAATATTACCTCCCTGACAACAAATAAAATAATCATTCAAAAAAATTGTATGGTGGCCCCCCCTGCTGTCAGATGGCTGGTGTGCTTCCGTAGAGCCGCCCACATACTGTCTGTTCCTGACCTCGTCTGCGGTGTCTTTGGTTACGTTCACACTACTATATTTTCGTTTTAAATCCCATTTCTGTCCACACTACCCCGAATTTTTCGAGCACCGAAAATTGAGACTTTTGGAAACACTGCAGGACTCGTTTTCATTTGAAAACTCTGGACGGACGAAAACTGAGACCTTTGGAAATGATGACATACACACCCGCGGTCGCTCCCTGATTGGTTCTCATCAGACTCGACTACCAGTGTGAATACAATGCGGATAAGTGTTTCTGACTTTGTTGTCTTTGCTAGCAGCTGATTAGGAGTTAAATTCTGCATCTTAACACTGCAGCTGACTTTGCTGTTCCTCGTTCGTTTTATTTTTTGATAAGTAATCAACTGCAGGAAGACAATCTGCTTCCTGTTTACAGCGGCTCGCACATGCCCAGTGTACGTGATTGCTCAGGTATGTATGCGTTTTCAGGTGTGTTAGTATGGACAGAGGTCATTTCTGATACGAAGCTAAAACGGAGACCGTTTTCGTTTGAAAACGCTGTTTTAAATGAAAACGTAGTAGTGTGGACGTAGCCTTTGTCTGTAGTCTGATGTGACGACCTCTGGGGAAATTATGTGTGGTGGGCACCTGGCTTTTTGGACTTAACACTTGGATCAGGTCTCTGATAGATTCTCAGTTTTAGACACTCTGAACAACCACCAAATCCTGCTGTCTAAGCCAAGACACGTGTGTCCAGCAACTGAAATAGAAATCCATTACTGATGTGCAAACAGACAAACTGGTCAGAAAATGTGACCTTGTTGGAACAACATCAAGCATGAAACAAGTTTAATATGTCAAAGATTGAGGTGTTTATGAGACAAACCATGCTTAACGAATCAAGACGATTAGAAAGCCCATCACTGATGAGTTCTCTCTTGGAAATGAATGCAGGCTTTGTCCAAAAGGATGTAAAATCACCCTAGAGTGACATGACATGATAGCACAAGACTTTTTCATGAGGTGGGATTAACAACCTAGATGAGACCCGGAGTGGAAGGACACGGATATGATGCCTGAATGACTTCACATGAGATACACAGTAGCCTACAGACTCACAGATAACAGGCTGTAATATATAAAACACTGCAGGCTGGTGGGGACGTGCGATTGTGACAAACCAAAGGGACTAACATCTAATTTCCTGAAACTGTGTAAAAAATATAAATAGCATCCCCGGGTGACACCACACTCGACCTCACAGATTGAGAGAGAAGATATCATTCAACACCAGCTCCTGCCTCAGCTGTTGTACAGCATCACTGCACCACCTCTAACAGACTTTCCCATCATCCACTCTGTCATTGATTTCTTCAGTGATCAGTATGTACAGCTCTGTGCGTCCTTGCACCGTGACTTTGACATTTTGATGCAGCCGCAAACGAGTGGATCAGTACATAGCGGCTGCACCTGGAGGATCCGCGCGACTCTGATTGTGATATATGGTTTGATATCAGGCAGATTCGTGGCCGCAACAGATGTTAAAGATGTTGCTGTGTAATCGAAACCAGCGACTGCAGAGCGCAAACATGTCCGTGGCTGTAAATAGGTAATGCGACCTACAGTCGGGCCTGTTTATAAAGTCCCATATGCAGTCCTATGTATAACTGTCATATGTAAACCAAACCTTGAGTTATGGCCACGGTTTGGAACCATAGGTGAAACCAAACACCCCCTGATATGCACTGCAGGCCGGACTAGTCGACTGTATCGAGAAAAATTACTTATTAATGTTAATGTCGACCAAAAAGTAAATGTTCCCTCTCACACTGTTGTTTGAAGAATATCCAGAATTTCACAAGGGAAAATTATTAGGGTTAAAGGTTATTGACTAAATAAGCTCACTTCATGGTCCATGCTTTTCTGGTGCTTTCAGTCATATCACATGATCTTCATCAGGCGTTTTATAAGTAAGTTTTAGGTTAAGTTTTTAACACTTTAGGCTCTCAGAAAAAAGTCATTTAAACACCTAGATTTCCCGGGCAAACTCTCATATCACATGAAGATCGTGTGATATTATCGAAAAGCTCCAGAAAAGTATCAAAGTGAGATCGATTTCACAGCTGCTCTTTCCTTGGTCAAGAATGAATTTTGAACCTCACCTAAACATCATTGAGTGATATTATTTTGAGGTACATCTCGGGGGTGTCTCGATCCCTAGGTCGGTAAACCATCGCCCCAACGTAACATTGACCCAGCATGCCACTGGTGTTCAGGTCCGTGCTCACATGTCAACAGGATGACAGTTTACCAACACCACCAAGAAGTCATCCATGTGACTCTCTTTGAGATTGTGTAATAATCAAGCCACAAAAAAAAAAATACAGCATGACGAACGTGTCCTCTGTGGTTGAGACGAATGAAACAGGCTCTATCTTGTATTTGTATCAGCGATGATCTGTAGTACTGTGTGGCTGTGGGAGGGAGAGAGAGAGAGAGAGAGAGAGAGAGAGAGGAACCCCCGGTTGACGAAGTGCGATGAAGACGTCACAGATGGGAAGGCTGGGTATTTTGAGCCTCTTTAAGTGGCTGCTGTTTGGAGAGACATACTGTACTCTGCACTTCAGGAACCTATAAGACAGGAAATGATAATGGCAGCAGCGGCAGTGGGGGTGGGGGGGGGTGAGACAGACAGACAGAAAGAGAGAGAGAGAGAGAGAGACAGAGTGGAGGCGAATTAGCAGTGTGATTATTATGGAGTGGCAGGCCAAGCGGTGAAGAAAAGA
>NW_019525210.1:5179-52711 GCF_002814215.2 Seriola lalandi dorsalis | reverse complement strand
CCCCTCCCCTACATGCTTTGTGTATGCGCGCGACTGTGTGTGTGTGTGTGTGCGCGCATCGACATCACAGCTCAACGTGCGCAGACTATGTATGTCAGGGAAATCGTATCTATCTTCAGGTGCAGAGTGACTCACACACAAGGAGGCATCGAGGCCCGAGAGAGGAGGCAGCACAAAGGCAGAGAGGCAGAGTGGCAGCTGGGAATTCATCAAAAAAAAAACTTCACTGGCAAAGTATCTGAGCTGCACACTGAGCACAATACACTCCCTGTCCCCTGTAATGTAAATTATTGAGGCAGCGATGGAGCAATGAGCGTGTTTATGTGTGGTGGTTTGCCTTCTTTGCTGCCAAAACTAGATCATTTACAGCGTCCTTTTGTGCTGATGAAAATGTCAGCTCATCTCCAAATTCATCACATCCACTGCAGTCGCCCATTAAACTGATTCAGTTATACGTTAGGGAGTTTTTACGTAACCTGAAATGGATTTGATGATCTTGATCGGTATTGACTAAAAAAAAAATTTAAAAAATGAAATCTTTGTTCCAGTCAGTGTCACAACTGGATTTTGGCTTTGGTCCCGGATGAGCGCTGTTCCCACACTATCTCCACTGGAACCAGTCAGACTGTGACTAGGAGGCACAAGGAGTGCTCTAGCTGTGACAGAAAAAAACAGACTGGTGAATTGGAAAATTTCCATTGCTGTGCAATTAAGCAACAAATTCCTGGAGAAGCAATCTGCAGATATTCAGTTTATAATTGAATAAAACAGAGAAAAGCAGCAGAAGATGGACGGAGGGTTTTGCATTTTTAGGGCAGCAATATACACCGTCCTAACTGCTTGTCAGCTGGACGAATCCCTTCCCCCTCACCTTTCTGATGTCTGAATTAAACAGCCTGTGTCCGACCGTTTCTGTAACTTAAGTCGACAATTGGACGTTCATACCAACTTCATGTAGCAGCCAAGCCACTCTCTCGTTTTTATTCCTTACTCATCTATTTCTGTAAGGCTACCTTTCACACTTTTCATGTGAAGAACCAAGGGCAACACTCTTTTCCAAAAGAGACTGTTAGAATATACGCTCCGATATTGCATCTCAACAGTCGATATGACGGCCGACTTTTCACTATGTCTTTCAGTATGACTGGTCAGAGTAATACCAAAACCACCTTTAATTTCCAATGTGGTCAAAAAGCTCGTCCTGAGTTTTCAGGGCGAATCTGTGAATGGTGGTTGGTCGGTCTCGCTCCTGATCTCGACAGCTTTCAGTCGGATTGTCAATGAATTTGAAGATTTTCCTCTAGCACGACCATGAGGTTAATATTTTTGCTTTGGAGTGAAATTTCTCAACAACTATTGAATGGATTACCAAGAAATACGGCTTATAAAAGACCCCAAATTGGTCTTTTATTATCATTGTGAGCAGGTTAGCATGCAGACATTAACATTTAGCACAAAGCACCACTGTGCCTTAGTACAGCTTAGCAGCACTGCTAGTGGCTTTGCTTTTTCTTTAGGGTCGGTATGTGCTAGAAAAGAACTATTTCGCACAACGTGAAATTAAAAAGTGTTTATACTTCTCTGAAGCAGCCACAACTGAAGCGGGAAAACTTGAGAGTCATAGGGAAGGGTGATAGGTGATAACGGTTTAAACCATGACGATAACAACTCACATTTTCAGACAGAAATAGTTGTGAAAAGAATGAAAAAACAATGCCTGAGAGAAAAGGGGAGAGAAGTTCAAACTCTGCAAATCTGTGAATGTTGAGTTGCCAGTTTTGGAAAGTTATAGAAATTCTTGACTCCTGAATTCTGATGGTGTAGAGGGGGATGGTGTTACAGATGTTATTTGAGCATGTGACAAGCACTTCTGATTAAACGCTCTGGCCCCTTTAGTCTTTATTATAATTATTTGTTTTCTGTCAAACAGCTACTTGTTTTAGCACTGTGCTTAATATAAAAGGAGTGACTGAACAGACAGGTTACACAGTTTAAGGATGACAAGGTGTGAAACGCATGAAAAGGTCACAGGGCAGATTTGAACCCTTCAACATCGCCGGCACATCTGAAGTACCTCGAACATCCGGACACTCTTGACGTACCAAATCTAATTTTTCCTCTTCTTTTTGTTTCCTCGCTCTGTCAGCCGCGGCTGCTTGTTATCTCATGTGGCAGGCATGCTGGGTCTGATCAAACCCATTTGCACCTTATCTGGTGCAGCTTCAGAGCGTGTACTGTAGGGCAGGATAGGTGCAGCGGAGATGGTGTCTGAGGACGGGGGTGGGGGGGGTGTAGCAGTCAAGAAGTATTATGGTATGCATTTTGACTTACATGGTAATTTGACCCCGCCTGTAACCCTCCTCCCCCTGCCACCACCACCACTACCACCCCTCTGCTTATCTCCATGGCGACCAGCAGCACAGGAGCACTATTATGGTCTGTACCCCCATCCCCCCCCCACCTCCTCCTTTTTCCTTTTTTGCCTCAGAAATGATATTATTATCATTATGTGATATTCAATTCTGCGATTGTGGTGGTGGTGGTGGTGGTGTTGGGAGGGGCGTTGAGAGCCGTGCACGAGGTTTCTATGACAACTGCCCCCAGTATCCTTCTGATTGGTGATTATGGGATGTTATCCCCCCACCCCCCATCCTACACCTCCCCTCCCCAAATGCACACATGAACACTGTGTCCATAGTCAAGGGAAGGAGAAGTGTGGGGGAGGGGGGAAGATGCAAACCAAGGGAGAGAGAGAGAAAGAGGAAGAAATTGAGAGAAAAGAAAAGACAGAAGTTGCTTCTTTTTTTTTTTAAGTCGTTCTTTGTGCCGGACCGTGTGAGAGGGATAAAGCGAGGGAAGCTGCTCTGGATGGCAGGACAAAGGAAAGGCCAGATGAGAAGGACAGAGATAGAGTCAAAATGAAGGTGTGCTGAGTCAGAGGCGACTGTAGAGCCACTGTAAGAGAAGAGACCAGAGGGAGAGAGGCCTTTAGCTTAGAGAGCCAAGAGAGAGAGAGAGCAGAGAGGGACAGCTTGAACTGGGTTAGAAGCCAAAGTGTCAGGGCAGAGCAACAATATGCTGACATGAATAATTTGTCAGATGATTCATAAATTCTCCATAGGTTGAAACAGCCTTATAATGGCACTATTTTTACTGTTTCGCAGTAAAAAATGACACAATCATATCTGTTTATGTGCATGGCAGCATCATGATTAATCCGTTATCCCACAATTTAGTGATCACCGCTGCACAGGAAACTGGCATTTTTTTGCACAGAAGTCATTCATAATGAGTGAATAATGCTCACTCACCTCGGGAAATTACCAGCTGTCGTATTTGCTTGCTTGCAAGTTTCCTTCCAAACCAGTTATTCTCCTTTCTATTCCACAACACACAGTACACGGTCAAACGTAGGATGTGGACATCCCTGCATGACGTTGTTTTTGTCATTGGGATCATTTCATTTGGGATAAGCAACTTGGCTCTAATTAAAAGAAATCTTAATGCTATAGTTGGGAGACCCTGTCCTGTATGAACATGACACATTTCCCTCACCCAGGTCAATAAAGAAATTGTTTTCTCTGTTGTGTGTGGAGGATCTAGACTGGTCTGCACTGAGCCCTGACCTCAACCCCAACACCCTACGCTGGAGCTGGAACACCGTCTCAAAACCAGACTTTAACACTCAACATCAGCATCGTAGAAAAAGACATGATGCTTTAAGCTAGTTCAGTGTTATAGTTCTTACATTCATACTCTCATGACAGTTTGGTTCAAGGTTTGCATGTTTGGTGTCGTAGTGGCATTTTATTTCTCTTTGAAACGGCAGCTGAAAATTATGAATGACCAAGTATTTCTCTGTCTATTCAACTCTACTCAACTTTTCCATGTCTAGTTTTGAAGACACAATTTCACTTTTTCAATCAAGGCTCCAACCTCTGACAACATGCTTGTTAAATGTGTCTACTGGCTTAAAAGATGACAGGTGAGGTGAAGTGACCTGCAATGACTAGTTGATTGATACAAATAATGCAAATAATCTGCAACTACATTGACCATAAAATAATGGTTTTGAATGATTTCTTTAAGAAAATGTGTAAATAATTGTTTGGTTTCAGCTTCTTAACTTTGAATATTTTCTGATTTTCTTCAGTCTAGTCTATGATGATAAACTGAATATCCTTGAGATTCTGGACTGTTTATTGGATGAGACAAGACCTTTGAAGATATCACCTTGAGGTTTCGGACACTGGGATATATACTTTTCACAATTTTATTGAACAAATTACTAATCCATTAATCAAACGATAACCTAAAGGATACACACAATAAGTTTTGGTGGGTAACACTGAATGTAAACATAGGTTTTGTTTGTTTACAAGAAAACTCCCCAGGATACCTTAAATTCATAGGACAAATAATTGGTAGCTGCCACCCAATGAGGTGACTTGACATTCGCAAGCAGAAGTTTGAGTCAGTTTGCACTGAAATGTAAAGGGTCAGAATCTGTCTCTTTAATAAACTAAATATAATGTAAAGTTAAAGTGTTTGTCCCCATACTTTTGTCCGCATGTTGTTTTATGGCTGGTAAAACAGCTGCTGAATTTATTAAATTATTTATTTTTGCAGATTTGCGGGTGAGTCCAGCAGCATCAGCAGAACAAACACCCGGTTTTACAATAACATTGCATAACTCATTCTGATGCTTCGCAGGCCCCTAAAACAGAACTGCCCATTAGTTTACATGTGCACCGTTTATTTCCCGTGTGGTAAAATGTCATTCAGAAGCCTCTCTGCCACACTGAGCACAAACAGGTCTGCATTTTGCCCCACAGTCTAAATGTACTACAGACAGTCAATGGTGGGAAAAAACTGTCTAGGACCCAGACGATTTTCCCACCATTGACTGCAATGCATTTCCAAGCAGCCTGTGGAGCAAGCCAGTATGTGTGTGTGTGTGTGTGTGTGTGTGTGTGTGTGTGTGTGTGTGTGTGTGTGTGTGTGTGTGCAGACAGCTTAACTCAGCTGTTGGCTTGGCTCTTGCACTCCTGGGCTCCCTGTTTTGAGTTTTGAGGGCTGCAGACCTGAAGGCTTTGACTACGGTTTGACCCCTGTGACCCCTTATCCGTGGTCCTCACTGGAGGGTTGAGCACATAACCTGACTTTTTAACCTCACACTGACCTGCTCACTGGACTTTTTTTTATTTTTTTATCTTCTTGGCCTCCATGTGCTGATGCAAAACTTGCCCTGATGGTGAGTCATGTATATAAAGAAGTTGTATATATTTCAGCTCATAATGCCTCCTGTGGGGGGTTACATCTGGGTCACCCCACTTTTGTTGACCCCAGGGTGCTTCAAAGGTGGTTATCAGCTCCGCTGTGCATCTACATCCTGTGCACAGTCTTTAGCAGCCAGGCTCATATACAGTACAGTGCCTGCGCATACATGCAAACATGCACACTCAAGTTAAGCAGTCATGTGGCACACACAGTTGCCATGTGACGGCTTTTCCTTTTTCCCCCCCCTCCTTTCTCCTATCTCTCTCTTTTTGGAGTTATGCTTATTGTGGGATGTCAGTGACTGCACTCATTACTATTATGGGATGCCGCACGGGGGTGGGGGGGGCGTCTCCATGGTAACCATGGTTGCTAAGGGAGGGGGTGGAGGTGTGTGTGCGGGGGGGGGTGCATGCATGGAGGAATGGGGAAGAGACTGTAGGAGAGGGAGGGGGTGAGTTGACTATTATGGTCTGTACGTTGCAAGGTAACTATGCAGAGTGGGGGAGGGGTGACTGAAGTGAGTGTGTGTATATGTGTGGGGTGTGTGGAGGGGGGGATATTATGGGATGCCTGCCCCCTGATCTCTTTGTGTGTGTGCACGCGCGCGCGGGGTGTGTGTAGTGTGCGAGGGAGAGAAAGAGGAGACGGCGTCGTGCGCACACGCTGCCACAAAAAAACACGGAAATATATTTAAATTGTATGTATACCGTTACCTCAACAAAAAAAAAAAGAGCTTCCAAGTATTGATTGAAACACAAACTGAGCCCGGAGTTATTGTTTTTGAAAGCTTGTGTGGAATCAAGTTGTGAGTATGTCAGTTTTTGGTTTTATTGTTTGTGGATTTACTTGAGTCAGGGTGAGGTGGTCGGGGTGAGATAGCCTCGGATGCCGGTGTTGATACTCTGAGATATTTTACGGTTAGATATTATTAGTGTGAGCGGGTCGTTTCGTTCTCAAATCTGAACCTGGCCGCCGGTCAAGCTCGGTTAGCACGCATGCTAATGGGACGGAAACTAACGATAGTGGCAAGATGGCATGTCAGCTGAAGGCAGAGATGGAGTGAGTGAGGGTGCTAATCTTTGTTTGCTGCCCAACTTGATGGCAAGATAAAGTTAGATTTATTGTCCGAGAAGAAGCCCATGTGCTGGATGTTTGTGTTGCTTGGTGTTTTACCGGGTGGTGTGGGTTTGAATGCTCTTAAATGCTCAATATTCACTTCCGTTTTCTCTTTTCTTGTTCTTATTTCCCTGGCCGATTGCCCTCTCCTAACTACACAACACAAACCGCGACCTGGGCAGAGTCTGACTGGGTCACAACTCTGGATTATCCTACGAACTATTAACTTTATTTAGTTAGCTAAACTGTTAGCTAACTAAATATAAAGTTTTCTGCTGTCCGCTATGTCTGGAAGCGAGGATGACAGAGATGATTATGGAGCCCCCGAGGACCGGTTAATGCACGGTAAGACAAGGCTCATTTGTTAGCTGAAATTGCTAATGTTCACCCTGGTTGTAGGCTAACATGAGCAGATGTTTTTGACATTCATATCAATCATGTTTCATTAGCAAAGCGCTAACTACTAGCCAGTCGATGTAGCTAAATACCGGTTAGCTAACGTTAGCGGCAACATTAGCAAACTCGCTCTTTTCGCTTCTGCTGAACACCTCTTCAAAAAAAAAAGACAGTTTTACCCCCAAAACGCAACCACAGACGGTATGGCTGAGAGTTGCATCGTCGTGAAGTCACGCCGACTAACCGGCATGTTCCCGGGGCCTAACGTTAGCCAGCTACCGGTATTTTTTACGTGTCGATGACAAGATGGAGGCAGCCAGTTAGCTTGGAAGCTGGCGGATGACGTTCTGTAGCATTCCCCTCCTCATGGCCGGCGCCTTCGGTTTGAGTGTGGGGAAAAAAGTAAAAATAATCATGTGTAGTAAAAAGATAAATAACATCCCAACTGACCGTTTTATCTTCCCAAATACATATTAGCTTTCTCATGCTGGTGTAGTCGAAGTTTGCATTGTTTACAGATTGTACAATTCACGAGGACGCGCGACGAGCACGGGGGAAGCATTGAGAACAAATAGTCCTGTAAGTTAGATTCAAGTGTTAAAACCCACTTATGCCGTACATTTTATTTATCAAATAACCCCAACTTATTATAAATCTGACATGTGATGCTGTGTTGACTAAATATAATGTAAACAAAAAGCATGGCCCCTCTATAGGATGAAACTGGTTGATATTTCCATTATTTTTCAGTTCAATAGGCAATTTAATTAAAATTAATAGCTTTGTCATCTATAAAATTGGACACTGCAATTAGAGATACATATGGAGTCTCTAAAGGTGGAGGAAGTGCTGAAGTTAACATACTAATACCACACTAGAAATAGAAGACAGTCAGAAAATGTCATTTAAGTAAAATTATGTAGTATTATCAGGAAAATGTAATTAAAGTATTGAAAGTGAAACTACTCAGTAGGACTGCAACAAATTTCATTGACTATTAATCTATAGATTTTTTTTAATAGCTTTGTGTATAATATGCCAGCAAATAGATTAAAAATGAACTTACAATTTCCCACAGACAAAGGAGACATATTCAGATGACATAGTTATTCAATTATCAAAGTGTTTGTAGATTTTTTTTTGTTGATCGACTAATTAATTTACTGACTGATTAATTTAGTTTTTGTTGCAGCTATAGTAATTAATGTAGAAAAATGTCCACTTTGAGTGTTACAGATAAACTGTTATATGTCATAAAGTTAGATTACTGTTAAACATGCAATAATGTGTAGGATGCATTTTACTGCTGTAGCTTGTTGATCTGGAGCTAATTTTGAACTATAGAGCTCCAACTAATGATTATTGTCATTAAGGGTTATCTCCTGATTATTTTCTTGGTTAATTGATCTATTAATTTGTTTTTAAAGAATTCTGAAAACACTGGCAAATGCAGATCCCAATTGCAAACAGCCAAAAGTGACACCTTTTTAAAAACGCACCTTTTGCAACCAAGTGACGTATGGACTCCTTAGGAACTCGCATCACAAATAGGTCAAGTCCAGAGAAGATAAGTCCAAGTCCAAGTCACAAATACCTGTTTTTGTGATTTATTGCAAGTTTGAGTCAATTCAATGTCTTAGATCTGCGGCTCATTTTAAAGCTAAGAGGATGACCACTCCATCTGTAAGTGTATGGACTAAGATCATCTTAGCACCGAGATGCTTTTTCTTATACAAAACGCTTTATTCTCGAAACATACATCAACAAGAAAACACAGTTGTGCAGTTGCCCACATACACATAGTTTGGTCTCCTTTATATGACCTAAAAAGCTCATCACATTAAAGCTTCTTCTCTACCAGGTGCATCTTAATGGCAGCTTGCCATTTACTTTTTACCATAGTCAATTACTTTAATAGGCTGTGAGCTCCATACCACTGCACTCTGAGCCACTGAGGCAGTGCCAGATACTGGACTAAGATCCTGTCTGTTATAAGGTCTGCGGGAGTTTGGTAAATCATAATGACTAATCAGTGGTAAATTACAGATTTAACCACTCCCTCAAGGACAACTTATAAAATAAGGTTGTCACCTAAACCTCCTTATCCTCTACTGGTCCCGTTTGTCAGAAATCTTGCTGGTTTTCATCAGGGTTTTTTTTTTTTGATTCCCTCTCATATCAGGTGAATATGGTTACAGTCTGGAGGGGTGAGGGAGGAGGGCTACATTATCCTGCTCAAGTAGAAACTATGTTTGTGTTTAAAAAACAAAAACAGTGAGTTGGTCATGGCAAAAGGGGAATGTGGCATCCTGATAAGGCTCATTCAATACATTATCATATCAATCAATACTTTGCATATTCATTTACACAGCAAAAAGTGATGATCGTCTGTGAGAGCAATCTTAAATGGGAAATATCAATTACTCTGTAAATATTGCATTTTACTTAACTACAAATCTAAATAAGCACAAGAGAATCACAGATTTTATATCTGTTTTTGTTTACCTGCCAGATTGGCAAATCGAGGGAACAAACTGAACCACAGCCGAAATTTACCAGCATGCGACTGGTGTTTTGTTTCCAGCAGGAAATGTAAGTGGCTGCTGATATGCATGCCATCCTCACGGCTCTGTGTACACTAATGCTATCACACGGCCCAAATACACTGACACACAGTCACTCCTCTGTCTATCTTAACCGTGAAATGTCTCCACTGGCCTGTTTTTTTTTTTTTTTGTAATGTAGATGAAGATGAGGAGGAGATCTCGGAGACCGAGACTCCGAAGGTGAAGAAGAAGAAAAAGGCCAAGAAGAGCAGAGAGAGTAAGGGCAAGAGGCGGTCGCGGAGAGAGGTATGTACGTGTGTGTGTGTGTTAATTCAGATGTTGTGTTAAATGGCAACATGGAACAAAGGACTCAAAAACCAGATATGATTAGTTCTGCTCCATGTGCAATAAAAAGGACGACTGTTGCTAAAGCTCTCTTCCTCCTGTCATATACAATCTAATACACAACCCATATATATGATTATTGTGCATTGATCTGTTTTTACATTCAGACACTCCAAACGTGTAATTTTTTTTCCCCAACCTTTCACTAAAATACAGAGACATTTGTCCTGCTGCAGTTACTTGTTCTGTATCATATCTGTACTTTTACAATTAGAAAGTTCAAACGTGCAGTTGGAACTTTTTTCTTGCATGATTGAAAAAGTCTTAACAACACTGCATGTTAAAAATGTATGTTCTTTGTTTTAAATTGCAAATTGACAGGCACCCGGGCCTCACTTTTTCTGATGTTTTGTATTTAGGAATAAATAATGTTTCCCTTTTAGAAATATACTTTATCTTGTGATGCCAAGAGTGTAGTTGAATTACAGTGAGAGATCAGTTTCACAGTCCCTTTCCCGTTTCTGGAACATTTTGGTCCCAGTTTGCTGACTACCATCTTCTCTCTACTCGTTCCAGGAGCTGCCCATCAGCTCCCCAGAGCCCATGGACATCGGCGCGGTGGAAGAGGCAGAGGGTGGCGGCCCTGCCCATCGCTCAGACAGCGAGGGCAGTGACTACACCCCGGGACCCAAGAAGAAGAAGAGAGCCAGCAGTGGCAAGGAGAAAAGGAGGAGCAGTACTGGGGCTGATCGGAGTGCCACCAAGAAGAAAGATCCGGAGCCTGAGGAGGATGAGGACGACGACGATGACGACAGCTCGGTAAGAAAAGCCAGGCAGATGATGAATATAAGTGTGTCAAGGGGTTTTGGGGTTAAAAGGACTAGGATTTATTGAAGTTTCTCAACACGTACACATGCACTGATAATCAATATCAGACGATTACATTAAAACTAGTTCAAGCTGAGAGCGACCCCGCAATATCTTGCGTAATTGGAGTCAGTTCCACAATAAAAGTTTGGTCGGTTGGTTGACAATAACTGGTAAAATGTAAACAAGAGATGTAGGACATTAAAAAAGTTTGTTTTATTTATTTATATTATAAATTTATTATTTAATCCGGTATAAAATATCATGGTGGGAAAAAATTTAAAACCCATTTTGGTGCATTGTAAAAAAGTATTTAGTGAATTTTATAGTTGACAACCGTGCTGGTCATGTCGTCAAGGACTTCAAAGAAAGAAGATAAGATATGGAGTGATTGACTTGACTTGTTTTATTTTGGATAACTGCACAGGTTTGCCTCTGTGTAATGCTGGACATCACTCTTAAAGGGCCGTATCTGTGTGCGTTTATTTCTGAATACAAAACAACTGTAACAACCGGTGGGTGCTATGCAGGTTTTTCTATATATTTGGCCATTTTTGCCTTTATTCAGACAGTACAGTGAGAGAGAGAGGGATTCAGGAGAGAGAGAGAGTGGGGGATGACATGCAGCAAAGGGCCGCGGGTCAGACTCGAACCAAGCCCGGTTAGGACTAAGCCTGTGTGGTACATGCTCTACCAGGTGACCCACTAAGGCACCCGGGGGCTATGCAGGTTTTCATTTTTGTTGAATTTGTTCAGTTGTTCGAATCAGCCATTGACTTGTGTAATGTATCCCAGTGAGCATTAATGTTAAACTGTCACTGGGTGGTCATACAGTTTAAGCACAGTTTGAATTGAAAGGTTCTGTACTGGATTACCTCATAACACTGATATAATTTAGCCAACAATTAATGTTGACATGATGTCCACTGTGCTGAACTATTATACTCAGGGTCTGCTGATTTTCATAATGTGCAGAAGTAAATGGACACCACCGTGCGGTCTGAAATGGTTTAAAAAAAAAAAAAAAATACATTCAAATGTAAAACAGCATAATTTGCAAAATAATTGGCTGTGATGAGAAGTGGATGTGAGTTTAAGTAAATGGGCCAAAACAAGCAAAAACCACTGGTATGGTTCTTTTAAAGTGGGCTATGTGACTGTCAGACCAAACAATACATAATTATAATGAAATTGCAGTTATTGTTGTGGCATTGATGCAGCCAGAGTTTGCTTTAACTGGCTCTTTTATTGGGTTAAGATGTGGTCTACTGTGTGGTCCAGTTTCTGAAGGTGCTCCTGGTATAAAATAAGTTTTCTAACAGTCCTTTCTTTGGTGCCTGATGAGCACCTATTGACTGTGTACCTGTAATGGAGTCGGTCATGGTTTGACAAACAGAGACTTGCGATGAGAGATGGTTAAACAAAGAGCTGCGTCTGGTGGACTCGGAGCCTGGCGGCCAATAGGGGGCCTTGTTGTTAATGACACTTATGCAAGGGGGTGGCGTTGGGGCGTGTAAGTGTGTGCGTGTGTGTCTGGGGCGGGTGTGTAAGGCATATATGCTGTTACCATGGCAACCCTGCCTAGTGCCGCACCGCACTGCGCTCTTGACCCTTTTTTCTTTTTGGTTAGATAAACACATTTTGATTCACTGGGCGCCCTCAGTCGGGTCTGCAGCCCCTTCTGCAAGAAGAAGAAATGGGAGGAAGCTGAAGGAAACAAAGTGTCTCCATCAACCCGTGATGTGCTTACCTGCTCAGGACCTTTTAACATTTAGGGAAAAGGCCCAGATTTAAAGGACATTTGTTTTATTCGCTGATATATTTACAAGTAACGGGCCAAGAGAGAAATATGGAGGTGAAACAATTTTATGTTTGACTGGAAATTGATCAGCAACTATTTGAGAATCGTTTTAAAGCCAAACGTAGAAATATTTAGTTGTTGCAGCTTCTTTGTTGTGAGGATTTGCTGCTTTTCTTTGTCTTATGAAGAAAAGAAAACCGAATCTGGGATTGTTGACATCTGATGTCTCTTGTAATTATGACATCTTAGGACATTTTTTAAAACCAAATAATTGATCAGTTGAGAAACTAATTGGCAGATGATTCTACAATAATTAATGGCGGCTTGAGTTCAAGCCTTTGTTTGATTTGATTAGTTGACAGTCAGAAGTGGGGGTTGGACAGCAGGGAAGTTTAGAGAACAGTGTGTGGTCATAACCAGTGATTTGTTTTACTATCAATAAACATATGAATCAGTAATTTGATGAAACATCAAAAGTAACAAAAACATTTCCATCGTTTTCCCCGGGCCTAATTTGTATTACATAACGACTGACTAATCAAAATTGTCATCATTAACTATTAAGCACATTGGTACTAAATTATCAACTATATCATTAAGGCATTTGATTGTAATGTAATTATCTTAAAACTTAGCGGTCAGTGTGGTGGATAAATTCTAATGGACTTATTAGATTGGATTATATTTGGCCTTGTCTTACAAATTTCAGATCTCTAACATCTGAGTCCGTCGTGGTCAACAAAACCATTTAAAAATGGAGGAAAATCAGTAGTTATTTATAAAAATTTAAAAAAACTCAGTTGTTGTGGAAAGACTATTACGTCAATTATGACTGTGAGCATCTGTGGCGTAATAATTTAGGATATTTATGGGTAAAATAATGCCATAGACCCCTGAGTAAGAGGCTGTTGCTGACATGCAGCGGGCTAACAAAAGTCCGTTTGTAAGAGGTGGAGGGTTTGGCTTTTGTGATGCACAGGGACACAGCAGCGCCTTTCAAAGCCTCTACATGAAACTGTAGTTTGGTATTACGCCACAGATCCACATTGATAGTCACAGCTGGTCCCACATGTTGGTCACTTGTTGTGTGTGTGTGATTGGTCGACATTGTGATCATCCAGGAGAAGATTACTTAAAACGTGTCTGCTGTGAATAATGTTCAGAAATACACTTGGCACCAGTCTCTGTGTCTTTTTTAAGCACATATTGAATTATGGCAGCGCAGCTTTGGACATGTTAGGGTTTGTTTGCTAAACCAGGTTGTCCACCACACTCTGTTCATATAATCAATTGATCAGATTAGTATTGATTGTTCCTCACTTACTGAGTTAAAGTGGTCTTGAGAAAACTCTGCAGTGTTGTCAGAATCTGATGTACAGTGGGACGATGTAGACATTTGTCTTCAAACATGATCAGATCTTCATCTAAGTTGCAATAATGAACAAACACAATCTGTTTTAACTAATAACACACTGATCATTGTGTAGTTCTTTTCAACATTGAACACATCACTCAAAACATTCACAGTGTAGGGTGAAAAAAGTATGTGAACCCCTCAGCTAATGACATATTAAAGCTAATTGGAGTCAGTAGTTAGCTAAACTGGAGACCAATCAATGGCATAAGATCGGAGGTGTGGGCTGTAAAACACATTTTGCGTTTACTGTTCACAAGAAGGATCCACTGATGTGAACCATGCCTCGCAAAAAAGAGATCCCAGAAGAGTTACGATCAAGAATTGTTGATTTGCATGAAGCTGGAAAGGGTTACAAAGTCATCTCCAAGAGTCTAGATCTTCATCCGTCCACAGTCAGACAAACTGTCTATAAATGGAGAGGATTCAGTTCTGTGGCTACTCTCCCTAGAAGTGGATGTCCAGCTAAGATGACTCAAAAGACACAACACAGAGTCATCAGTGAGGTAAAAAAAAGGAGGAGCTATTTGTAAGTTTTGCTTTTGCTACATAGCTAACGTTAGCATTCACAGCTGTTTACTGACCAGTCAAGAAGAAACATTGCAAGTTCAGCATCAAACTTCATTCCTTTACTCACCAACAGCGGTCTCCAGAGGTGGAAAGCAAACACCAATGTTAAATCTTGTTTCTGTCACATCTTCTCTTGTACTGAAGTTAGCATGCTTTACTAGCTAGCCCTGGCCCAGTTTGACTCATCATTTTCTGACACAGAGTCACTGTAGCAATGCTCAGAGGACGTATTATAGCCTCTTGTCTTGTAAACCCAATGACGGCTGAAGCTCCAATCACCACCAACCACTCCTGACAAGAAACCATGTTCGGTGGCAGACAAAACTTACAAACAGCCCCGTTCAAGGAATCATTGGAGCCGGTTAGCATCACACGTAGATCATGGTGTCTGTGACAGGACACCACAGAGGAAGCCGCTGCTCTCCAAACCAAATATTACTCTGCGCCTGATGCGAGGAGCATCTTGATACTCCACAACACTACTGGGGAGAATATTTTGTGGACTGAAGAAACTAAGGTTGAATTATTTGGGAAGCACATGCACCACTATGTCTGGTGTAAAAGGGGAACTGCACACCAACAATGACATGAAACCATGAAACATGAAAACATCATCCCAAAGGGGAAGCAGGGTGGAGGGAGCATCATGATTTGGGGCTTTGCTGCCTCTGGATCTGGACAGCGCCACTTAATTTTAGAGGAGGGGGGGGGGGGGGATTCTCAAGTTTGTCCACATGCTGGAGTGGTCCAGTCAGAGTACGGACCTTAATCCAGTAGAGATGCTGTGTAGTGACCTGAAGAGAGCCGCTCTCGAGCAGTTCTGCAGGAGGAATGGTCCCAAAACTTCCTCCTGAACATCGTGCAGGAGGGATCAGCAGCTGCTGGAAGAGCTGGCTTGACGATATTGCTTCCAAATGAGGTTCAACCAGTTATTAAATCAAAGGGTTCACTTATTTCTCCCACCAGCACTGTTCATGTTTAATGGGTGTGTTCAACGAAGACACAAAAGATTATAATTGTTTGTGTGTTATTAGCTTCAGCAGATTGTGTTTGTTATCCCAACCAGGTGATTTCAAAGGGTTCAGTGACTTTTTTTCCCCCCTGCCGCTGTCTATATACAGTATTTGGCTTTTTAGGCACTGAAATAGATGTTACAGCTGCTATGCTGTTTGTGGTATGTTATGTGAAGATTTTTATCCATGTAAAGTCTGTCGGCAATTTCATAAAGTTTTAAACAAAGAGAATATCTTGCCTTTGACCTAAATTTGTGTTAAGCCAAAGGCAATCTGGTCTAATTCTGTGTTTTCTTACCCTCAGGTTTCATTCTTTTCTCCTTTTCTTTTTTTTTTTTTTTTGTCAGTGTGTACGTTTTGTGTGTGGTTTAATTTTTGAGTAATTGGCTCATAAACCTTTTGCACTGCTCTTTTAAGAAGAAGAAGAAGAAGAGCTCTGTGTTAGCTAAGTAGCAGTATGCCAGGATGTACGCTGTAAAATTGATGATTATTTACCTTCTGATGTAAGATTACTGCCTTTTTAGTCTTTAGTCTAATTTCAATCTTCAATTGTACATTTTCAACCCTTATATCAGTGAAGCTTACTGTTGTTTGGTTTGTTTGGTAGGAGCCAAAGTCTTCATCCCAGCTGCTGGATGACTGGGGTATGGAGGACATCGACCACGTCTTCACCGAGGAAGACTACCGCTCTCTGACCAACTACAAGGCTTTCAGCCAGTTTGTCAGGTAAAATCACATTTTGCACAAACACACACAAAGCTGGTAAATATATATATATATATATACCAGAAAAAGTATTAAACAGAAACGCAGACGAATGTACCAGGGAGCTTAAGAAGTTTGATTAAATACACTCTCTTTCTTTTTAGGGCTCATTGATATTATTTATCCTGTAGAAAATCCCAAATTTTGCTGGTTTCAGTCCCTGTTTTTTTTCGTTTGTTTTTTTTTATTTTATTCTCACACCAAAAAGTGTTGCAAAAATTTTAGAAGGAACTGGCAATTAAACAATTTTAAAAGGCAATCAAATATGTCAAATATTCTCTGGAGCCATTTATGGTTGATGGTCCTACTTTCTGAAAGTCTTCTACATTTTTAATTTTCTCTTTCCCTCGTCTCCAGGCCCCTCATCGCAGCCAAGAACCCCAAGATCGCCGTGTCCAAGATGATGATGGTTCTGGGCGCCAAG
Source organism: Seriola lalandi dorsalis (assembly GCF_002814215.2). NCBI lineage: Eukaryota > Metazoa > Chordata > Actinopteri > Carangiformes > Carangidae > Seriola > Seriola lalandi. The sequence goes on along the minus strand of NW_019525210.1, from coordinate 36,174 downwards.
TGGCGCGAGTTCAGCACCAACAACCCGCTGAGGGGAGCTGCTGCTGCCAACGCCGCCCTGGCCACCGCCAACGTACCTGCTGCTGTGGACACCATGGTGGCGGAGGTTGCTCCGGTTGCTGCTGCACCTCCGGCCCCCGTAGAGCCTCAGCAGCCGCCTCCACCGCCACTGCGCAAGGCCAAGACCAAGGAGGGCAAAGGTACAGTGGGCAGTAGGGGTCAGGACAAATGCTGAGATATAAAAGCGGGGTTTGGATATGACAACCACCAGAAGAAATCATGACTAGAAATGTTTAGCCGCAAACACCTGCCTAACAAGAGGCCAAAGAGTTTCCTTGCTTCTCTCTTTTCTTATTCTCTTTGGGTGAGTGTGTGAGTGCCCTCTTCATTTCCTGTTTTGTTCTGTAGGTCCCAACGCTCGCAAGAAGTCAAAACCTGCGCCCAAACCACAAGAGAAAAAGAATAACGCCAAGACCAAGAAAGTGGCTCCACTCAAAATCAAGCTGGGAGGCTTCAACAAGAGGAAACGCTCATCGGTATGAATCATTTCCTCTCTCCTCCTTGTTTCTCAAAACCACTTTTGCGGTTTCATACAATGCAGGTAGAGGAAGGCGTATTTAACACAGCTGGACATCTTGTGTGTGTGTGTGTGTGTGTGTGTGTGCTCAGAGCGAGGAGGACGAGCCCGATGTGGACAGCGATTTTGAGGATGGCAGCATGAACAGCGTCTCTGTTTCAGAAGGATCAAACAGCCGCAGCAGCCGCAGCAGAAAGAAGCCATCCAAGAGCAAACCCAAGAAGAAGAAGGGTACGTCCGGGCTGAAATGTATCTTAAGCACTTAATCGTCACCATCATCCCCTTTGTTTCCCTGCTTCTTTCTTCCCCCTCTTCTTACTAATGCCCTTACATTAAATGTACAGTTAGCTTGTGGAACCAGTCGGAGCTGAAATTACACTGGTTGCTTCATCCTTTACCTGGTGACTCAGTCGGAGCTCCACCTGTGTTGCCATAACCAGCTGCAGGTAGAGTCTACAGAATGAAAATTGCAGGTTATGTTCACATTAGTGAACTGTAATGGTTGTGTGCAGGGTAAAGCGTTAGGTCTATGAAATGCACAACAACATGAGGAGGTGTATCCATACACACACACACATTAGTCACTGTGACTGAGTCAGCGGAGTTTGGTATATTTAGAAGGACGACATCTCGGCCTGGGTTGTCGCCTACTGACGCATTCTGAAGCTGCTGTCACACGACCAACGCTCCGCTCGGCCGACGACATCACAGATGAGTTCACATCAGCAACTGAAAGAGGTCCTCACCAGGGTGGAAGTCCTTAGAAGGTCCCATATCGTACATCTCCTCTCTCAGGCTTCAGGCCATAATATGGACCGTATCTTGTTTAGTCTGTGAGGACTTGAGGCGTAAAGTTGGGGTTCTTTGTTGCTGAACATTCAACCCCTGAAATCATCCAGAATACACACAACATTAGTGCAATAAAGTTAAAGCTTAATATAGCCTTGTATTTAAAAGGCTACATGCAGCTGATATTGTGGATCAGTTTCATATTTCTGTTTTCGCAACGACACCTTTCAATGTCGATCTGTTTGTTATTGAGGAAACATGTTCTTTAGGGGAAATGATGACTCACTGAGTGGGTTTTCCTCTGTCGAACAACGTAAACACTCATCAGAATGTTGGTAATGCAGAGCCTGGATCACCACACCACATCACATCCTGTGTGTCTGCTAAATGTCAGATGTTTTGGAGGTGTTTTGGTAAAAATTTTTCCTCCTTCCCCTCCTCATCAGAAGCAGAGGACGGTGACGGTTATGAGACGGACCACCAGGACTATTGTGAGGTCTGCCAGCAGGGTGGAGAGATCATCCTGTGCGACACCTGTCCCAGAGCGTACCACATGGTCTGCCTGGACCCTGATATGGAGAAAGCGCCCGAGGGCACCTGGAGCTGTCCACACTGTGTAAGCAATATGTTTACACGACAACCCCCGTAGCAAACGAAAGCAAAGTAAAAGACACTTGCCAAACATCTTCTGCCACTTTCTGCAATTGATACCTGTGTTCAGTAGGTTCAAACAGATTTTACCAGCGAAACTCGACCACAAACTCACACACTGTCTCACACTGAACCAATTTATGAATGCAATCACTCTGTCAAAAAATGACTCATGGTGTTTTTAGTTTCATTTAAAAAGCATCTTCTGAAAAGACGCGCAAGTTCAGCAGTTGCTGTTTTAGTCTTTGTCGTTATGATTGTGCTGAATACTGTAGAGCTACTTTTGTTCTCTGTGCGTCTTAGTTGTGTTGCTTCTAATGTTGTGTTGTACGCAGTCAGTTTGTTTCGTCGATATGTGTATTTCATATTGATCCCACAAAGAATAGCAGCCAATCCAATACAACATAGTCAAATACACCAGTTCCATATCAGCGCTTTCACCTCTTCTGATGCCAAGTGGTATATTAAGCAAATTATTACTGAAATTATGTTTTGTTTTGAACATGGTGAGCATACAGATTAACAGCAGAGAGGTTGATGATGCTTCAGGAGTGGTTTGAGAAGTTTCAGTGAACAGTTTGATGCCTTTTTTCCCTACGGGTTCTCGTAAGAATCAACTGTAACTGTAACTACTTGAATCCAAACTGACTATAGTCCTCTTTTAAAAGAGTGAGCACCAAACTTTTCTGTGGCTTCTGGTCGACGATAATCCCACTCTAGGTGCCTGATACTCAAAAGTCAATTTTAAGGGGACTAGTCCTTATAAAGAAAGTGCAATAGTAGAAAAATAAAAGGTTCCTTCAGGAGTCTCAAATTCAAACAGAACTTACAATTTTTTTAATCTCGCTGAATCACAGATCAAATCAAGATTATTTAAATTAAACAGAGCAGGAACACTGTGTTTTAAGAGTATGAAATAAAACGTATTCTCCCTCAATCCCAGGAGAAGGAGGGCATCCAGTGGGAGGCCAGGGAGGAAGGCTCAGAGGCCGAGGAGGACAACGGTGACGCCGGAGAGATGGAGGAGGACGACCACCACATGGAGTTCTGCAGGGTCTGTAAAGACGGAGGAGAGCTGCTCTGCTGTGACTCGTGTCCCTCGTCGTACCACATCCACTGCCTCAACCCGCCGCTGCCCGAGATCCCCAACGGAGAGTGGATCTGCCCCCGCTGCATGGTGAGTCGCCCACAGTCAGGGTCCAGTGAGGTGACTGATGAGAGGTTTGACCGGTCAGAGTCGTGAGAGCTGAGAAAAATCTGCTGATCCAGTGGATGTTTCTTCTCTTTCTGCTCAGCATGGAAAAGGGTTTTATTGATCCAGTAGGTATTTGTGTGCTTGTTTAGGTCAGTAGGGTTTGATTTAAAAAAAAAAAAAAAAAAAAGTCATGGTTTCATCCTACAACAAACTCAAGACACAGAAGCAGCGGCACATGGAGAGACTCTGACAGATTCGATTGCTTTTTTTGCATCTTTACAACAATTAATAGCTTCAGTTATTTGTCATTTGTCAAAAATGCAAAGCTTTTATTGGTGCCAATTTTCTAATGTGATTTGCTGATTTTTTTTATTTCTCTTTTTTCTTATTGTTTTTTTTATTGTTTTTTATAATTGTAGATTGATATCTTTGGGCTTTAGTTTGTTGTTTAGATGAAGATACCTGAAGGCATCACCTTGGCCTCTGTGGCAGTATCATGGGCATTTTCACATTTAATTGAGAAAATAATCAGAAAATTAATCAACGATGGAAAAAACCTGTCACTTGTGGTCCTGGTTCATTATCTGATAATCTGAAAGTATCCCCTCAATTAATCATTTAATCTAATGAAGAAACAGTAAAAAAAAAAGTTCATCAGTTTCCAAGTGACTTCTTCATTTGTCTTTAGTTTGAGTTCTGGACTCTAATGGACAAAACTAATCACAGATTATTCCATAATAATGTTTGGAATAAAAACATTTTTTTTGGCTCAATTAATTATTTAGGATCTCTCTTATGTGTCACACACATTACCTGATTGTCTGTGATTAAATAAATTAAACTATCTGAAATAGGTTTTTAGAAAATATGGAGTAAGAAAAAATGAACAATCATTAACTTTTGCTTTTCCTGTTCCAGTGTCCCTCCATGAAGGGGAAGGTCCAAAAGATCCTGACTTGGAGGTGGGGTGACCCCCCTCCTCCCACACCAGTCCCTCGCCCCCCAGACCTTCCGGCAGATGCCCCCGACCCCGCCCCGCTGGCAGGGCGGCCGGAGAGGGAGTTCTTTGCCAAATGGTCCAACATGTCATACTGGCACTGCTCCTGGGTCACAGAGCTCCAGGTGTGTGATCAATACATACACACACATACATATAAATAAATAAATAAATAAATAAATAAATATATATATATATGTGTATATATATAAATATGCACACCCACACATACTATATACTGTATCTGATCCTGTTTTATATATGAAGGATTCTCAGTTTTCTCTCTGTTTCTCCCCCCACCAGCTGGAGCTCCATTGCCAGGTGATGTTCAGGAACTACCAGAGAAAGAACGACATGGACGACCCGCCACCCATCGACTTCGGCGAAGGAGAGGAGGACAAGAGCGTTAAGAGGAAGAACAAGGACCCCATGTACGCACAGCTGGAGGAGAAATACCTCCGATTTGGAATCAAGATGGAGTGGCTGATGATCCACCGCATCCTCAACCACAGGTCAGCACACACACACACACACACACACACACACACACACACACACACAGTGAGACAGACGAGCTGGGATGCTTCAGCTTTACTTGTTACAAGATAAGTTTCTTTATTAACCTACTTTGTTTAAAAAATCACATAACTTTGGCTACACTTATATAAAACCTTTTTGTTTTGCTGATAATAAACAGTCCTGTCAAAATAACCGACCTTCAGAATTTTTATCAGAATAAAATGTCTCATCTCAAAGGTTGTTGTTCAAATTTTGTACTAATTACTTCTATAGAGAAGGTGCACCAGTCAGTCTCATTTATTATCATCATTTTATTATTTATTTGATATGATTTTTTTAACCATAAGTGGCTATTTTTTTATGGTTTTCTTTCCCATGAATCCCATCTTTGATTAAGTTAATTATGTTGCATTTAATAAACAACTTCTCAGAACACTACAAATGTTCCACTTGGAAGTCTCAATATTTTACTCTTCTGGAGTAAATAATCATGAAACACAAACACAAAGTAACATTTTTCTTCTCTGCTGTGTTTTCCAGTGTGGACAGGAAGCATAACGTCCACTACCTGATCAAGTGGAGAGAGCTGGCATACGACCAGGCCACCTGGGAGGCCGATGACATGGATGTACCTGAGTTTGAGCCGTACAAAGTGCAGTACTGGCACCACAGGTGAGACACAGTCGCAACAACACTCTCAGACTGCAGTGTAATGCAGACAGACATGTACATGCAATCTCAAGCAACACACACTGCTTTCCCTAACTGTGTGCGTTCGCTCCAGAGAGCTGATGATGGGAGAGGAGGGGAGACCCGGGAAGAAGATGAAGATGAAAGGAAGGTCAAAGCGGCCGGACAGGCCTCCGGAGAACCCCGTCATAGATGTAAGTCCAGACTATGGATTCTTTATATTGGTATGAAATTTGAATATGAGTCTGAAGTCATCAGCAGCTGTAACTTTATGAAGGATATTTGCGCTTTAGTATTCAGCCCAGAACTGTATTTTCCAGGGTAGACCATCCCTTGAAAGACTTTTAGAGCTCGATGAGACATTGAACAATCTTTATTAAACCAGACCGAAGGACGTGCCTGTTAGATTTTCATATTTTAAATGATTTCCCACATCTTCCCATGTCTCCCACAACACCTGTCCAGTGACAGTTTATTCATTTACATAACGATTCCACTGAGACATTTAATTGAAATAAATTTTAACTGCAGATTTTACTGACTGAGACAGAAAGGAATCATCAGTTTATGAATCAACCACGTGATTTTCTTTTTTTTTTCTTCAGTTTTCTTTTTTTTTTTTTTTTTTTTTTTTTTAATTTTGTGGGTGTGAAGATTTGCAACGAGTTACGTCGACTTTCATTCAAGATTTTGAGGTTTCTCTCTCTCTCTCCCCCCCCCCCCCCCAAAAAAAAAAAAGGTGATCTGACTTCATTTAGACCTCTGACTGTCCTTTGTTTATAAATGTGTCGTGGTGTCTGTCCTCAGCCGACCATAAAGTTTGAGCGTCAGCCAGAATACCTGGACAGCACGGGCGGGACGCTGCACCCCTACCAGCTGGAGGGGCTGAACTGGCTGCGGTTCTCCTGGGCTCAGGGCACAGACACCATCCTGGCCGACGAGATGGGTCTGGGAAAAACGGTCCAGACCGCTGTCTTCCTCTACTCGCTCTATAAGGAGGTGGGTGCCTGTGACATGCTGGGTTGCGTTCGCCTGCTGTAAAGATGTGTTACACTCTCTCTGGGGCCACACACACTGACTCTGTACACACTGGATTTCTGGTCAGATTGTTTGGATATACTGTTCTCAGGGTTCCCACGGCCCCTTGATGTCCTTGGAAGTTTGTGAATTTGAGGGTGGAAAAAAAATCGAGGTGTTGAAATAATAAATGAATATGCCTCATTGAAAGTGCTTGAATTTGTATATTCTGTGCAAAAATAGGAATTAATTGTAGTAGTTTACTTGACATTAGTAAATAGACTAAGCACTGGTGTCTGCATGTGTGAAGAGACCACATAGTCTGCCCTCAGTGTAACACAGCAGAGTCAAGCCTCCCTCCTTTTGCTTGTTGTCACTGAGCTTCTGTAAAGCTGCTGGTTCTCATTATACAAAATCTTAATTTTGTAGCAGTAACTAACCTTGATTTATGTGTGAAACTGTCGTCGGGTCCTTGAATTTGAGGGACTTGGAAAGTCTTTAAAAAGTCCTTGATGTTAAGAAAATGTGGGAACCTTGTGTTTTCAGCTGGTTTGTTTGTAACATGAGCTCAGCTCATAAAGTAGAAGTAAGTTTTGATTTGAAGTTTTTGTTTCATATTTAGTTTAAGAGCACTCGTCTGTCACATGGAGGCTGTTTATAAGTAGCTGTCATCCTATTGGCCAGGGACCATCCGGCCATTTTGTGTAAGTCAGGTGAAATCTGACGACATTAAGTTGGATCTCAAACAGTAAACACTCAGACAATGATCATGCGGCTGCTGCCACCTAAGGGTGGGAGGCCAGAATACACTTCCTGTCAGAGCACCAGGCGATTGATTCACAGTGAATTTACCTTCACCTGTCTCTGTCATGATTTTTGCTTTATATATATTTTTTAAATGTAATTAACTGGGTTGATGTTGCCTTGCAAAATACAAAATTACATTAATGAATTTAAATTTAGAAGGAAAACAATGAGTGAGTTTCACCAGTTTGTTGATTTGATCAACCATCAGTCATTTGTGTGTCCACTGTAACAGTAAATGTATGGTTGGACAAAAGAAGCAATTTGAACTTGTCATATTTATTTTTGTAGACCATTCATCAATCAATTATCAGTAATCCAGATTACCTCAATTGATAATGCAAATCAATTGTTAGTTTTAGTCACATTTAAAATTATAACCTAAAAGTTTCTTTTCCTTTATTTTGACAAGATTAAGACATAAATGAGCAATTATGTCAAGCAGTTTTTGGTACAATAAAGTTTTTATCACCATCAGCCTTTTCAAAAGTAGGTGTCACTTTGGTCAAAGGACTAATATCTTATTTTGAATTGCAAATGTCCCAATACTGAATGTGATTGTAAGTTTATTTTTTCATTTCATTCGTGAAGTTCTGCTCGGCATCAATTTGAAAGAGAAAAAACGAGCACAAAGCTGGTTTTTCTATTTCTTTTTGTGTTGAGTCGTGTTTTGAACAAAGTCTTCCGTGGATCAATATTTTGTTGTCGAGTCTCTGGCAGCTGCAAACTGACAGATCACAGAATTAGCAAAGACCTGAATGTACAGACGTGCGACTCGGGTGTCAAACATCCAGTTTACTGATTAAAACGCACGACCGTTGTTCTGTACGGCATGTCGAGCTGACTTCCTGTCTCCACCTCCAGGGCCACTCCAAGGGGCCGTTCCTGGTCAGCGCTCCGCTTTCCACCATCATCAACTGGGAGCGAGAGTTTGAGATGTGGGCGCCCGACATGTACGTCGTGACCTACATCGGAGACAAAGACAGCAGAGCCGTCATCAGAGAGAACGAGTTCTCCTTCGAGGACAACGCCATCCGAGGAGGGAAGAAGGTGTTTAAGATGAAGGTGAGTGGAGAAGGTGGAGAACGAAGACGGGGAAGAAGATAAATCCTGGGTAAATCGGCTTGGAATTGGCTCAAAACTCTCAGTTTTAACATCTGTTGTGTCGATATCCTCCAACAGAAAGACTCGTCGATCAAGTTCCACGTCCTGCTGACGTCCTACGAGCTGATCACCATCGACATGGCCGTCCTGGGCTCCATAGACTGGGCCTGCCTGGTGGTGGACGAGGCCCACAGGCTGAAGAATAACCAGTCCAAGGTACAGACACAGTTTCTTTAATGCTCTGGGATTATTTTTGTTCAACATTCAATAAAAGAGAATAAAGAGCTGAAACTCCAGAATACAGCGAGTTGTAACTGCTGCAGCACGTTTCCATTTCCGAGTTTTACTTTTGTAATTTATATAATTTTTTTACTTCTTTCATCCCAGCCTGTGCCGGCAGCTGTGACTGCAGTTTCGCTCGGTCTGAAACTGTTGTAGACGTTGTAACACGTTTGTTTTGTTTCTTCTGCTTTAGTTTTTCCGGGTGTTGAACAGCTACCCTCTGCAGCACAAACTGCTGCTGACTGGAACTCCTCTGCAGAACAACCTGGAGGAGCTTTTCCACCTGCTCAACTTCCTCACACCTGAGCGGTTCAGGTAGGCTCTGGGTTCTGTTGCATGAATTATTCCTTTACGCCCCTTAACTACAGTGAGGATTTCTGAGCGTTTTCCTTTTGCCACAAGGCCGTGAAGCCTGGGAGTTAGTTAGGGTTTTTGCATTTAGCAAAATATTACCTGAATTTTTTTACGGTTTGAAAGTCATTAAATCATAATAAAGGCTAATAGATTTATTTATTTGCATCTGGGGGGAAGTGAATTATAGTCATTGTAATTCACAAAGATTGTTCCTTTGATGCTTTTCCACAAGAATCACAAGCTTCATGATGCTGAAATGAATGCAACATTAAAAGTGGATGAAGAACTTGTGTGCAGCCACATATTACAGCTGACTCCTAGACTGTAAACTGACATCTCCCTCTCTGTCGGCAGTAACCTGGAAGGCTTCCTGGAGGAGTTTGCCGACATCGCCAAGGAGGACCAGATCAAGAAGCTGCACGACATGCTGGGTCCGCACATGCTCAGGAGGCTGAAGGCCGACGTCTTCAAGCACATGCCCTCCAAGACCGAGCTAATTGTCAGAGTGGAGCTCAGCCCCCTGCAGAAGTGAGTCAGGGGGACGGAAGGGAGGGGGTTGCAGTGACCGGGGTCAAGTTTTTCAGATGGGATTAAGAATTATTTACACATGGTGAATGTGTTAATGTTCACAGGAAGTACTACAAATTCATCCTGACGAAAAACTTCGAGGCCCTGAACACCAAAGGAGGAGGAAACCAGGTTTCTCTGCTCAACGTCGTCATGGACCTCAAGAAATGCTGCAACCACCCCTACCTCTTCCCTGGGGCTGCCATGGTACGACCCAAACGTCAGCGAGCTTGACGGGGATATGTTTATTTTAAATTTCATTTCTATGCAAAGACTGTCAGTATGTCAGGTTTTTTTTCTTTTTTTTAGGTTTTCCTTTTTTTACATGAGGGATATTTGTTGTTTTAGGAAGCATTACGTTTTAAAATGTCATTGCTTTTTGAATCCACCCTGAGCCAAACCTTCTCTGCAGACATGTCAGAGTTAATGTTTGACTGGTTACTCGTAACAGGAAGCTCCAAAGATGCCTAACGGGATGTACGAGGGCCAAGCTCTGACAAAGTCTGCTGGGAAACTGCTGTTACTGCAGAAGATGATGAGGAAGCTGAAGGAGGGAGGACACAGAGTGCTCGTCTTCTCTCAGGTAAGACCTCGGAGAGATGGCGATGTTCTGTAGTCTTGACTCCAAAACACCGAAAAGCAAAAAGCTTTATAGAGGAAAGAGAAAATGCAAATTACAAACGCCTTTTGAGTATTTCCAGTTGCAACCGCAAGAAGAATCTCAACTTAAAAATCTCATCATTTCCTAACGAACCACCTCCTCTGTTGTTTTTGCTACAGATGACCAAGATGCTGGACCTGCTGGAGGACTTCCTGGAGAATGAGGGCTACAAGTACGAGAGGATTGACGGAGGAATCACAGGAGGGATGAGACAGGAAGCTATCGATCGCTTCAACGGTGAGTCTGGGAGCATAAACACAAACTTTACCTTTTTTTATTAGTTTTCTTAATTGACTCTGGCCTTCACCAACCTTCATGTAAATTAAAACCATAACTCTTCTAAATTGTCTACAAAACTTTGTTGGATGGAAGCTGGTAGTTGAAACATGCTTGTAGAAAATGCATGAATTCATCTTCTCTCTTTCCCCTCAGCTCCCGGTGCTCAGCAGTTTGCCTTCCTCCTGTCAACGAGGGCCGGAGGTCTGGGCATCAACTTGGCCACGGCCGACACCGTCATCATCTACGACTCAGACTGGAACCCTCACAACGACGTCCAGGTACAGGATGAGCGCTGCTATTCCATCCTTTTTATCACGTGTTAAAAAGTAGAAGCACTCTTACTTATCTTTTGTTTGTTCAACGTGTCCCTCCTCCTCCTCGTGTCCAGGCCTTCAGCAGAGCTCATCGTATCGGTCAGAACAGGAAGGTGATGATCTACCGCTTCGTTACCAAGGCCTCTGTGGAGGAGAGGATTACTCAGGTAAATAGGACGAGTTCAATACACAAAATCAGTGATTCGACACTCGTAATGTCTCATTTTGTCTGAAGCAGTCAGCAAGAATGAACCTTTTTAAGACCTTATATTTCACATTTGGCCATTTTACTGCAAGACTGGGACAAGAACATCCAACCATCTGTGGAAATTTGAGACAGAAGCATGTTACACTTGTAATTTTCTGACCAGCCATATTAACAAATTGTCCTCTGTGTTGTCAGGTTGCCAAGAAGAAGATGATGCTGACTCACCTGGTGGTCCGACCCGGTCTCGGATCCAAGACAGGCTCCATGTCCAAACAAGAACTGGACGACATCCTCAAGTTTGGAACAGAGCAGCTGTTCAAGGACGAGGGAGAAGGTGAGGATGGAATTTAAAAAAAATTAAAAAATAAAAAAATGCAGATCTGCTGATAGAGATTTATCTGTTTTTATGAAGACGTTTGAGAAGTGTGATATTTGAACTGACGACCGGGTGTCTTCTTCAGGTGAGAACAAGGAGGAGGACAGCAGCATCATTCACTACGACGACAAGGCCATCGACCGCCTGCTGGACAGAAACCAGGACGCCACAGACGACACGGAGCTGCAGAGCATGAACGAGTACCTGAGCTCCTTCAAGGTGGCTCAGTATGTGGTCAAAGACGAGGAGGAGGAGGTGAGCGCCTGCAGCTGCTGTGAAGGGGGAGGAGGTTTTGGCTGTAGTGAAGATCACATCTAACCTTTTTTTTTTCTTCCCCCGTCGCTCAGGAGGAGGAGGTTCAGCGGGAGATCATCAAGCAGGAGGAGAGCGTGGATCCAGACTACTGGGAGAAGCTGCTGCGTCACCACTACGAGCAGCAGCAGGAGGATCTGGCCCGCAACCTGGGCAAAGGCAAACGTATCCGCAAGCAGGTCAACTACAACGACGGCTCACAAGAAGACAGAGGTAGGAGGAGCGGAGAGAGAGAGAGAATCACCTGTTTATCAGCAGTAACAATCAGAAGTTTAGAGTTTAGCCACCTTTAGTTATCCGACAAGTGAACAACCAACCAGATTTGCATGGTAGGTGTTCACCAGCATTTTTCTAAACTTCGTACAAACCGTGCAACATCAGGCTGCGCCTCAGCTGAGCGTTGTTTTCAAATTTTAAATTCCAGTACTGATACAATACACGTTTTAGTGCAATACTACAAGACACATTTATCTATGAAAAACTTTTTTTTATTGACCTAATTGAGCAGAACTTTTTAATCTTCTTAGTCTTTACCGTCTGAAAACACAAACTGCTTCACAAGAACTCCATAAATAAAACGGAGCATCAGGCCTTCAGCACCGGCGTCCAGTTCTTGCAGAGTCGTCAATACTCTGGGTTAATGGGTCAGTAGTTTAATAGAACAGGTTTGATACCAGGTCTCAGTTGCACCACAGGAGGTAAAAATAGTCAACTTTCCGTTTAAAGGTGTGGGATAAGAGTTTTCCTCTCAGCAGCGTTTACATCAGCTCTCCCTCCTGATAATGTAATAAATATTCTCCATAGAGGTTTCATGTATTCGTAATTTATGATATTATCGTTTGTGACGATCGGTGATCTGTTGATTGGTGAATCCTTAGTTACAGCGAAAGAATGATCGAATCATTATGATAAACTGATTTTCTAAGGAGAGAGAAAGAAGGGAACAGACATACTGGATTTTGAATTTCACAACTTTAACTGCATTTTTCTTTTTGTGGAATATTCATCTCATGCACCTTTGTACATATTCACATTTTTGTTGCTCTGTGCAGAACAAGAACACGACACAGTGATCTTTGGTCACACTAAACTAGTCACATTATCAGTTAAATATCAACTACATGTGCCAGGTCAGAGTCAGCTTCTCTGGTCAAGTATGTTCTCACACACACACACACACACACACACACACAAGGACTTTGACTGGTTTAATAATAACCAATAATAAAGCTACATGAATGCACAAATTGTCAGACTACATTACTCATAGCGCGCTGCACAAAACTGATGCCACACACACACACACTTACACACACACACTCTGCAGGTTACATAATAAGACTTGTGTGTGTGTGTGTGTGTGTGTGTGTGTGTGTGTGTGTGTGTGTGTGTGTGTGTGTGTGTGTGAGGACGATTCATGACACCGCAGATCTGTTCACACAAGAACATTCATCAACACACACAGCTTCATGGGAGTAATTCAGTCGTCATGTTAAAGTCTCATTGAACTGCGGATTTAAAAACCTTTCTATATTTTTTTTTTTTTCTATCTTACAGCTGATTGGCAGGATGACCAGTCTGATGGCCAATCAGATTACTCTGTGGCGTCTGAGGAGGGAGACGAGGACTTTGACGAGCGAACAGAAGGTAAGAACCAGTATTCATGTTTGTCCATAGGACATTGAACAGCACTGGTGTCGGTGCTGATGATTAAAACGTGCTGCGGAAGTCTCCAGTTGTAATGAATAAAATATAAACTAATGTCTGCAGCAGAGGTTTAATCAGCAGCCTCTGATTTCATTAAGTAGGGCCAGCCTTCCGTCCAATTATTGGATGGAAAATTGTCTTTTGATACTAACAACAGAGAATAAACGGCAAATAAAATACAGTTTCAGGTCCAGTAACAGACAGAATTATCCACCTAAAAAAAAAAATGCCGAGTGATGCAGCTCACCTGCCTCGGTGCGGAGCATCACCTCTGATCTGTGTAATCACCACAGCTTGTTCCTCTCCGCAGCCAACTCTCGCAGGCCGAACAGGAAGGGCCTGAGGAACGACAAAGACAAACCGCTGCCCCCCCTGCTGGCCAGGGTGGGAGGCAACATCGAGGTGAGCAGCTCAGCTCTCTCTTTCACTGGTTATCCACAGCGTTTTTTTATTAAACCTCAGCATGAAAATGTTTCCTGTACATGAAGTCTGATGTTTCATCCTCTGCTTGCTGTTTCCCAGGTTTTGGGTTTCAACTCCCGGCAGAGGAAGGCCTTCCTGAACGCAGTGATGCGTTATGGGATGCCTCCCCAGGACGCCTTCACCACCCAGTGGCTGGTCCGAGACCTGCGAGGGAAGTCTGAGAAAGAGTTCAAGTAAGAAATATGTGAATTTGTATTTGTCGGGATCATATTTCAACATAGTTCATGTTTTTAAAACCACGATTAACAGTTAATCTTATCTTAAATTCATATCCAGAAATAAAATGATTATTAAAATCTTTAAATTCGTTTGTTGCCTGCAGATATCCTGATAATACTGACCTCACGTTGCAGTTTACACATAACAGACCTTTTAGTTTCTACATATTTCAGCATCACTTTCTTTGTACTCGGATCTTTTCCTCTCTCATCATGTCTCTCTCTCTCTCTCTCTCTCAGGGCCTATGTCTCTCTGTTCATGCGTCACCTCTGTGAACCCGGAGCCGACGGCGCCGAGACCTTCGCAGACGGCGTCCCCAGGGAAGGGTTGTCACGGCAACACGTCCTCACCCGTATCGGCGTCATGTCCCTCATTCGCAAAAAGGTAACGATTGTGTCACACGTGTTATACAGGAGTTCGTTCGGAGACAATGACGTCGTGTAGTGATGAAACACTTGGTGGATTGATCGATTAGTCAGAAAATGAATCTGATGCTAAGTTAATCATTGAGGTTTAAAAATTATTATTTATTTTATTATTAATCTTTATTTAGACGGGGAAATCCATTGAGGCCGAGGTCTCATTTCCAAAGGCGCAGATGAATCAGAAATTGCTGATTCCAGCTTTAATATGATGATTTGCTGCTTTTCTCTGTTTCTTTTCATCGTAAATTGATGATCTTTGTGTCATCGATTGTTGTTCAGACAACAGTTTTAACTTTTTTCTGACCAAATCAGAAAATGACTGACAAAGACAATAGTCATTAAATGCAGCTCTAGTCTTGTGACATAAATCCTGCTGTTCAGATCGATCTTTTATGACGGTGATCACTTCACTTTGACGCTTTAAGATTGTTTTTTCTATTTGCATTGATATGTCAAAAGGAGAGAAATGATCATATTCTCTTTATGTTTCCAGGTGCAGGAGTTTGAACATGTGAACGGTCAGTGGTCGATGCCGTGGATGGCCGAACTGGAGGAGAACAAGAGGGCCGCAGCTCAGCCCGAATCCCCCGGGAAAACCCCGTCCACCGGGACCCCCGCTGACACACAGCCCAATACTCCTGCTCCAGGTAACACACACACACACACACACACAAGTTACAGAGCATTACACAAACATTTCCAGCTGTTTACTGTGAATAAAAATGTCTTCTGGTAAAAATTTCCTCTAACAAAATGCATAAAAATCAATATATAATTCTTGAACCTGTTTATTTTTGTAGTTGATGACTCCTCAAAGAACGAGGAGGCAGCGAAGGATGGAGAGAAGGAGGTGAAGAAAGAGGTCGAGGTAGAAAAGAACGGCAAAGAGCCCGGAAAGGCCGCCAACGAGGTAAAGACGCGATGTGTTTGTACACTTCAGAAATTAAAAGTAGAGAAGGAATTTCTTTATCGAGATTTGTCACAAAAATCCACCTGCTCCTCACCAGGTGATCGCCATCCCAGACAACGTCGAGAAGAGTCCGCCGGCGGAGCAGGAGAAGAAGAAGAACGGCGAGGAGCCGATGGAGACGGACAAACCGAGCAACGGAGAGGCGGAGGGCGCGAAAGAGAAGGAAGGCGAGAAAGAAAAGGAGGGAGAGGGAGAGAAGAAGAGTCCGGAGGGTGGAGAGGAGACAAAGTCGTCGTCAGAGGCAAAGACGGAGGGGTCAGAGGTCAAACCTGAGGACCCCGAGGTCAAAGGTAAAACTGGAAACTCGACATGCTCCGTTTTTTTTTGGTGCTGTGGAACTACTTTTTAATCAGTGCTCAGTTTGTGTTTCACAGTTTTGTCACAACAACCAGCTCAACCACCCTGTGTGTTTTCAGCACATAGATACAACACATATGAAAACAATGTACACAACACACACAGGAAAGAACACTTTAGTTTAGGTTCATGTTCTCGTACCCACTAATAAAAACAGCTACAGCAGGGATCAAAACTGAACTTACTCCTCATGTAGATAAACCAACTTTTTACACTGATTTATCACTTCATAAGAAATGTTTGTGTCGTTTCTGTGTCTGCCTGAAGGTTTACTTTGTGAAGCATTCACATTATTTTCAGATTATACTTTCCAAACATGGATGGATTCAGATCCTCTCAGCTGTAGTTGAATTTCATGATTTAGAATCTGGATCATGTAGTTTGAGCTAATTACTGACAGAAACGGTAGTTAAGTTGTTTTGTCTCATGATTGTAAAAATCATTTTGTATCTTTTCTCATTTACCTTAAACGTCCCATTTTGTTGCTGCTTTTATTTCTTTATTTTCCCCTTATCTTAATGTTTTTGTTTCTTTCTTTGCAGCAGAAGAAAAGAAAGAAGAAAACACAGAAAAGATGGACACCACTCCTCCTGCAGATGAAAAGAAAGGTACCAAAGCCTGCACTTTATTTATTTTTTATTTTTTAATCTCTCACACAGAAACAAACCGCAAAATAAAGGAGATGAGATTTATTTTCTGGTGTCATATCATCCTCAGCAGATCTCTGCTGTCAGGTTTATACATGTCTGCTGTACAGTCATTTACCGTGTCTCCTCTCTCGCTCCTGCTGCAGAAGTGAAGGAGGAGAAGGATGCGCCAAAGCAGGAGGAGGCGACTAAACTGCAGAACGGAGACAGCGCCAAGGAGAGCGCCAAGGAAAGCGCCAAGGAGAGCGCCAAGGAGAGCGCCAAGGAGAGCACCAAGGAGAGCGCAGCGTCAGCGGGCACCACCACCACCGCTGCTGCTGCTGCTCCTGCTGCTGCTGCTGCCCCCACCACCGCTGACGCTGCCGCCACCGGAGCCGCCAGCGAGGAGAAGAAGAAAGCAAAGACCAGGTTCATGTTCAACATCGCTGATGGAGGATTCACAGGTACACACACAATCACACACACACACACACACACACACAATAAGTGAGAGTGTAACGTCATGTTTTCATTTTGTCACTGACCTTCTCCTCCTCTTTATTTCAGAGCTCCACTCTTTGTGGCAGAACGAGGAGCGCGCTGCCACAGTTACCAAGAAAACCAATGAGATCTGGCACCGTCGCCATGACTACTGGCTGCTGGCCGGCATAATACAGTATCCTTTCCCACTTGAGTGACTGTCTTAAAGATCTAGATGGAGGGTGTAGCAGGGAATTGTTTGTCTTTGAATCTGTAGATCTATATATTAGTTGTTGCCCTTGACTGAGACTTCCGCAGACACGGCTACGCCCGCTGGCAGGACATCCAGAACGACGTGAAGTTCGCCATCCTCAACGAGCCTTTTAAAGGGGAGATGAACCGAGGGAATTTCCTGGAGATCAAGAACAAGTTCCTCGCCAGAAGGTTCAAGGTACGAATCAAAAAGTATCCCAGATAATGGAGCCGCTCCGGTTTTAACGGCGGTCGTGACTTTGCGCTAACGTGGAGCCTCGCTCTCCCTCCTCTAGTTGTTGGAGCAGGCGCTGGTGATCGAGGAGCAGCTGCGTCGCGCCGCCTACCTCAACATGTCGGAGGACCCCTCCCACCCCTCCATGGCCCTCAACACCCGCTTCAGTGAGGTGGAGTGTTTGGCAGAGTCCCACCAGCACCTCAGCAAAGAGTCCATGTCCGGGAACAAACCAGCCAACGCCGTCCTGCACAAAGGTAAAGATGGCGAAGGCTCCTTGTCGTCATTTAGTGTCCATGATCATTTAAATCTTGTGATGAATTGATCATTTTCTACTTTATGACTTTTATTTCCAAGCTCCTGTTCGTTTATTACAACTTTTTAATCATTAATTAAATACTAATGTTTCTCCTTTTTAGTTTTTATGTCTTGCTAAATGTTTTGTAAAGAAGAAAATAGCAAAAGTTATGTTTTATCACAACAGCTTCTGAGATCTGAATGTGAAAACCTGCAGCAGAGAGAAATTATTAATTAAAGGAAGGAAATAAAACTCTTCTGGAAAATAAAATAATCCTGAATTTAATATAAAGCATCATAAATCTGCTCTGAACTGTGCAAACACTCTACAGTGAGTGAGAGACTATAGTTCCTTATTGCCCTCTCTCTCTCTCTCCATGTTAGTGCTGAAGCAGCTGGAGGAGCTGCTGAGTGACATGAAGGCAGATGTCACCCGCCTCCCAGCAACCATCGCCCGGATACCGCCGGTTGCCGTGCGACTCCAGATGTCCGAGAGGAATATCCTGAGCCGGCTGGCGAGCCGAGGGCCCGAGACACAGACACAGGCACAGCCACAACAGGTAACGCACACACGCACAGACACGCACACACACACACACACACACACACACACAGCGCAGCATGCAGGATATTAACAGGTGTAGTAAAAGTTTATTTATACAGTTGAATAGTAAATAAACAGACGACTTACAGGTCAAGCTTCAAGTCTGAGTCATCATTAATCAACTTTCCTCGTCACTAAGTTTCCCTGAATTTCTATTTCTTGTATATGAAGTTTAAGTGGTTCAAAAATGATGAAAAACGGACACAGTTCAGTTTCAGATGAAGCTTTAACAGCTTTGTTTCTTCTTTGCTGGATTGTTCAGAAAAGTTTAAAAGCAACAAGACGTTAACTTCTTCTCTGTTTGTTCCTCAGATGTCGCAGCAGTAGACTGAAACTCGGCTCTTTACCTCGAAAACCACCCCCTGCCTCACCTCGACATTCCTGATTGGTGCACAGCAGAATGACGGACAGCGCGCCCAAGCTTGAAACCACACCCAGTTCACTTCTCTTTCTCCCCGCCCCGCCCCCCCTCCCCAAACAGACTTTACAGAGTTTTTCTGGAGGATCCAATCCCTTCCCGACACCCACGTTTGAGGCTGTGGACAGAAAAGCTATTTTATTTTTTTTTTTTCCTCCTTTTTTCAATTTCTGTATTAATATTATTGATATAATGTTATTATGATGGTTTTTTTTGGGACCTAAATAAAAAAAAAATGTAATAAAGAATTTGTTGGTCTGCTTAGTTGGGGGTAGGTGGGCTGTGGTCAAATACACATTGGAAGAAAAAGTACAGGTTGATGCAGTTTTATTTTCAGATAAAGCCAGGCTTGTCAGTAGAAGTGAAACATGTTGGACGACCCAAACCTCCATAAAACAGTGGTTTTGTGAAAGCGGAGTTTGTCTAATCGGTTACTTAAACCCTATAAATTTCACGTGTAATTTATTTATTAATTACGACTGAATTGTTCAATCGAAACTAAAATCTTGAGTTTGACCAAAACACCTTGGAGGTACCCTGTGCAGCTGAGGCTCAGAAGGTAGAGCGAGTCGTCCACTAATCTGAAGGTCAGTGGTCAATCCCCGGCTCCTCCAGTCCACATGTAGGGCAAGATCCTGAACCCCAAAACGTCCCCAATTTATCTCTGTGTCTGTTTGGTTTTATAAAAAGAGAAGAAAAGTCACTGTATGATGTGAGTGAATGGTTGAATGTGGCTTGTTAGTGTAAAGTGCTTTGAATGGTCGATTAAGCGTGCTGCGGTTGTCGCGTTCTGTCTGAAAGCCCTACTGTCATTTTTGGTCACAGCAGGCGGCTATTTTGAGAAATCACTGTAAAAAGCCACTGTCCACTTCCTGCAGGAGCAGCAGACAGACACAGTCAGAGAGCAGCTGGTGAAAATAATGGAGCATTCAGCAGCTAAAGACTCAGATATTTCCCCCAGGAGCTGGTAGAGACCAAAAATAGAGCGAACACTGCTGTATATACTCCCAATACCTTAAGTTTTGAGATGGAGAAACTAACATAAAATGATCTTAACCAAACCTTTAATATTTTATTCTCTCCCAGCTTTTAAACTGTAAATCTGACTCCATCTTATAACATGTCAGTAAACATTAACATGTTTTTAAACACGTGTATAGGAACATTTGTGGGGTTTTTCTGATCAAAAACAAACAAAAACTTCACACATCTGTTGCAAACATTAATTTATTTGATCCTAGGAATCCCAGGCCATAATCAGAGTATCAGTGCCTCTCACTTTCACATGTCTAATAACATCCAGCAGGACTGAAGTAGCACTGATCCCGATTCCCACTAAATACAGTGGGTACAACACTCAGCTTCAGTTTTAAATCTCTCTCTTCATAATAATATCTACAGTCTCGTGGCAAATAACCCACACTCCCCAGCACTCGGAGGGTTTTCACTCAACCCTGTATACAGATGAATCACATTCAAGCAAAGTTCAGAACAAAGAAACAAGTTTCACATTCAAACCACAGAGAACACGAGTGGGGTTTGGTTCACGAGACGATAGAAGTGAAAACAGGACTGATGCAGCATCATAAACGTCACAGTGAGTAAAGAGGAGGCTGGACAGACAAACAGAGAAAAGACATGGAGACAGTTCCTGTGGTGTTTCAACAGGAAGTCGTCTTTGAACTCATCAGTAGCAGTTCCAATACTGACGGGCAGGGGGCAGCTTTCCTGTTAAATACTGTACGAGTACGACTCGGCCAGACAAGAGGCCGGAGAGGGAGACAACCAAAATCCATTAACCCAGGTTTTAGAAGTGGATTAATATTAAAGTCTGATTATTGCAACCATCACCTTAAGACACACTATCTTACTAACTTTAATTACAGTAGCTTTCTTAACGCTGATCATTTTTGGAAATTGTCAGATCATTCAGATCTTCACATTCATTAAAGGTGTCTAGGGGCTGCACGATCCTCCATGGCTCCACACACATTGTGTATATCAGTATTTCTACAACATAAATTTCTAATGAGAAGTTTCCTACAGTCGTTGTGAGTCAACAAAAGTGAGAATTTTGCTACTGCATAGCCAGTGGTGATCCTCGTCTCTTAATTTACAGATGTCCTCTAAACACCTCATGTGGAGACTGTCGATAGATGCTACAATTTGCAGATGTTCCCTGAACGCCCCACATGCAGGCAATAGGTAGGCTACAGCACACAGTGTCAGGGACCCCACTGACACTGACACTGGAGTTGGGCCAGCAGCAGTGCACTGTATAGTGTCTTTATGGAAGGTTTAAGGGGATTTATAGTTGTCACTGCAAAACTTGCCAATATCGGGGCCTTCGGGGGCCCCTTCTCCCCTTGTGGGCGGCAAGCATTTGCCTGGTTTGCCTCTCCCGATAGTGGCACAAAATAAAATATGTGGCAATTACAAATGAGGCTTTTGAGATTTCTGGGCCCGGGACTGTTGTCTCCTCACCAGCAACACTCTTGTTTTAAAAGCCAAACAGCAAAAAAAAAGAAAGACGTTTGTTGCTTAAAATAATTAACAACTTTCCTTTAGACGTTTGTGTTGAGCTGCTGATTTCTCCATAGTTTTGTGGCTTGTGTCAAACACAGATTACAGATTATCTCCTTAATTCTTTTTTACAGGGCCGGCCCAAGCTATTATGGGGCCCTGAACAGAATTTTATATTGGCAGCCCCCCCCCCCACCACCGCCGCCGCAGCGCCACCAATACTATTAACTATTGCCAATATTTGATCATTGGCACATCAGTTCATCAGTTGTATTAGTCGTAGCTGTGTTGCTCTGACAGAGGCAGCAGGAATTAAACCAGTAATATTAGCTAGCTAGCCTGTTAACATAGTATTGCGTTTTAAAATATATATATATATATCTTATATTTATCACAAAAAAAGCAGAAAAAAAACAATAAAGCATTTCAAGCTCTCCTGTGGGACATTTCTAGCACTCTTGGGGGCCCTCTAGTGGTCAAAGGGGCCCTAAGCAGGCACCCAGTTCACTTATGCCTTGGGTCGACTCTGACTAAAGATGAACTGACACTAAACAGAAAGATTTTTACGTGTTAGATTATATGAGCTGCTTCCAGTTTTACGCCAAACATCGTATTTGATGAACAAACCTGGGTGAGTGGATTTTACATGTGCAGCAGAAACAGATTTTACTGAAAATAAAAGTTTAGATTTTTTTATTTTCTCTGCAAAGGGGGCGACGTCTGTTACTAAGGACAATACTGCAAGTGGCAGAAAGAGACGAAGTCACAATCTAAACTTTCCTGAAGTAAACTCCCCCCGTCTGCTGCTCCCAGTGAGGTAAAACGAACACAGAAATATTATTACATCCACCTGCTGTTCAGCTCAGTGAAACCTGCCTGGAGAGACATAGGAGGCACCGGAGCACATTACAGACCATGCATGAAGGTTTTGTGAGGAAGGCATCGGTGAGGAAGAGGAGGATGAAGAGCAGGAGGAGCGCTGAGAAGAGTTTGGATTTGGCTTGGTGGTGTCGGTGCAGACTCGTCCAGTGACCTGTGTGTCCATCCCTGAAGACCATCTCAGTAGAAGAAATACACTGAGGGGGAGAGGCACATTTAGAAAGAGTTCAGGAGTCATCTTCTGCATGAAACCACACAGTTACAATATTTTTTACAACATATTGTGATAAAGATTCTTATAAACCAAACAGTTCCTGCCTGAAGTCTTTAACATGGCTGAAAAACCTAAATCCTCACTAGCAGCTGTTGAATATAAATGTGCTGAGCTGCCAATTACATTATGAGATCTCTGGTGTTTAAAGTTTCCTTATTTGGCCTGAAGGTGGCGTTAGAGGAAATTCACTGAAACATCATTATTCAACTGTGAATGTCGACAGTAAATATCAAGGACGTCCTGACTTTTGTTTTTTAGCCGTGGATCTGACGGTGGTGGTAACACTTTGATTTAAATCCCTCCACACTTACCATTTATAAGCAGCATATAAACTTTCACTAAAAGGTTTATAATTCATTATAATGCAATTATTTTTATTAATGACATCTTATCCTATGACAACACCAGTGTTTATAGGTGTTTCCATGTAATATAATAATGTCATCATTCATGATCTATTTATGCAGCAACCTCCAGTTATTGTTATAGTTGTTAACAAATACATTCAATCAGAGGTTTATAAACTGCTAATAAATGCTAAACAGTGGGACTTAAAGTAAAATGTAAACAAAAAGGAAAAGCAAAACAAACGTATGGTTTCATCAAACAAAACAACCAATATGCATTTAAAAGGATAAACCTTCGATTCACAAAAAAGAAAAAGAAAAAAAAAGAGAAACTACAAAAACAAAAAAACCTCCACAGCCTCTATTTCCAGTGACAGACCAAATAATAAGCATTTTATAGCAAGAGGAGAAATATTTAAACATGAGAGTGAAGTCTGAAAGATGATAAAGTGTGTGTGATGTTGGATTTCAGAGTTGTGACACTTACAGAAGACGACTCCAACACATATAACACCTATAATGGCCATCATGATCATCATCTGGAGGAACAACAAACACCACAACATTAGAACAAAAATTACACTCAGACGAATGAACTATAAATAAAAACAACAACAAAATAATAATAATCCTCCTATTTGTGTTTTCGTCACCTGACATCCAAACAAGCATCTTTCCAGGATATTACCAGTAAGCCACAAACTAAAGTGTTACAACACGTTTCTGTGTTGTTGTTATTGTTTTACCAGATCACTCTTTTTAATTGTGTTGCAATTTGTTTTTTTCATTCCCTTTACTGAAATATACAGATTTCTGTGTGTGTGTGTGTGTGTGTGTGTGTGTGTGTGTGTGCGTGCGAGCGTGTGCACGTGCATGTGTGTGAGCGCGCGTATGTGCGTGTGTGTATGTGTGTGTGGTCCTAAATAAATCCACATGATGACATGAGCGTCAGAGCTGCTGACAGACAGAAAATCACATCACCTCTGATGGGGGTAGGGCGAGGGAGATTAACAGGAACAAGGGGATAGAGAGAGAGAGAGAGGCTCTGGCTTGATGTGTTTGTGTTTTCAGATATAGAGAGAGATGGAAGAGAAACCAGATGTTCGTGGATTGGTTCTGAGCTTGTTGGTGTGAAAATATCATGTTTTATGAACAAAATGTGAAAATGAATGAAAGTTTGTGTGTGTCTGTGTGTGTGTGTGTGTGTGTGTGTGTGTGTGTGTGTGTGTGTGTGTGTGTGTGTGTGTTCTGGCTGGTCACCACTTCTTTTAAGATATGTAAGAGGACTTAGACTTGGTTTTAGGTTAAAGTTAGACTTAGGTTTAGATTCATGTTCAGTGTCATAGAACTAAAAACATCAGAATCAGCTGTAAGGATTAAAATGGTGTAACTGTGTTTTTCACATTATCAACAAATCCCATGAAAAGACCAATAATAATTGTTGTATAATAATTGTGTGAGGTTGCTGAACAAAGATCCCGTCCTTGGTGATGTTAGAGTTAATATCAGAGGCCTGTGAATGCGTCATGTCAGTGAGGGATCTGTGTCTTTGTGTTTGTCGGGGGGGGGGGTAGGCGGAGTTACATCACAAATCACAGCTGGCTCTCTAATCCCCGACTGACTCTGTAATCCAGATTGGGATTTTCCTCTGACTTCCTGGTTGCTGTCAATCAAACTCTCCTCTAATGTAATCCTCCCCCAGCTTTCTGAACGGCAGCTCCTGATTGGACGACATGAACCTGCTCTGTCTGTCCATGAGAGGCGGAGTCTGATGAGCTGATGCAGAGATAAAAATGGATTGGCAGCTGATGCCGGATGAATGGATGGATGAAGGGATGGATGGGTGAACGGATGAATGAAGGGGAGGGCAGCGTGATGTGGTGAAGGAGGGATAAAGATGGCGCCTGGAGGGAAAATCCAGGACTGTGCTGCATAACATACTCAGACCTCTTCACTTTGTGCTCTTTAGTTCTGCATCCACAACATGTTGGAAACTTTCCTCTGAGACTCTGCTCCATGTTGACATGACTGTATCACATCATTTCTGCTGATTTGTCAGCTGCACATCTCCCGTTCTACCACATCCCAAAGGGTTTCTATTGGATTCAGATATGGAGAATGGGGTGGGGGTCACTGAACTCTGTCATGTTCATGAAACCAGTTTGTGACATGGAGCATTATCCTGCTGGAGGTAGCCATTAGAAGATGGTGAACTGTGGCCATAAGGGGATGAACATGGTCACCACAAATCCAGATCCATCAGACCAGGAACGTTCCAGTCTACAACTATCCAGTCTCGTTGAGTCTGTATCCTCTGCAGCCTCAGGTTTCTGTTCTTGGTGACAGGAAGTGGAACCTAACGTGATCTTCTGCTGTTGTAGGTTGGACGTGTTGTTCACCCTGAAGCTTTCCTGCTCACCACAGCTGTAAAGAGTGGTGATCTGTGTGTCTGTCCATTCTCCTCTGACCTCTCTCATCAACATGAGCTGCTGCTCACTGGATGTTTTTTGTTGTTGCTCCATTCTGAGTAAAAACTCTACAGACCATTGTGTGTGACGTTTGATGTGAACATTAATTGAAGCTCCTGACCTGTACCTGCTGCCACATGATTGGCTGATTGGATAACTGCATGAATATGCGCACAGGTGTTCCTAATAAAGTGCTCAGAGAGTGTACATTGAGATTTGTCGAGATAAGCAGGTAGGCTGTGGGTACAGAAGTCACACTGATGGATGGAAGCTGCT
This sequence comes from Seriola lalandi dorsalis, assembly GCF_002814215.2. Lineage (NCBI taxonomy): Eukaryota > Metazoa > Chordata > Actinopteri > Carangiformes > Carangidae > Seriola > Seriola lalandi. Next base: position 10,639 of record NW_019525210.1, on the reverse strand, counting down.
GCTGTGGGGAAGTCTTTTTTCAGTTCTACTACCTGAGTGGGACTGATGCATGATGGGAAACAAACCTGACACACAGTGAAACACACGGAAACGTGCCCACCTTGCAGTTTTTCCACCAGTACTTGTTCTTGAGTTTGGCAGCGCTGCTCTCAAACTGCGAGGCTCCAGCCTGCAGGGCGTCGGCCCGGTCGTCCAGCTCCGACAGCTTCTGGTCCCTCTCCAGGACTTTGTCCACGTTCACACGCATGATGTCCACCACCTGAGGGACAAACACGCCGGTCAACAACCCATGATGTTAAAGCTTTCTACTTGGTTAAAGCACATGTCACATTTACAACACAACACAAAACAGGTGGAAGGTCTGTTCTTCCAGAGCCCAACATTTCATCGCGGGACACCAACTCTCTTTCCTCCTTTTATTCCTCTTTGAATTATTGACTTCTGGAACTTTGAACCCTTTTACTTTGCATTGCTGCATCATATCATATCTTGCTTTCAAGTGAACCAATACAGTCTACACATAAAAGTTAGCTACAGTGGAAGCTAAACTCGACAGATGATGTTTGGTATCATGAGAAAAAAAAAAAAAACTACAGTCTGAGTTCCTTTATGTGGTGGATACTTTCACCCAGAAATAACATTTTAAAAAACAACCTTTTAAATTTATTCACATTTTCCATTTAAGCTTTTCCATTTTCTCTCATGTTTAACAATTTCATTTCACATTTTCAAATTGCCATTTCACAATGTAGTTTTCTATACTCTATATTGCTTTCTTAATATGATTTATCTGTCATGTGTATATATGTTTTTCTACTTGTCTGTGCCCTGTTCCTACCCAACTATCTGGTCTGCTTTTCTTATGTTGCTGAAATGCTAAATATCCCTTCTGTTAATCAACAACTTTTCACCTTATCTTCATTTATTTGTCATTTTAGTATCCATTTTCATTTTTGAGTTTCCTTTTTCCTTTTACCATTTAATTATGGTCTGATTATTCTTTATAGTAAAGGGATAATATGTGTATCTATGTAAATTTGTTCACTTTTGTGTTACTCATTTGCCGGACACTTGTTATGTGCCTTTTTGTTTGGAATTTTATTTTTAAAAGAGAAAAAAGATCTATCATTTTGTTTCCATTGACCCAGTTTCTTGTGAACTTGAACCCCATAAAAGTGTGACTCTTTGTCTCTACATCATAATTAAGTCACGTGTTTTCCTCACCTCGTCCACCTGCGCCTGCGTCTGCTGCAGTCGTCTGTTGCTTGTCAGATTCGGGGCTGGAGCCGCAGGGCCCCCCTCGCCATCGGCCCCGGGAGCTCCTGGAGTACCTGCATCTGGAGTCGACCTGCAGGACAAGGGTACGTGTTGTTAAAGAAAGAGCGAGGGAGATGAAGTGATGGCTTGTCAGATGTAATGGAAACTTTTTTAAAAAATGAAGAGTTCAACATGTACATTCAGTCTTTTCTTGAACTTCATCAATTACAGGATGAAGGTAAAATATGGTGTAACAGTAACACAAGCAGAATCATGAAATTAGAGTTAATTAGAATTAGAAGTAGAAGTCAAATTCAAAGTTCACTAACATTAGCTAAACATAAGCTACTGGTCATACCAGGCCACATAAAGCTTCAAAAGTCTGGCTTTAAATCTGCAGAGAAACTTTACACATTTATCATCTTCAAAAACCAGAAAACAACAAAAATCCCATCATTAGGACTTTTACTTTTCTTAGAGTATTTTCACACTGTAGTATTGCTAGTTTTACTTAACTTGTAATGCATATTTTCACATTGTAATATTGTGTATTTTACTTTACTTGTAATAGAGTATTTCTACACTCTAATGCTGCTATTGTTATTTAATTCAAATGTCAAAGTGTCTGAGTATGTCTAAGTATATTTTGATACTAATACTCATGCACTTTACTCTTGCAGTACGGCTACTTTGACTTTTGCATTAGTTGTAAAACAGTATTTCTACACCACGGTGCTGCTAGTATATTTGAATACTTATCTACTTTTACTCAAGTAAAATATTAAATGTTGGACTCTTCACATTGTAGTATTATTATTAGTATTAGTATTAGTGTAGTAGTAGTGTAGTATTGCTACATTTACTTTGCTTGTACACTGCAGTATTGCTACTTTTACATCAGTAAAATGAGTACTTTGTCATTTGGCAGCGACTTAATGAAATAGAAACAGTCCGTACAGTATGAATTATAAAAGCCAAACTCTAATTCAATAATAGAAACATGACTCATCTAACTTTGGCCTCCATCCATATAATCAAAGTATCAGAGAGAGAAACTGTGAGAGCTCAGCAGTTCCGAAGAATACAATCACACAATCCAACAACATCACAAACATTTTACTTCACCTACACACACACAGGCTACAACAGGGCAGGTAAAGGAAACATTCAGTTTTATTCCCTGTGCTGTGAAACACACTGGCTTGTTTTCCAGAGGTAAAATGGAGAGAGATTAGTGCAGCAGCAGAGGTTCCAACAGAGAGGGCTGGATTTGACTGATGGAGATAAACATGCACGCAATAATACCCCACCCCTCCCCCCACGAGGAGAAATAAATCAAATGAAATATCTTTTTGTTTGGATCTTATGATCGTATGTGTTTAATTGTAAAAGACTCGCTGGAGTTATTTCCGATGCTGCAAGCTCAATAAAGTGTGTGTTTGTCTGATGGAAAAAGTAGCTGGTGTAAAAGAAGCACTTTGGTCAATCACAGAATTGATGGATAGTTGTGTAGGTGATTCAGCCGGTGAGTCATGGTAATATTTCTGCAGGCTAACAGCAGCAGCCCAGACATTTCCAGAGCAGTTGCAAGTTTAGTTTTTGCAAAATTAAAGTAATAAAACAAATGATCAAAATGCAGGAAATATGAATGAATAGGAAATATGGTATAGTTTAAACACAGTGACACTACAATGACCTGGATGTTTCTTTAAGATCACAAACAAGCTGCTGTTTGGAGCCGATTGACTTAACTTGCATTTAGGATAGTAAACAGATAGTTAACGATTTTAGAGGTTTGTAAATAATTTTAAATGAATAAAGTACTCACATCTCAGCGGCAGGATGATGGAGATAATCTGAGTCCGAGAGAGAGTGAGGGAGGGTGAGAGAGATATAAAGGGAGAGAGAGGGAGAGAGAGAGGGAGGGCGAGACAGAGAGAGAGAGAGAGCTAGAGAGACACACAGAGAGAGATACTCCAGTTGAATATAAATGAAGGAGGATGACTCGAGTCTTCTTCTCTGTGCCTGATCTTGATTCACTTTCTCTTTCAAACAAAAAATTACAAATTACAATTGAAACAGCTGTCCAGACTAAAATCTCTGCGTCATACTCACACACACACACACACACACACACACACACACACACACACACACACACACACACTGTGTTGAGTGTTCCAGTCAGAGGCTGTAATACCTTTAACGGAAATAATTAAAAATAGTCCGTCAATAGGTGAAATTCAGGAAATCCTGTCCACACAGCCGAATCTGCAGCTCAGAACCTCTCAGACACAAGAGGAGTAAATGGTTAATGGACTGTACTTATATAGCACCTTTGCCACCACTCAAAGTGCTTTACAATGGAGGCCACATTCACCCTTTGACATATACATTAAAACGGTTTTTTTTCTACCATACACACACATTCACACACTGATCATACGTTCAGTATCTAGCAAACGGACACTTCCAAATGCAGATTGGACGACCCACTCTACCTCCTGAGCCACCGCCGTTAGATGCATACTGAACGGACTACAGTGAGATTAAAATCAAACGCACCCCCTCATTGGCCCAGACGCAGGTGTGTTAATTAACTTCCGTGTTCTGCGTGTTCGCTTTGATTCAAACGTGTCGGTGTTTGTGTACCTTCGTTGTTTCTTTTCATTTTGTCACCTGTAGGGCTTGAAAAGAACTCAATAATTGACATTTTTTTGGACTATAAAGTTAATCATTATATCAGCTGGATTTTTTCGGCGCTGCATTTACGACTTAGCTGGTATTTCGTAAGAAAACTGCACATGCAGTTTGAATCCTGCGAGAAGTATCATACAGACGTCTGATACAGGTAAGTGCAGTTTTACCATGTGCTGTATAATTACAGTATAGTGGGCTGTACACTGAGCAAACAGGAAAACACCTGTGTGATGTGTTGCAGTAAAACACCTATAGTATAGGTGAAAATATATTTTTAGTGACACTGTGTAGGTCCTATACAGTGTCACCAAAAAACATTTTTCTTTTATAACTTTCTCTCTGTGTAGCTTCTGGGGCAGTACTGGTGTTTTACTGGACTCCATTATAATTAGAGGCATAATATGACAAACATTATATTCATTCAGTCGCCAGTTTATTAGGTACACCTGCTAAAACTAATGCACTCCAATAAAACAGTCCTGTGATAAATCCTGACTTCACCAAGGTTTCAATGCCCAGGTTTTCTTGATTGTTGAATTATTGAGTTTGCCCTAATTAATATAAATGAAAATGCCTCATTATAGAGCAATACAATCACCTCAACCTTCATGAATGGAGGGTTTATTGCACAACTGTTGTATTAGATTCCACCAGTTTTAGCTATGTGTACCCAATAAAGTGACAATTGAGGGAATATGAAGATGCTAAATAGAAGAAACAACATACAATACAATATAATTTTTTCATAATCATAAACAGATGTTCCCATGTCCCCCAGTTTCTCAATTAATTGTCCATAAAATGTATTACATAAACATTGTGATATGAATTACATGTACTGTAAGCCGTGATCAGTTGTGGAAAAGGTATTCAGATCATTTACTTCAGTAAATTACAAATACTCCCTTACCAGTAAAAATGTCAGTATATACTAAGGCATAAAAATTTCATAGTATAGTAAGGCATAATAATGTCAAAAAAATGTCATAGTATAGTAAGGCATAAAAATGTCAGTATAGTAAGGTATCAAAATGTCATAGTATAGTAGGGCATAATAATGTCATGAAAATGTCATAGTATACTAAGGCATAAAAATGTCATAAAAATGTCATAGTGTAGAAAGGCATAAAAATGTCATACTATAGTAAGGCATAAAAATGTCATAGTGTAGAAAGGCATAAAAATATCATACTATAGAAGGGCATAAAAATTTCATAGTATACTAAGGTATAAAAATGTCATAAAAATTTCATAGTATAGTAAGACATAAAAATGTCATAGCTTACTATGACATTTGATTTATGATGATAATATCATAAAAATATCATAGTATAGTAAGGCATAATGTCATAAAAATGTCATAGTAAGGCATGATAATGTCATAGAAATGTCATAGTATAGTAAGGTATAAAAATGTCATAGTATAGTAAGGCATAAAAATTTCATAGTATACTAAGGCATAAAAATGTCATAAAAATGTCATAGTATAGAAAGGTATAAAAA